>NC_137265.1:13789965-14148876 GCF_053477335.1 Acartia tonsa
TCTCTCCTATTCTCTATATTTCTGTGTCACTTTCTATCCATATGTAATATATGTGCATGGCAAACAAGCCAATATATTAAGGAAGGACAATTAAAAAAGGATTTTAGTGGGCGAATTCCCCAAAAGTGCCTCCTAAGCTGTATATCTCCCTCCCTTTGGTTTTGAAATTAAAACTGGGAGGCGATGATTTTGATTATTGATTTGTGAATTATTTTAGGGTAGGTAGGTTAGGTTAAATTGGGTAATGTTTAGCCCCACATGTTAGGAATATAGGAAATAACTTGCCCACCCATCCTTGTTTTATTTTTTAAAAGGTGGAGGGGATTCAGTGCTTAACAAGCATTTGGAGGAACGGCACGGAATAACAATAATTATAATCATAAAATAAGCTGTGCGCAAACCTAAGGTATCAATTTGTTCACCCTCGATATGCAGCCTTGCATTGTGTAACCCGTACAGATAGCCTTGTACTCTTTGGGTTAAGAATTACAGACCCTTTTTCTTTGATACAATAAAACATAAAATGTGGCATTTTTAGGTAAACAAGCGCATCTTTTTCATGTATATATAATTGTCTAACCTTGATAGACAACCTTTCATTCTTTGGGTTAAGAATTAGGAACAAATTATCTTAACAGTAAAATATTAGTGTGGTATTTTTAGGTAAACGAGCGCAACCATTTTATGAATGCACAATTAACTAACCTTGATATACAACCTTGCATTCTTTGGGTAAAGAATTACGGACCCGTTTCCTTTTAACCAGGAAATTATAAAAAGTTTTTTGGTTTGCAGCTTGAACAGGGATATAGGAATAGACATAAAAAGTACATTGGTTGATAGAAATGTACCCAAATTTGTATTCTTCTTCATAGTATGACAGGTTTTTATTAAGCCAAGATATGAGAAAGCCCAATCTGTCCCGATTTTGTATCACTTTTGAAAAGTGCGATTCCTGTGACGTCATATAAAAAGGGAAGGGGGGAAGAAAATCTCTTCCCTTTTCTCCCATCTCTTTTGAAGAGATTTTCTTCCCCCCTTCCCTTTTTCTTTCCCGAAACGTATATGACGTAACTGGAATCGCACTTTTAAAAGTGATACAAAATCGGGACAGATTGGGCTTTCTCCAAGATATTCCTCTTCCTCAGCAGAAGGTGCCATATGCATGTTATTCTGCAGTTATTAACAGAGATCTTAAGGGATAAGACAATAGAGATAAATTTATACATATTCCCTGTTCGGATGATCACATTAACCTTCTCTATAGATCAAATTTCTTGGATGAAATGTTTGGACACGGCTAGTTTTTACCAACCAATTAAGATTTAAGTACATAAGTCACGAGTTAAATTAGATATTATTTTAAACGTTTTCTTAATCCCTGAGTATCAGCTGTGGCTTGCATTATATTGCTTGTCACTTTAAACCCCGGGGAGGGATATTTCATCTCAAGAAAAAGTATTTATCCTCAAACTTTTCCGCTACAGTCCTTTTAGTAGAGAAAGCCCAAAATACATAACTTTTGCACCACGTCGTCTTCCTGTGACGTCTTTTTTTATGGATTTTCTTTCCCACTTCTCCTCTCATCTCCCTCATTTTTTTACGTCACAGGTTATATAATGTTTAAAGTCGTTAAGGGGGTTTTAATACCCCTCCCAAACAAAAAAAAGTTTTAGAAATTTTGTGGTACTATTTTTGCATTACATATAACATTTTTGAAACTATACTAGTGGCTTTGCTTCTAGCCTCTAGGGCTTACCCCCCCAAGAGGTCATGTAGGATACGGTGGGATTTAAAGGGATAAGACAATAACTGATAAATTAGTGTACATCACCAATGATGATAAGATTAAGCTTGGACAAACATCGTTCTACTTTGTAGCATAGATGAAGAACAGTAATTTAGCCTTCTGTAGAATAGTCGAATATCCTTAAATGAAAGTAACAGCATGTCTGTGTGTCTGTCCATGTGTTTGTACCGAAAGAACTTATCAACCGATAGACCGATATTGTTCTTCAGCTTTTATTCAGTAAAGCTTCTCATAGGTCCAGGGAATGTTCATTGTTCATAGCTTTTTGGTTACCTCCACCCTCCCAAGAGAAATCGCCACTGGATTTTACTTTTTCTTTTCAAAACTAAAATGTAAAGTGGAGGGGCGACCCCCACCCCCCCTCACACCCCTCAAGTCAAATGCCACTAGGGGCGCAGTCGCTTTTAAAATCATAGTTTAAACAAAAAAGACAAAAAAAAACATTCATAAGCAGTAAAGCACCAAAAAATCATGGATAGACTTTAAAATGGACAAAGTTATATATAGATCAAAATTTTCAGTGGTCATTGAAAAGAGAGGGAGAAAAAGAAAGGAAAGAAGGATATTGAAATAGAAGATAAAAAGAATAAGAATGATAAAATATCACAAAACCTTCATAAAAATATTTACAATATGTAAAATACAGTTTTGTAGCCTGGCTAAGAAAATCATATATTAGATGCTATATGGAAAAGACCAAGTATCTCTACAAAAAATCGGCAATCTATCTTAAATAGAACCCGAGAAAAAATTCCCCAATACTGACCGACAGACAAAATGAATTATTGAGTAGCTTAGTTACTAAAAATTGATAGCACGTCGTTTTTTTTCAGGGAGGAAGGGGCCAATGGACTGTAAATAACACTACAGTAACCAATTAGTATTCGTTCTTTAAGCCTTGGGTACTTTTATTCTGATTCAAAACTAGTAATGTTAAAACTTTTCAACCAATAATTTTAATGAGTAATTATGTCATCATTGTGGATGTATAGCATTATATCGATCATGGTCTTATCCCTTAAGATCCCTGAGTTTCTTTACTATTGCAATGTCAAGGGCTAGAGTAGATGTTGCAAGGAATTCAAGGATAGGCCACTGCAAAATTAATCTTACTTTCCACGTAAGACGTGTAAAATTCTGCCAGTGTTAGGTTATGTAAAATTATTAACTATTATTTCTAACAGTACGAGACAATGATCAAGATATTGATGTGCACCTCAATGATGGTAAACAAATGTACACCATCTGAAAATATGGAAAGAGGTACCCATTTAAGTTTTTAATTTAACGAACGAGAGATTGCTCTTATAAAATTTTGGGTATATACCAGTATAGTTTAATTTTCAGTCAAAGGTCCCCTCCTCCCTGGTTAAAGTTGCGAAATTTCGCATTACAATAATACATATTTCAGTACATAATTAAGCTAGTAAAATATAATTATTCTATTGTTTGTGCAATATAATAGTATACAAAGATGTTTTTATCCGTAAGTAGTACAGCTAATAAAATATTAAAACCACCTTAGTGGATAAGTAAGGCGTTTTCAATGATTTCTTTTTTATGATTTTAGGACTAGATTCTTTTGAATTATAAATATTATTAAGGGTATTGTTACTGACAAAAACAACGATTGACAAAAAGACCTTTAGAGTAGCTTCGTCAATAAAGCAGTTAAATAAGGAAAAGGATTGGATTAGCTAACAGCTGGGAGGGAGGGGACATGGCTTTAATTATAATTGGTTTGTTTCAAACTTGAAGTGTCGAAACTTATTAACAAAAAAATTGTAATCCACAGAAGTAGTAATTTTGTTTAACATCAATGGGTAGAAGAAGCATTCTTACTTGGGTAGAAATCAATCAAAAAACAAGGATGACAACACTCATAAAAGCGAACACTTGACACTTTAGGACAAACGAACACTAACACTTGTATAGTGTCAGAACTGAATAATAAGAATATAAAAGTATGAAAGTCGAATGAAACAAAATTGTAAGTAAATCTGCTGAAAAACTGGTTAAATACAGGATTTTGTTAAATGACATACTTACATTTTTAGGACTTGCTTATAACAATGTACTTTGTTGTCCTAGGAATCAGTATTTCAAAAATCGGACCAATCGGATAATTTTGATGTTAAAGAAGTTAAAAAGCAACATGTTTAAAATTGGACGTACGGACTTTCTGGTAACGATCATAGAGTTGCTTCGCTTTCTAACTCGTACCTAACTCCTATAGGAATCATCATGCAAAGTTTGAAATCGATAGGACAATTCTAACATGCCTAAATTAAGAGCTATCCGTTATGTACGGACGGACGGGCGTACGGAAGGACGAACCAACCCTAATTATAGAAAAGCTTCGCTTTATAAAAGAAAAAATATTTTATATCCAACTTAGCACAAGAAACACATCATTACACGCATCTTTAAACTTTGCATTTATATACAACTTTGTTCGGACTTAAAAATTAATATTTTGCTTATTAAGTTCTTAGAAGTTATGTTCGTTTGTCACACAGTCTAATTTTAGTGCTTTGCTTTTATGGATGTTGCCATCCTTGTTTAAAATATGCTTTAAAAATAATTTTATTTGGTTATTTTTGACATAACAAAACATAACATACATAGAGAAGTCAAAGAGATTTAAAACTATATTAATTTTGAAAACCCAGCCATTTAATCAAAAAAATTTAGTTTTCAATTACATGCGTTCACAATTCACTAAATACTAATAAGTCACTATTTTTGTATAATGTTCCTTTTTCAATAAATGATCACAAGGTTCAAAATAGTTTAGTTGTACAATAGAGTCAGGGGCGTCCAAGCTTTTTATTTTGGGGGGGGGGGGTAAAAATTTTTTAAGGGGGGGGTAATTCGTGTTTGGGGGTGCCAAATTTTTTTTACCCCCCCCCAAAATTTTTACCCCGGGGGTAAAATTTGCTTGGGGGGGGTAATTACCCCCCCTAAAATCTGTTGGCAGGGGTAAATTTAGTTTACCCCCCCAAAAATTTACCCCCGGGGTAGAATTTTTTGGGGGGGGTAATTTAAATTTTATTAAATATATCGTGTTAAAAATCCGCGCGAAGCGCGCAAAAATTTTTTTATTAGAGATTTTTTATTTTGGGGGGGTATTTACCCCCGCCAAATTGTTTGGGGGGGGTAAATACCCCCTCCTAAATGGTTGGGGGTGCCTGCGGCACCCCCAGGGTAGGGGTAAATTTTGAATGGGGGGGGGGTAAAATGAAAAAAAAAATTGGGGGTGCCTACGGCACCCCCAAAATCGTTTGGGGGGGGGTAATCGCCCCATTACCCCCCCCCCTTGGACGCCTATGAATAGAGTGTTCAGATTTTTACCCAAGTTGTCTGTCGGACCCTTAAATTTTGATTATTAAAGCCATTGCAGGGCTACCATGTTTCATGTTTCAAATGAACTTATCCAACTTAAAGCTAATAACACACTGTTGCTTTGGATTTAACATTTTTAGAACTTTTTAAGTACTTTTAATTTAGATTTATTTCCCAATGTGAATTTTATACTTACCTTTGTTTAATTGACATGACTGAGCATTTATAATTCTGTAGTAAACAAGGATGACAACATCCATAAAAGCGAAGCACTGAAACGGTAGGACAAACGGACTTTAACACTTGTATAGTATCAGAACTGAATAATCAGAATATAAATATATAAGAGTCGAAGCAAAATTATAAGTAAATTTGTTAAAAAACTGCTAGATACAGGATAATGTTTATGGACATACTTACAATTTTAGGACTTGATTATAGAGATGCTTCGCTTATAAAATTGTACTTTGTTGTCCTAGGAATCATTATTTAAAAAATCAGATCAATCGGATAATTTCATCTGAAACAAATTTCTGTCGTTAAAAAGTTGAAAATCAACATGTTTAAAATGGGCGTACGGACATTCTAGTAACGGTTATAGAGTTGCTACGCTTTCTAAATCGTACATAACTATTACAGGAATCACCATGCAAAGTTTGAAATCAATAGGACAATTCTAACATGCCTAAATTAACGAAAAAAGCTATCCGTTACAGACGTACGGACGGACTTACGGACGGACCGACCCCAAATTATAGAAGAGCTTCGCTTTTAAAAATTAGTAAAATAGTAAAGTTTAAATTCTAAAATATTTACTTGACACATTTTTAAAACACCTTCTGGGGTCTAAGGTTAAATCCATTAAGAAAACATTAAAAGCTTCTTATTAATATTGTAGAAAATCATTAATATACAAGGATGACAACATCCATAAAAGCGAAGCACTGAAACGGTAGGACAAACGGACATTAACAATTGTATAGTGTCAGAACTGAATAATCATAATATAAATGTATAAGAGTCAAAGCAAAATTGTAAGTAAATTTGTTGAAAAACTGCTTGATTTAGGATAATTTTTATGGACATACTTAAGTTTTTAGGACTTGATTATAGAGTTACTTCGCTTATTACATTATACTTTGTTGTCCCAGGAATCAATATACCAAAAATCAGATCAATCGGATGATTAGATCACATAAAAATTTGATGTTAAAAAAATTTTAAAAATCAACATGTTTTAAATGGACGTACGGACATTTTGGTGATGATTATAGAGTTGCTACGCTTTCTAAATCGTACCTAACTATTAAAGGAATTAAAGGAATTTGAAATCGATAGGACAATTCTAACATGCCTAAATTAACGAAAAAAGTATCCGTTACGGACGTACGGACGGACGGACCGACCCTAATTATAGAAAAGCTTCGCTTTTAAAAAGTTATACAATGAACATTGGTTTGTTAGCTAACTTATGATATAGATTGGATTACTCATTCCTTCACATAGTAATTGTAAGTTTAACATTAGGATTATTAGATGTTTCCACAGGGTGCTTAAGTCTTTCTGAATATTAAAAAAATCTCCCTTTTTATCTTCTTAATTTAAGGTAGGTGTTGACCACCACCTACCACACGCCATTGATTAAAAACATTTCTTATGGCATTGACAATATGAAGAATTGCTTCAAAAAAGCTGACAGCACTGAGTCCCAACCATAATCCAAGTGCAGATCCAAGATCAACAATGAAACTAAACTCATCATAAGCATAATAATCAGTTTGTACTGTCACCTTTTCTGCTATGTTAATATCAAGTTTGGCCTTAGTTGACAAAACCCATTTGTCTACCTTCTCTAGGTTGAAACTCATTCTATGACAAGGGGGTAAGCAGGTTTGAAAAAGATCAGTTTGAAAACCAAACAAAAATCTTAGAATATCATTCAATACTTGAAAGTTGGTTTCAGTTTGTTCAACAGCTTTACATACAGGATGTAGTGTTTCATGCATCCAGGGTAAAAAGCAACCAAACCACTTAAGCATTAAATCTTTCATTCCATTTTCTATGCATTCACCATAACTTTTGCCTAGTTTATTGTAATCTTTGCAGGTTGTACCATCCTTAATAGAAAAGTCATGCAGATTTATTTTTAAATCGCAATGAGAACCTTGAAATAAACCATTTACTTGATTACCAATTTCAAGCATCAAATTTTCTCTTCCCAGCAATCTAATTGAGTCTGCATGGTAAGGATCAACTAAATAAAGTGTAGACTGCTTTCTTGTAGAAATAGAAACTGTGCCGTTGTATACTTTGCTTAGCTTCAAACAAAATCCACGAGTGTTCATGTACACCTTCTCATTATCCAAATCTTCAACAATTTTTGCTGTACGATAATATTTTGATCTAAAGTGGGTATAGTCATGTTGATAGAACATCTGTTGGAGTAGTGAAAATGATTTATCTCCTTGTTTTCCACTCCAAGAAGAAATACCAAGACCTTCTACCTTGCCAATTAAAAAATGTATATCTCTATCATAACCAAATTGCTGTGAGATTCTATCATCAAACTGACCAGTTTCACAAACATAAATAAGGGGCTCTTTTACTTGATCAAGTCCTACAGTTGATAAACTCTGAGATACAGGTTTTTGCATATATTTGATAACAGAAAATTTCATTTGATAAATAAAAACAAAAAATGCAACAAGTAGGAATAATCCTACAAATATTTTTTGCTTTTCCATTTTAAAATTGTGTGAACCTCATAAACATTCCTATACTATACTCAGGACATGTTTAAAGGTATATATTTATTTCTTGAGGATAAATATTCACTCATTTGAAATTTTTCAGCAACCCATTCAGACCATTTAAAAACACTATTCATATATATTTGATTAGTATGATCGCACTTATGATTACATTGTAATTTTTATTTACTAATTTATGGTACAATGCAATGGGAGAAAAATGAGTAATAATGAAGTGAACAGACATAAAAAGGAGTAGCTGTGCTCCCATGAAAAAGCCTATGACCATTTGTAAACAGAGACCTCCCCAAAAATACATCAAAAGGTAAAGTTCTTTAATCCTATTATTTGTACCTGGCCTAAATTGGATAGGTAAATTATTTAGTACTAGCTGTGACGCCCCAAGAGGCCTCTAGGGACACATAAAATTGTTTTGTTTTTTTCAAATTCAGCTATTTACCAAAAATATTTTTTTTTGACGATAGACAGTGTTAGTTATGTTATTAGCTAATTGCAAAAATGTCCTCAGGGCAGTGTTTTTTTTATTTAATTTATTTTTGTCGATTTCTCTGGGGAGGGTTATGGTACCCTCCCCCCAAAATAGTTATAAACCTTCCCGAGACCTATGAGAAGCTACCCTGTTAAGGAAAACCCTATCGATTCAGCAGTTAGCGAGATCCTTCGGTACACACAGACAGACAAGCAGACATTTTGTTACTTTATTATAAGGATTGTATAGAAAGATAGTGCCAAATTGTATATAAAGATACAAATATACTTTAGATACGAATAACCAATTTTAAGTAAAAATAACCATTTTTTCCTAGAGCTTGCGGAAAATTAGTACGATTGTCCAATAAGTATACATTTAAAGCTTTTGATGGGTGCAACTGTATACCTGGGGTCTTACTTAAATTTTTATCAAAGATACGAATTATGTTTACCAGTATTTAGCCCTGGCGCATTAAAACTTTTGAATATTGAAAAAGTCTTATTCATTCTTCCTTTGTCAATTCATGTATTTGCTCAATTAATGTTACGATAATTTATTGGGTAGTTTTCACCGTATTCCTTTACCTATCCTGTGCTGGTGGAACTAAAATGAGCAGACGTTCAAACAGTTGTTAATTATATAAAGGGTGTGCAAAAAAATGCGGACATTTTTAAAATTGAAATTGCGCGGCTTGTGTTAATAATAGAAAAATACTACGCATACCATTAAAACCGCTAAGAAGTCTATTTTTAGGAAATATAAAAACGATTCCTGTGCTACGTTTAGTTTAGGAGCTACGTGTTAAAATGTCCCAACTGACTTAAAACTTGATTTGCAAGTAAATTTTGGGACATTTTACCACATAGCTCCTATATAGATTATTTGTAGCACAGGAACCGTACTTATATTTCCAAAAAATACAGTTCATAGCGGTTCTAACGGTATGTGTAACATTTTTCTACTGTTAACACAAGCCGCGCAATTTGAAATTAAAAAATGTAGGCATCTCTTTTTGCAAAATATCTTATCTAATTTTTAGTTATATTTTAAAATTTACTCGCAAGTCAAGTTTTACATCAGTGGAGACATTTTAACACGTAGCCCCTTAACTATACGTAGCAGAGGAATCGTTCTTATATTTCCAAAAAAAGACTTCTTAGTGGTTCTAACAGTATGCGTAACATTTTTCTACTATTAACACAAGCCGCGCAATTTCAATTTTAAAAATGTCCGTATTTTTTTGCACACCCTTTAGTTTCCATTACATAAAATAATTATTTGCTAATATTATTTAGTATTCAGGGAGGAAGGGAAGGAATACCTGGATTTTAAACTACAATGGTCTCCAAAGTTCAGTAAAGTTTTTTTTATTTGTTGAATTAAAAACTTTGGGGACTTTAACTAAATTTTTATTAGATGTTGTACAAACAAGCAGTTAGCATTAGCATTTGACCAATACTTCTTATCTACAAAATCGGTAATTTTGTTTATTATAACGGGGAGGGGGTGTACAAAAAAATATTTTCCATTGTCATATCCCTTAGGATCCCTGTAAATATTACATATTTTAGGCAGGGATCTAAAGGGATAAGACAATGGTCGATAAATTGATGTACATTCCAAATGATGAGACACAAAATTACCTCTTCAGACTGAAATTATTTAGTTCTTGAAACTTTTGGTCACTCAACTTAATGTACCAACCAATAAATATTTAATAAATTTCCCCAAAGTTGGTAAGCCAACGAATAAGAAAACGTTATTATAAAACTTTGGGGACTAGTGTAAATAACAGCCCAATGTCCCCTCCCTCCCTGTATTATAGGACTGACAGACAAATAAGTTTTGCCCCAAGCAAAGCTACATAAATGTTTATTTTACTTTGGTCAGGGAGAATAGAGATTCCTCTTTCCAGTATGGCTTTAAAACAGATAGGTTATAACCGGTATTAGAGACAATTTTCCACGAATATTAAAATGAAAAATTATAAGTTTAAAACCATTCTTGTTTCATTTTAATAACTGTCTATAATACGATTCTAACTAATATAGATATGATATTTTACATTCATTTACGTCGACTGGGGCTTTAATAAAAAGTGACTATATCTGTTATTTCGTTGACTATAAGTTATGTCAACTTATTATAAAACTTAGTTACAAGTAGTCATTGCTTGAATATTATTTACATACTGATAATATTATGAAATTATTATTATTGATGTCCAAAGGTTGTGGGTAAGAGGTAAAATTTTTAAACCCTTCATTTGACTCATCTACATTTTTAAAATACATTAGACCACCCTCTCAATCCTTTGAAACCTTTCCTTTAACCCCCTCAAAATAAAAGAGCTTGGACGTCCCTGAAACTTAGGGTTATATAACAATTGTTTTCCCTATACCCTGATTTTCTGTTTTAATATATTTTCACGATTTAAACGTTTACGTTTACTAATACACACATTGGACTAAAACTTTACAAAAATTTAACAAAAAAGGGGGTAAGACAATCCTTATCAGAAAACAATAAGATATCTTTGTCTGTTTGTACCAAAGGATATCGCTAAACATTGTACCGATAGGGTTCTCCTTTAAAGCGTAGCTTCTCAAAGGTCCAAGAAAAGTTAAAAAATAATATTACCCTATAATAAAGATTATTGATTGAAAAGTTTGGATACTATTGTTTAAGAATCAACCAATCAGAATTCAATAAATAAAATGAATGTAAATAGATAAACAAAATAAAAGAGGACAGTTTTTGTTTGATTGTTTTTAGGTAAGGTTAGGTTAGGTTATATTGTGTACTTGGTGGTCCCGCTTGGTTGGGACATAAATCCATCTTTTATATGTTGTGAACAATTTTTTTTGACCTTAACAATATTTTTGACCTTACCAATATTTTTGACCCAGTGTGTTTTGTGAGGAACGCTATCAAAATTGTTAATGGAATAATAAAATATCATTACAATATTCTTATTGGTATATCAAGGATGAGGGGATAGTTGTTTATCGAATCGTATTGTAGACAGCTTTCTGCGAATATTAAAATGAAAAAAATTTAAGATTCAAAGCAGTTATGTTAGCCCCGAGAAGCCGAAGGCTCGGGCTAACCAAACGTGTATTAATTTCATGCTTTTAATTTTAATAATCATGGAGAAAAGTTTGTAATATGATGCTATACATGATTTTAAGGATGGCTGAGAACTGGTTATAATCCAGTGGATATTGGTCTATTTTGAAGCCCTACTGAAATAACTTTTTCAAAATATTCTCTGTTGAATCAGGAGGCATAATACTGACACTGGTATCATTACACCAACATTTCAATGTCATCAAATATCACGATATCGACAATGTGTCACTTATGACCACTTTAAGTTAATACCAAATTGTCGACAATAAACCTCGAAAGAAACCTATATCCACAAGGCAACACTAACGATATTGTAATGAAATAAGCTTGAGCGTCTTTGATGAGTATTAAAAATTATGGGTAATTATCCCTTGTCCATGATAAGATTGTAAATTTTAAATTAGTAGTGTCAAAATATTTGTCCATTTAAAATGTTGCTGTGGCTATAAACTGCAATTTTTCAGGGAGGGAGGGGACAATGGACTTTACAATAATTAAACTGGTACCTAATGTTGGCATAAAAACTTTGGTTACTTTTAATAATTTTGGTTTCAACTAGTATGAAGATTTTTAAAACTTTTTAACCAGTAAAGATTGACTTTTTTATCATCACTGGGGATGTATGTATATTGTATAATGTGTATCATATTCATCAATTTATCTTGTCACTTTTGATTCCTGAATATATAAACGATAGGACAATGGAATATGAATTAATACACATCCTCATGATATTGACAAAATTACCCCTTGTGTATAAAATTGTATAAGGGACTTGGTTACAAAAAAAAATTGGGTACCAGTGTAATTTACTATTATTATTTGATTCTTTATTTGTCTTAATTATAGTGTAATTTACAATATTCCCTCACTCCCTGATTTATCAAAGTGATGCTTTTCTATAATTGGAGCAATACGTCAAAACATCCCTACAAAACGTCATTAGTGCATCAATTAAACAAAGACAGAATAGTTATTTACCGAATGGTATTATAGATAGCTTTCCGCGAATATTAAAATAAAAACTTACAAGATTAAAACCTTCATAACTGGTATAAAATTTATGATTTTCATTTAATATTAGTGGAAACTTGTTGATGCTATACATGATTTTTCATTATGGCTGATAACCTGTTCTAATCCAGCGGATACTAATCGGTTTCGAAGCCATACTGAAAACAAAATTATTTTGCCCCAAGCTTTTATTAATTTTGCTAAGAAGGTTATATTGAATTCGTAACATTGAAAATTTAATGTTTTCTAATTAGCAAATTTGAATGAATATTTTAGAAAATTTCTGAGAAATTTTTATTTTTCAAGTCAGTTCTTTATTTTAATTCACCAAATTTTGGCTAAAGAGTAAAATTTGGGCATTTTCCTTTTTGTTTAAATTGGACCTATCACCACCACTCCCCTAATAGAACAAAAATTGTTAATAGTTAATTATCGCATATTATTATAGACAGCTTTCCGAGGATGTCAAAATGAAAAATTGTAAGATTACAACCAGTTTTATTAGACCCGAGGGACAGAGGGTCCGGTCCAACAAAACTGGTATTAATTTATTATATCTATTTTCATATTCGTGGAAAATTGTCTGTATACGATGATTTTTGTACAAAACAAAATTTTGTTTTGAGAAAGCCTATAGTGAACAAAAGGATAGGGGGGGGGGGGGTGGGGGGGATGATATGAAATCAAATGGAAATCGTAAAATGTGCAAATTTGAAATAATTTGCTTATGTTCTTACAAACCAGTTTTAGATTGAATCTTTTTGGTTTTCATAAAGGATGGGGTGGGTGATAATACGTTATATCAGCGTAAAACCTGTTAAGGGTAAACAGTCACAATGTGTGCCAGATCTTGCTGGACAAGAATACCAAGGACATGGACGTCCAAGAGTGGGGACAAAGGGTTGTTTTCCCCCCTCAAACGGAAACCCCCACATTTAAGCCCTAAAATTTATTTTGAAAAATATATTAGATTATCCCCCTTCAAACCTTAAAACCCCTCATTTTGCCCCCTCTCAAAATAAAAAGCTTCGACTATTTTTACCAAGGACCAAGGGGGGAGGGATTAGGCTTTACATTTACAAAATATGGTTGAACACCTTCCTAAACCCCAAAAAAGCTTGGGTGTCCTAAAAACAATCGATATATTTTTTTTTTGGATGATGCACCAGATTTTCATCTCTGATACTCGCAGCTGGATAAAATAACGACACAATCCATCCAACCCGTTTACCCCCTCCCTTTGAACTTTAAGCAAAGAACAAAAATTAAATGAAAATTCCGCATTGCATTCACACTGCTTTTGTTCAATATGGTAATATTAGAAACCAGACTTAAAAGCACTCATTTTTACCAGGGATATAAAAGGATAAGACAATGGCTCATAAATTGATAAACATTACCGTTGATGATACACAAAATTTACCCCCTTCTGTGAAATACAATTAATGGTTGAAACGTCTAAACACTCAACTTATTGAACCAACCAAACAAAATTTAATAAAATTCCCAAAAGTTATTAGCCAACAAATAAGAAAAAATTACTATAAAACATATTAGGGACCATTGTAATTAACAGCCCAATGTCCCCTTCCTACTTAAAAGCACTCATTTTTAGAAAGCATCCATTTTTGGTTGCGCAGCTGCTTTATAGCAGTGGTATGTCTGTCCTACTAACCAAGATTAAGATTTATATCACTGCTGCATCATTGTTTAACAAATAGGTTTCGTGTTTTTCACTCATAGCATTCAATATACAAATTTTATTAATGTGTAAAGGTTTCGTGTGTTTTTTATTTTATCTCTTCCTTCCTCTCTTTTTTTAACAACTGAACATATGCTTAATAACTAACTTTTTATATTAAGACTAGCGGCTTCGCCCCTAGCCTCTAGGGGCTTTGCCACAAGAGGTTTAATCAAACCAATTTTTCGTATTTTAGATTTAAAAGAAAAGTTTTTTTAAAAAAATTTTTTGAGAGGGGGGGTTGGGGGTGTCCCACCCCCCAAGAAAATGGCTTAAAACCATCACAGGACCAGTAGGTATAATCCCTAAAAAGTAGAGCCTAATTGGTTCAGCGGTTACTGAGATCTTAAGCTTCAGACGGACAGACAGACGGACAGACAGACAGACAGACATCGTTCTACTTTGTATTATAGATATCATTTTGTCATCTTTGTCTTATTTCTTTTTTAAATTTTGTAATCTTATTCTAAACAATTAATTGTATTACATATTATAACAATTACCAATAAATAAAGTGAAAATAACAATAAACCAAATCCTATGAAATTTACTAGGCTAGCCAGGCATAGCATTACATAATGGAAAATTTATATGTTAGGAAATTCTAAGGTTAGCCTAAGAAATTTTTAGGATTTGGGCCAATAACAATAATTTGAGATTCAATATAAAACAACAAGTAAAAACAATTCATAGAACAGTTATTTATTGCATCAAATTAAAGACAGCTTGTCGTTGATAAAATGTACATTTTTCTTCTTTTTTTATTGACCCTACGAGTCAGAGAGCCTGGCCAGCAATATAGTTATTAATTCTATAATTTTTCTTTATTTTTTTGTGAAAAATTGTCTATAATAATATGCTATACAAGATTTTTCAGTAATTCTAATCTACAGAAGGGATAATTTTGCTTATCATAATTGGAGGTTATGTATTGATTGCCTTATCCCTTAGCCTTCCTGGAATATGGCAGGGAATGTTTATGGGAGAAAGAAAACTCCTCCCCCATTTTCTTTAATTTTACACTCAATCCATTCTCTGGTAAATAAAGCATTTCATAATTTCTCCTTATATACAAAAGTAAAAGTAAAAGGATGTCTATCTGTCTGTCTCTTGTCTTGAGATCTCGCTATTACCGAATTTGCCTCTCCTTTACTTTAAATATATTTGGGGAGGGCACCTTTACCCTTCCAAAAGATATCTCCCTTGGAAAAGATCACCTCCCTAAAAAATATTTTTGACAAAACTAATATAGAAAGGGGAAGGTCAACTTAACCACCCCCCTTCATTTAGTCATTTTAACCATAGATGTTTTTTATTATTTGAAATGCCATTATTCCTGTAACGAGAGACGTCTGTATATACTCCTGGAAATCTCGCCTGATAACAAATTTAATATATTATTATTTACTTGTTTGAGGGGTGAAATACACTCATGTCACAAAAAAATATCCCCCCCCTTCCATTCCTTCAAAGTAATTATATTTTTATAATTTTGTGTGAGGGGTGGAGGCCAGGGGGTGCATCCTTTTAAGGGTTATGTTCTAACCCTCTCAAATAGCCTAAAACTATGATGGCATGACATTGACCTGTATCAACTTACAGACACGCATCCAGTTACTTTATCTAATACTAGCAGCTAGGCTCCTAGAGGCTTTTGAAGTCCCCCCCCCCCACATTTTCAAATCTAATTTTGGAAAGAAAAGTAATTACAAACTTTGGGAAGGGTAATTTTTTCTAAGGCGATTTCTCCTTGAAGTTGCTGGTACCCTCAAAAAATAGTTTAAACCTTCCCAGGACTTAATGGTTCAGAGTTTAGTGATCCTGTTACCTGAGCACAATCTGGTGGACCAAAGCTGACAATTCCTATCTGAAAGTGTTGACCGTTCTCCTCAACTGATAAAGGCCCGCCACTATCCCCCTAGAAAAAAAAAGCTTTATTAGTAGCGGATACTAATGCTACTCTATAATTCACATTGTCTCTAAATCCCTCCATCAGTCCATGACCCCATGGGGAAAATGTGATTTTCTTGGTTGCTATTCAAGAAAGATGAACTGCTGTTTAGTTAAGATCTCAAATGAGCATCCAGTGTGTAATTTACTTTGTTCGTTGGTCTGACAGTAATGCTAAAAAAATTAATATGTAATATTTTGTGATGAAAGGTTGCGTGAATTTTTTCTAATATATCCATTCTTGATTTAAACAAAATCTCCTTCTCAATATTAGTTTTCATGTTCCAGTTTTTACCATAAGATAAGGTAAAAGCTTAAATGTTTTTTACTTAGAAGCAACTTAATTATGATACAATTAACGGTATTATTTTCGTGAGAGATTCTTTCTAGAGAGCATAAATTTAGAAAATTCGTACAGGCAGGGGAATATTCATAATCCCCCAAAAAAGTAGGGCTATTTGATTTGAGCACTTAATATACTTTTCTCGAATTCATTCGAATCCAGTGGATAGAAACCGGTTCTCATGCATACGAAAAAACTATGTCTAGCATTATATTATATCCAGCTTTCTACGAATATAAAAATGTATAATCATAAGAATAAAACCAGTTTTTTAAGCCGATGCCTTCGGCACCTTGGGGCTAATAAAACTAGTTTTAATCTCATAATTGTACATTCTATATCCGCGGAAAGCTGTTTAAAATACGATGGGAGAAATTACTACACTTACATTACAAGAGTCAGTGATACCATCACCTCCAGCACATATCATAGCATCTGGTACAATCTAAAACAAGACAAAGATATTTTCTCATATAAAAATAACAAGATGCTGCTTTTTTAATCTTTACTTTTCAACTTACATTATAAATGCATTTTACGCAGAGTTATGCAGACTTATATCGTGCCAAAATCAGCATAAATCGGGGCTCGGCAGCCGCGTGTCAGCCTGTAAGCCTTAGGGAAATCAATCTTTTTAAAAACTTTAAAATTCAACTGGAAGTCTAAACCTGACCCAAATATGGCAATCCCTCTTTTAAAAAATCATCCAAACTGGTTTAAATTTGAGACTTAGTTGCTCTTTTTATATGGCTGCTGAGCCCAGCATAAATGTGTAAAAGGACATATTACCTCAAAGCTGTTTGTAGGACAAGTATTTGAGTCTGTAACATTAAGGTCAACCTCTTGGAGAGTGTTGGACTGTGGTCCCTCAGTAGATAGGAGACCCCAACCTTTAAATTCAAATTTACATATACTCATTCAAAAGTAACAAGTTGTCTTTCTGTCTATAGCGTAGGATATCTAGGACTGCTAGACTCATATGGTTCTCTTTCATAGTAAAGTGTTCTATGAAGGTTTTTAACTATTTTTGGTACCTCCATTCTTTTTAATTAAAAAAAATGGAAAAGTTTAGGCTCTATAGCAGGGGCCTCCAAGCTTTTTTTTTGTAGGGGGTAAAATGGCGCACTAAGCGCGCCACAATTTTTTTACCCCCCCCCCCCTTAAATATTTACCCCGGGGGTAAAATTTGCTTTGGGGGGGGGGGGGGTAATTACCCCCCCCCCCTAAAATCTGATTCAATTTTTTTTGTTAGAGATTCTTAATTTTTTTTTTGGGGGGGGAGGGGGGAAACCCCCTCCTAAATGGTTGGGGATGCCTACGGCACCCCCAGGGTAGGGGTAAATTTTAAATGGGGGGGGGGGGGGAATCCACACTTTACCCCCCCCCCCCTTGGAGGTCTATGCTCTATAGGCATATATTTATCATCCTGCACTGTTTTATAAACAGCTGTTTTATTAATTCTAAAATATATTACATCTCAATCTGTCTATTCGCCTCAATGGGCCGAAGTTACTGGTCAACAAAACAGGCATCCTCCTATCATTCTAATCGCATCAAATATGCACCAAAATATTTTTTCTTAGAAAATGAAATATTTTAAAGTTCAATTAAGGTTGATTAAGATTCTTACCTGTAACTGTAGCCGTTTGTCCAACATATTTTTTTCCAGCCTCTGGTAAACAAATTGGAGTAAAGACATTCAGATCAACATGCGGGTGCATAAATAAATAACCATCAAGGACAATTAATATTCAACCCGATTACTATGAATGAAATTCTTCCTCTGGAAGTTTGGTATTGGAGGAAAAGTTTGGACCTAACGCGGGAACGAGTTTTATAATGGGGAATGATTTACAAAGTATTTTCCATTTTTCATGTGATTAATTGTTATATTGTTACTTGGATGTTGCATCAGATTTTTATGTAATCTAATAAAGTGATGCTTACACTGGCTAAAATAACTCTACCTCCACCCATCCTACTACCCCATCCCTTCCCATTCTACTGGATTAACGAACTGACCAATAGATGAGGTCCATATTAATAATTTAAATTGACGACAAATTTTCCCCTGTCAATATATCCACGTATATCCTATATCCATTATCTGATTATAAGGAGTGTGTATTATGTTTAGCTGTGTATGTGTTAATAAACAAGGATGACAACATCCATAAAAGAGAAGATCTGAAACGGTAGGACAAACGAACATTAACACTGAATAATCAGAACATAAATGTATAAAAGTCGAAGCAAAATTGTGAGTAAATTTGTTGAAAAACTGCTTAAATACAGGATATAGTTTAAGGACATACTTAAATTTTTAGGAGTTGCTTATAGAGATGCTTCGCATATTGTACTCTATTGTCCTAGGAATCAGTACGTCAAAAAAATTGATCAAGCTGAAAATTTCATCACAGAAAAGTTTGTTGTTAAAAAGGTTAAAAAGCCACATGTTTAAAATGGACGTACGGACAATCTAGTAAAGATTATAGAATTGATACGATTTCTTAATTGTACCTAACTACTACAGGAATTATTATGCAAAGTTTGGATTCGAAAGGACATTCTAACCTGTTTAAATTAATGAAAAGAGCTATTTGTTTGTGACGTACGGATGGACCGACCCTAATTATAGAAAAGCTTCGCTTTTAAGAATAATAATGATTTAAATTTACCTCAAAAAGCAGTTCAATAAGAGCAACATCATGTTCAAAGTTTGCTGAACCATCAACATAGCTGGGATGAATGTGGATTGATTTGGCGAAAACATTAATTCTACAATAAAACAAGGATGGTGACAACATCCTTAAAAACGAAGATGTAAAACTAGACAATAAGGAAAAACGAACATTAACACAGGTAGAGTGTCAGTACTTGACAAATAGCACATATAACTGTGAATAAGTCTAAACAAAATTGTATGTAAACTTTTTGTAAATTGAGTAAATGCAGGATTCTGTCAGATGAATAAAAAAAAAGTTTTGTCAAAAAAGTTAAAAATCAGTTAACAACAAGAATGAAAACATCTATAAAAGCATAGCTCTAACATCAGTCAATCAGTCAAGGACAAACGAACATGTAGAGTGTCAGAACTTAATATATAGCATTTTATCTATGTATATGTATAAGTCTAAAAAAAATTGGTGCAAAGTTGCATAAATACAGGATTCTGTTTAAGGATATACATTTTAGAAGTACTAAAATGATTCGTTTAAAATACTAAACTGAGAGAAAAATTTTAAAATCAAAGCGTTTTTAAAAGTCAATCTTATGATTCATCAACCTTTCCTTTCCATTATTTTTTGCTTCATATATTTTAACCAAAAATCCATTATTGAATCCTTACATAATTGTAACAGGATGTCTGTCTGTGTATAATGAGGGATCTCGCTGTTACACTAATATACGGTTATTTTTACATTAAAACATCTCATGAATCCAGGGAATATTAATAGCTATAATAGCTATATAAATAAAAAGTGGGGTCGACTTTCACCACCCCACCTCAAGTTACCCTAGAGAAATCAAGGGGCGTATTTGCGGATAAACTATAAAGTAATAGGGGTTTCTTCCATTTAGATCACGCGAACAGCAAGAAAAGAGTTACCTGTTGGCATCGTTAGGATCATCAAAATCATGTTCTCCAAGAATAACTACAATCTCTAACTGGAATAGATATTTATCTCATCGTATTAAAGACAGCTTTCCGCGGATATTAAAATGAAAAATTATAAAATTAAAACCAGTTTTGTTATCTAGGAGGGGGCCGAAGGCCCAGACTAACAAAACTAGTATAACTTTCTTATTTTTATTCTAATGTACGTGGAAGACTGTCTGTAATACAATGCTTTACATGATTTATCAGTATGGCTGAGATCCGGTTCAAGTCCAGCGGATATTAATCAGTTTCGAAACCATAATGTAAAAATCGGATCTACTGCAGTTCACGGTAAAATATTGCTGGTAACGAATATTGCCAAAAATCTGCCTGAACGTACAGATCATACCCGCACACCATTTTAAGCGGTATAAGAAGGCCTACAAATAATCTGGAATAGACAAGATCCAATGATGTACAGGGAAAGCTTCACTAAAGAAAAACGCATATTTTTCGCGCATTTCTCTGCACTGCGAGATAATTATGCATTATTGATTTATGGCTATTCCAGATTATTTGTAGGCCTTCCTATGCCGCCTAAAACAGTGTGCGGGCATGATCTGTACGTTCAGCCGTTTGGCAGCTAGCAGCCTTTAAAATTCATAAATTTTTGGCAATATTCGTTACCAGCAATATTTTACCGTGAACTGCAGTAGATCCGAAATATCATTATTATCATTAATTATTACAGAGACTATAGTTTCATGTGCATGAAATTCATTTACCCCATAGATCTCAAGGGATATGACAATTGACATTATTATTATGACAAACAAAAAGGATATAAGGATAGAAATAGAAAAATTATAGAAAATCACGAAACCTTCAGAAAAAAAGATAGACAAATAAACTATACTTACGTTCCAGCAAGGTTTTTTAAAGCAATCATGATTATACATACAATGTGCAGCTGTCATTATCCATCTAGATGCTATCAAGCTACCACCACAGAAGGGCACTGAAATAGTTAGGTAGTTTTTAAAAGCGAAGCTTTTCTATAATTAGGGTCGGTCCGTCACGGATAGCTTTTTTCGTTAATTTAGACATGTTAGAATTGTCCTATCGATTTCAAATTTTGCATGGTGATTTCTTTAGTAGTTAGATACAAGTTAGAAAGCGTATCAACTCTATAATCATTACCAAAATGTCCGTACGTCCATTTTAAACAAATTTGTATGTGACCTAATTTTCCGATTGGTCTGATTTTTGATATACTGATTCCTGGGACAACAAAGTACAATATTATAAGCAACTCTATAATCAAGTCCTAAAAATATAACTATGTCCATAATCATTATCCTGTATCAAGCAGTTTTTCAACAAATTTACTTACAATTTTGCTTTGACTCTTATACATTCGCATTTTAAACATGTTGATTTTTTAACATTTTTAAATAGCTTTTTTCGTTAATTTAGGCATGTTAAAATTGTCCTATCGATTTCAAATTTTGCATAGTGATTCCTGTAATAGTTAGGTACTAGTTAGAAAGCGTAGCAACTCTATAATCATTACCAGAATGTCCGTACGTCCATTTTAAACAAATTTGTATGTGACCTAATTTTCCGATTTTTGATATACTGATTCCTGGGACAACAAAGTACAATATTATAAGCAACTCTATAATCAAGTCCTAAAAATGTAACTATGTCCATAATCATTATCCTGTATCAAGCAGTTTTTCAACAAATTTACTTACAATTTTGCTTTGACTCTTATACATTCGCAGTCTGATTATTCAGTTCTGACATTATACAAGTGTTAATGTCAGTTTGTCCTACCGTTTCAGAGCTTCGCTTTTATGGATGTTGTCATCCTTGTTAGCAACAAAAGTAGCTGGACAAAGTGTCGTAAAAATCAGCCATGTGACATCATAAAAATGAGGGAGATGAGAGGAAAAGTGGGAAAGAAAACCCCTAAAAAAAAGTTAGATAATCCATAATTTTTATGACGTCACAAGGCTGATTTTTTAGACACTTTGTCCAGCTACCAACGAAATGAATAAGCGTTTGTGTCAGTATGTGTTTTAGAAACCAGAAAAATGTAGTTTCTAATTAAAGTTAAGGAAATAAGAAGGCAAAATTAAGAAATAGAAGGTGTTCAAGGTGAGAGAATTCAGACATTGCCAAAAATCAATCGCACATTAAAAAACAAAGATGACAACAGCCATAAAACCCTAACAATAACTGATGTAGAGTGTCAGAACTTAATTAGCAGAACTTTAATTTAATGTTGTCCTAGGGATAATCATTAACGATGATAGAGTTGGTACGCTTCCTAAATCGTATCTAATTGTTATAGGAATATTCATGCAAAGTTTGAATTAGAAAGGACAATTCTAACATGTCTAAATTAATCGTTACGGACCGACCCTAATTATGGAAATGTTTTGCTTTAAAAAATACTTTACATTGTTTATAAGGAAACTTAATGGCAGCCATCCACGGGTACTCTAAAACCTGCAATAAATGTAATTATTTTCCACAGTGGCTTTGAAACCGATTGATATCCGTTGGATTGGAACAGGTTATCAGCCATACCGAAAAATCATGTATAGCCTTGTATTACAGACAATTTTCCACGAATATAAAAATGAAAATGATGAATCAAAACTAGTTTTGTTAGTCTGGAAATGGCTAACCACTGAACCGATATGATTCTTCTTTACATTGTAGCTGTTTATAGGTCCTTGAAAGGTTTGCATCTGTCTTGTTGGAGGGTACAACCACCCTCACAAATTTACCCCTCAAAAAAGATTGAAAGTTTGAAACCTGCTAGTTTGGAACCAAACAAACAATTTCAATAAGAGTACCCAAAGTTTTTGAGGTATTAGAACTTTGGGTATCAGTTTAATTTACAGTCCAATGTCCTCTCCCTTCCTGGAGAAAAATACTTTACCCCAGTTTCCTGTCCTCCAACAATCTTCTCATCATTTGAGGAATTGGATTTGATGACAGCATTTTTCCTTTTGTTCTTATTTTTTCCTCCTTTCTTACTTCTTTTCCTCCTCCTTGTTAATGGATATATGATTCACGTGGATATATTGACAGGGGACAATTTGTCGTCAATTTAGCTTGCTAATATGAACCTCATTTATTTGTCAGTTTGTCTAGTAGGAGGGGAGGGGATGTGGTAAAGGGGGGATCGTGCGGGGTATTTTTATTCCAGCCCCCTGAAAGCCTCACTTCATCAGAGTAGATGAAAATCTGGTGCTACATCCAAGTAATAGTATATCCATTACCTTGTATTCTTTATTCCACATTTGGTGTTCTTAATGCCTGACGTGTCACCGGTTCCTAAAAATTTATCAGGGCTCGCCTGCCGCGCCTCATTCGCGCATAAGACTCAAATTTAAACCAGCTTTTGTGCAAAAAAATTCGAAAAGATAGATTGTCTGTTTAGATAAAAGTTTAGACACCCAGCTAAATTTTCTGACGCGCGGATGCCAAGCTCTACTTAAATAATTATCATTTAGTGGTTTCCCTCAAAGTTTCTGGTCGAGCACAATAGTGGGAGAGGAATGTGTTCAGTTCTCAATATGCACTTTGAGGGAGAGCCCCCTCTATTTAGGAACAATTCTCATAAATTTAAAAAACTCTTTTGTACAATAAGTATAAATACAAGATTTTATTGCAAAGAAAGATAGTATGCGATCTAGCAATAAATTATAGAAAAATCACGAAACCTTCTTCAAAACAAGCATGACAGAAAGACCGACTAACCAAGTATATAATACACTGCATGTTAGTACACGAAAATTCTTCAACAACAGCCGGGAAAATCAAATTTCATCTAAAGCGTTACGGACGGACAGACAAATTGAATTATAGCTTCGCTACGAATAAAAATTAAACCTCTGCACTTGGGACAACAGGGAAACAGAAAGGTTGGGTTGAAGTTCCTAAAAAGATAGACAGATAAAAAAAAAGGATCTATATCTGTTTGTTTGTCTGTCTGTACCGAAGGACCTCGCTAACCGCTAAAACGATATGGTTCTCCTTAATAGGGTAACTTTTCATATATGTCCACCAACCTCCCAAGAGAAATCGCGCCTGGAAAAAATCACCTCTCCAAGAAATTTTTTTCATATTTCTTTCTAAAACTAAAATTAAATACGGGAGGGGGGAGGGGGTTGATTGACCAAAATAATATTTTTTTCTTTTTAAAACTAAAATTGGGTTGTCGAAATCAACCCCCCTCCCCTCTAGAGACATATCCGCTAGTGTTTTACATAGAGGCATAATATATATGTGTGTATAAGGACAAATAACTAAATCCATTCAAGGATGCTGTACGTATTGGGGCAAAAAATGGGGACAATTTTTAAATTGATTTGACGGGGCTGTTTATTTACGTCACAAGTGAGGGGAAAGAAAAGGGAAGGAGGAAAGAAACCCCCTAGAAAAGAGATGGGGGTATGACGTCACACGCCAAAACAATTTGAAATTTGTCCCCATTTTTTGCACCAATACGTACAGCATCCCATTCAAGGGACTCTGTGACAAATATAATTTATGTTTATAATTCTTTAGACCTAAATGGTGTTAGTGTCATAACTTACATGATAACAATCATGCAAGTTAGGCTTTTTTCAGGGGTGATTTTTTAGAACAGTTTAAATAATTTGAACAGAGAGAATAGCATGACTTATAGGCCAGGAGGGAGGAGACAATGAAATTTTTTTATTTCTTTAGCTTACAATTGTTGTTGGGGACTATTATCAGATATTAAATGTGATGTGCAAAAATGTAGTCTAAAGTTTGCACAAATGTTTTTAATTTACAAAGGGGTTCTTTTGTTTATTATCAATGCGGATGATATCAATTTATAGTCCATTGCATTATCCCCTAAAATGAGTTAGAAGTCAAACAATTGACGACAATATTGCATTGTTTATTTTGTGACAAATGACAAATAATTATTGGGGAAGATTAATTTTACATCAAGGACAACCTATGATATTTAACAGGGAGGTAGTGGATATTGGGCTGTTTATTACACTAGTCCCCAAAGAAGGTGTATTAACTTTTTTGCTTTTTATTTAAGATAGCTAGCAGGTGCTTTTAGTAAGTAGTAGATGTAAAATTTTTCATAGAATTCAGATATGTAATCGGTTTTTTTGTAGACCTCTTATTTTTAAAGTAATTTAAGTTTTTTACAAAAATAATTAAGTCGGTTTTAAGGTACTAAAACGCAACAAAATAAAAGAAGAAAATGGCCAGTATGAACAAAAATAGTAAGATCTTTAATTTGACACCTTACTTTTAAAATTCTGTTGAGTAATTATTGAAAAAATCTATTTTTTTAACTTCGGTTTAATAAAAACTTTAAACCTAAATATTTTCTCAAACAGACATAAAAAATATGGGTTCATATATACCTTTAGAATCAGAAAAATATTACAAATCTATTCTAAGCAAAATTGAAAAAGTTTTATAAAACTATAACAAAAAAAATAAGAATTTATTTTAAGAATCATAATTTTTGGCTTTAAAGGGTTGACTTGAACAAAACCTGAACAAAACCTAAACAAATGTACATACACTGTAACAGATATTTTTTAAACACAAGAAACAATAATGCATTTTTAACTGCATTGTTTTGAAGTTTATAAACAGACTGAAGCATACTTGTTCATAATTTTTCATTCTTTACATGTTATGTAAGTATCACTATTTTTATTGTAGTATCTATTGTTTATATTGTTTGAACATTATCCTTTTTTTTTGTCAATTCTATTGGTTAAGTTTTGAGGTGAAGCTTCTTGATTCGTCAATTTTAGAGATTTTTGATTGGCTAGTTTAATAGTTACAATTAAGTGTTGCCTGTAAAAATATAATATTTTAGGCCATTTTTATTTTTTAAAGTTTTTACTTTTTTTCAATTTTGCTTAGAATGGATTCGTAATATTTTTCTGATTCTAAAGGTATATATAAACCCATGTTTTTATGTCTGTTTGAGAAAATATTAAGGTTTAAAGTTTTTATTAAACTGCGGTTAAAAAAATAGATTTTTTTCAATAATTACTCAACAGAATTTTTAAAGTAAGGTATCAAATCAAAGATCTTACTATTTTTGTTCATACTGGCCATTTTTTTCTTTTATTTTGTTGCGTTTTAGTACCTTAAAACCGACTTAATTATTTTCTAAAAAACTTAAATTACTTAAAAAATAAGAGGTCTACAAAAAAACCGATTGCATATCTGAATTTTATGAAAAATTTTACATCTACTACTTACTAAAAGCACCGGCTAGCTATCTTAAATAAAAAGCAAAAAAGTTAATACACCTTCTTTATAAAATAACGTTTTCTGGTTCGTAGGCTTAATAACTTTTGGAGACTTTTAATAAATTTTGATTGGTTAGTTCATTAAGTTGAGTGTCCATACGTTGAAACCACTAATTGCGATCTGCAGAAGGGTTAATTTTGTGTAACATCATTGGGGTTGTACATAATTTTATCGGCTATTGTCTTATCCCATAAGATTCCTGGATATAGATTTTAATCTATGAAAATTAAATTATGTTTGGGTGGGCTAATGGTATATTGGTTTATTAGGGATAAGACAATGGACGATAAATCTATCATCAACGATGATTACAAAACACCCCTTCAGTAGATTAAATTCATTGAACACTACTATTATAGAACCAACCAATCAAAGTTCAATAACAGTACACAAAGATTTTGAGCCAACGAAAAACATGACATGGTTGCAAAATTTTGGGTTCCAGTGTAATTTACAGCCCAATGTCTCCTCCCTTCCTTTCTTACTTGTTTATTGATAGATTTATAGATTTTGATAGAATTTATCCTTATACATGTATAAGTAATGTATACAAGTAAGAGGATCTGTGTCTGTATATCTGTCTGTCCGCTGAACAGGTATGTTTGTCTTTACAGTTCTCAAAGTTATAAGGAAGGTTTCTACCTTTTTTTTTGGGGGGGGGGGGAAGGGTACCAACACACTTTCAAGAGAAATTGCCCATAGAAAAAATTACCTTCCCAAAAACATTTTTTTTTTCTAGTTCCATAATGGACTCTAGGGGCGTAACCGCTATTTATTTTTCATGCCATTATCTTTTTTATGATTATCAAAATCAATATTTTAGAGAAAATATTCTATTTGCCATAACTGCTATTCCTGAGAGAAATGCAAAATCATTTGTTTTCATATTCAATGTGCCAAAGAAAGTTCTGCATAAACCTGACCCCCTGGGGGATTTAAAGGGATTAGACAATATATGATAAATTGATCTTCATACTGTGCAATGCATCCCTAGTGATAATAAATAAAGTTTCACTTTCTATAGATTATAATAATTGATAGAAAAATTCATAACTGCTAGTATTTACCAACCAATCAAGATTTAATATGAATGGTCAAATGAGACGACCTGTATCTGTTTATTAAATTTTGGATACCAGTATAATTCAGGTAAAACCAAAATATTTCAACGGGGGCTTTTTGAGAAAATTAGATTTGAAAATTTCAAGTTTAATTTTCATCCCCTAGGAGTTGCCGCATAATCATGACAAGAAAAGCAAACATTATTTATTTTAGATTTTGAACAACTTTGCTTTTATGAAGTCTTTTATAAAACCTCTCTATATATGATTTATTTTAGGCTGAATTTTCGTGACCTTTGCAAAGCAATTGATAAAAATGACCATTAATTAACTCCCTTCAGGATTGGTTTTAGGAAGAACTTTATAAAAGCAAAGTTGTTCAAAATTTAAAATAAATAATATTTCCTTTTTTTCTCATGATTTTGCGGCAACTCCTAGGGGGTGAAAATTGAACTTGAAATTTTCAAATCTAATTTTCTCAAAAAGCCCCCGCTGAAATATTTTGGTTTTACCTGGAATAATCATGGTTTTATGTCTATTTTCACCATACATAGGTCCCAGGGCTCGGCACTTACTTTTGTCTTGATTCAATTCTAGCCCACAGTGATCTGCTACTAGAGATAGAAGTGGAAGATTTCTGTATCTTCCATAGTTCTATCCTTGTATGTATTGTATAATGTATATATTTCAATTGATATAAATGAGCATCATATTAATAATTTAATTAGCATAGAGGGAGGGGACATCAATAGTTATTGACCTTCTAATGACCTATAAAAAGATTGAATGTAAAGGAAAACCATATCGGTTCATCGGTTAGCAATATCCTTTGGTACACACAGACAGACACAGATCCTGTTACTTTTATATAAAGATTTGTATTTGAATTGTTTTACCAAAGTCTCTATGCATTAATATATGATCAGGGACTTTAAGGGATAAGACAATGGACTATGAATTTATATATATCCCCCAATAGTTTTAATTAAAATAATTGGTTGGAAAATTTGGACACCTCAGTATGCAACTATCCAATCCAATAAAAGTTCAAACAGTTTTTGAGCCAACGAATAAGATAACATAGTTATAAAAGTTTGCGTACTAGTGTATTTAATAGTTCAATGTCTCCTCCCTCCTTGGAAATAATAAATTCATAATTGTAATCTCTTCATCATCTTAAAAACGTCGTGCTTTGTATTTCGGGAATATGCACTTTTTCAGGGATATCAAGGGATGAGACATTGCCCGTTAAAATGATATACCCCCCCCCCCCCCATGATGATACACAAATTTTCCCTTCTGTAAATTACAACTATTGGTTGAAATGTATGGAACGTATGGCCTAATGACCAATCAAAACTCAATAAAAGTCCCCAAAGATGTGAAGCCAAAGAATAAGAAAACGTTTCAATAAAACTTAAGGATATAGTGCGTAATAAACAGCCCACTGTCCCCTATCTCCCTGCCAATTTTACCTTTCAGTTTCTTCATACTCTAGAAGTAGACCTGACAATTTATCTGGAAAACTCTAAAATAAAATAATAACATATCCAATTTATTTTATCTTAGAAATTAGAGACGTGCAGAAGGGGTTATGATAAGATCCATTACAAAATTAGAAGGGTTGGATATCCCCACCTTGTAAACACCGGCTAAACACCCCTCTTAAATCTAAGAGGCGCGTGAAAAAAATATTTGACGCTTTGCGCATCAAAATACCAATCAAAGAACGCTTTTGGAACATTTGTGAATGTAGATTATTTTGGAGTCTTGACACCTAGGAAGGTGTACTATCCATCCCCCTGACACTTAAATAACGCCCAACTTGCTGTCTTCAATACACCCTTGCGATTTTATTGAAAGGGGTGATATAATAATTTTGTTTATATTTACTAACAAACAATCCAATTAACAGTCTACCGAAAATATCAGATGAATAAAATGAAAAGAAAAATGCCGTTAAGTACAGAAATATGTACACTTTCTAACCAATAATCTAAATGGATAGTTCCTAAACTATTTTACTATTGGTCTAATTCAGTGATAGAACATCTATTCTTTCTATAGTCATTGGTAAAATTAACTTACCCTTTCTCCTCTGTTATAGCAATATCTACACTGTTGCACAAGAATTTAAAAATCTTTATCTCGTATTCATTTGAATCCGGTGGATAGGAACCGGTTCTCTTCCATACGAAAAAACTATGTCTAGCATCGTATTATATCCAGCTTTCTATGAATATAAAAATGTACAATCATAAAATTAAAACCAGTTTTTTTAGCCGGTGCCTTTAGATCTGGAGCATAAGGAAAAAGGATAAGAGGATGAATACTCACCCCTTTTTCATGGTAAAATACTACTTCCCCATCCCTAAATTTAGAAGCAGACGAAAATCAAAAACCGCCCAGGGCTTTTTGTAAGTCAATCATAAATAATAATGTGAATAAAAAGAAAAGCGATATTTAGCAAACAGCCGTGGGCGGTCAGAATCAGCTGAATGTTCATTATGAAAAAAATTTCCCCCTTTTTAGAAATAGAAGGATTCATCTTTCATGAACAAATTTTTTAAAATAAAAATAAAATTCTATGTAATTTTTAATTAAAACATTAAAACGAAAATATCTGATCTAATATTCTTGCCCTAAATATGGAAATAGTAAAAAGTAAAAAAATATTTTTTTAAATAATTTTTAATCCTCCCATTTGAAAAGTAGTGGAATAGCAATAAATTTTAGCGCGGCAACAGCGCTGAGTAGGCCTCTAGGCCCACTGCCTATTTTCGTCTTCTAGTTGCTTCGATTCCTCTCTTTTATTTTTTTCTCTATGTTTGTGTTACAATTTTTAATAGTTTATTTATGCATATTTAACCATGCTAAAGTTATATAAATATGATGTTGTAAAAATATAAAATTTAATTTTTGGTGTGTTACTGATGCAAAATTAAAGGGGTTAGATACATCCAGCTAGGTGTCTACCCCCCCCCCCCCCCTCCTTTGATAAGGGTCTACAACCCCCTAAAACAGTCAAGGGGGATGGCAAGGTAAAAAAAGTCACATCCTCCTTTTTTACATTGACTGAATTACACCCTTCGATTTTGGTTTAAGGAGGGTAGCAAAACTCTGCGAACGCCACAGATTTATACTTTATTTATATTAATAGACCGAGCTTTAAAGAAGAGAATTTATTATTAAAAAGTGTTTTGATATTTAGAAGCTAAGTTTAGCTTCTTATGGATAAACTTATTTTTTAGTAGCAAAGCCTCTCTAATTCAATTTGTCTGTCTGTCCATCAGTCTTTCATCCTACATAACTATATATTTATTGATATGGTTATCTATTCTACTTTATCCTTTTCTTCCCTTTTTTTCACGAATTAACATCTGCTTAATAACTAACGTTGTCCGTTTAACTATCCCATCAACCGCGATAAAGCCTAAAATCTAAACCCGATTTGATGCTTTTAAAAAAAAAAGATGGATCAGGTTTCAACTTTCAGCTGATTTGATTTATTTCCAAGAGGTTTACACATCATACATATCAGATAAATGTATATAAAATTAGTGATCAAAAACTATAAAACAAGTTATAACTTTTTTCAACCCTATCATTGATTAAAATGCACTTTTAGGTTTACTCATTACCAAAGTTGCACATAAAAACTCTTTTTACTAAGTTATTTTGCACAATAAATTCAAATCAACAATTAGGCGTTTTTTATAATGCAGTAGACCATTTTGTAGTTGGTTTTTGGCATTTATTTTGTTTAATTACTACATAAAAAGAGTTTTTATGCACTACTTCCGTAATTCTTAAACCTAAAAGTGCAATTTAATCAATGACAGTGTTGAAAAAACTTATAACATGTTTTATAGTTTTTGATCACTAATTTTATATACATTTATCTGATATGTATATCAAAAGCAAAAAGAACTATTTTCTTTAGATTTTCATACTTTGCAAAAATGTCTTGGTTACTTTTTGCACTATATTGACTCTAAAAAGGTTTCTATATCTGATTTTTACATTTAGGATGATAGATTTTATGCCAATTATTGTGTTTACATCAAGAAAAAACTTATTTTTTTGTTCCTATACCTTTTTTTTATCATAAAATGTGAGAAACTACTTTTTCCATATATAAGGTGAAAAAAGTAACACTAAAGAAAATTTTTTGCCTTAAGTATGTTCTAAACTTACAGATAAACACATTTCATAAAAATTTTTTTCTAAAACTGTCATTTAAGGCATGAAATTAATTTTGCAAATTAACATTGCAGATTTTTGCAAATAACTTGCAAATATGATTTCTGCGGATTTTCTAATTTACATAGGCGTTTTCTATGTATATTCCTCTTTCCAAAAATACCTCACTTGTCAAGATTGGATAAAAAATTCTTTGTGGTCGAGATTCCATAACTGTGCAGTATGTCCATACGTCCATTTTAAACATGTTAATTCTTTTACTTTTTTAACAACTAATTTTTATGTGATCTAATTATCCGATTTTTGGTATACTGATTCCTGGGATAACAAAGTACAATATTATAAGCGAAGCAACACAAGTCCTACAAAATGTAAGTATCTCCATAAACATTATTCTGTATCAAGCAGTTTTTCAACAAATTTACTTACAATTCTGCTTTGACTCTTATACATTTATATTATGATTATTTAGTTCTGACACTATACAAGTGTTAATGTCCATTTGTCCTACCGTTTCTTTGCTTTGCTTTTATGGATGTTGTCATCTTTGTTCAATTGTGTCCCACAAAAGATAAAATTTTTGAATAACAGGATTATAATAATTAGTTTTTGCCACTGCCTCTCAAGTAATGGATAGTTCTAAGGCGATACGGTACTGTGCTATTTGTCTGCTATTCTGTTATGAAAATTGTTGATTCTCTCGGATGCTATTATGTCTAGATGTTTGAATTTTCCAGTAAGATTTAAATGACAAATTTTGTACATTTTTTACATCTCTAAGCTTTGCTACCAATGGAAATATTATCATCCTTGTTATTTCAAATTGTCTGCCTATTTTTCATTTAACAGAAGGCTTTAAAAAATTGATTTTCTCCTTAATAAACATGAAAAATAGTTTTTATCTCGCCACCGAATCTAAACCAAGGAATTTTAAAGGGAAAAGACAATGGATAACAAATATGATTTTATGACAAACATAATTTTTCCCTTCATTAGATTAAAATTACATGCAGAGAAATTTAGACACTGTCAGATTTGTGAGACATGTATAATTTACAGTCCAATGTCCCCTCCCTCTATGAATCAAAACATATTTAGGAAAAGTATTCCATCATTACAGCAAATTTAAATATTATTAAAAAACTCTCTCTTAGATTAAAAGGATGTGTATATGTCCGATAAAATCTTAAAAACGACCGGACCGATAATTCCAAAACTTTCAAAGAAGTTAAGGCTCAGGGCTGGTTTTGAACGATTTAATGGGTAGATATAAAATATAAAAAAAATCTTTGGAAAAGACCCAATCTTGTTACCCCTGTACCGTTTTACAAGGACAGGTATAAAGGGGGGGGGGGGCGAAAGTGACACTTTTTGTAACCAAAACTAAAAGTCAACAAAGGAACTCAACTAAAAAAAGAGTTACGGGTCTAAGATTTTGCATGGCAGTTGCTTTATAGGGGTACATATGGAACTGTGAAAAAACGGCGGCGCAACTGCCGAAAACCGCCGTTTCCAGCCGAATTTTTGTTTGCCTTTTCTCGGCGGTTTTCGACGGATGCGCCGCCGTTTTTTCACAGTTCCATATTGTACCCCTATAAAGCAACAGCCATGCAAAATGTCAGACCTGTAACTCTTTTTTTAGTTGAGTTCCTTTGACTTTTAGTTTTGGTTTCAAAAAGTGTCACTTTCGCCCCCCCCCCCTTTACTCACAATTATAATACATAGAGCGCCTTTCCTACTAAAACACCCTGTATGTTTAAAAATACGAGTTTTAGAAGAGATATTTATTAATTAAAATATTAACTTAACAATACAAAAAATCACACATTATTGCTTCAGGTAGGGTATTGATTATTTCAACTGGACGGAATCACATTTTATGGTACTTCCAGTCAGGGATCTTAAGGGATAAGACAATGGACGGTAAATTAATATACATTCCCAACAATTCCAAAAAAATTTCCCTTCAGTAAAATGAAATGAAAAGTCTGGCCATTAGTAGTTTGGAACCATCCAATCAAAGTTATAATAATTACTAGGTTTGGGCCGGATATCCTGCAAATTACCGTATATCCGGCCGAATAACCGGATGTCCGGTTCAAGAAATCAGCCTGATATCCGGATTCCGGCCGGATATTAAAAATGGCCGGATATCCGGCCCGACCCTAATAATTGCCAAATATTTTGAGCTAACAAATAAGATAGCATGGTTAATCAACTGTGGGTACCAAAGTAATTTACAATCCAATATCCCATCCCTCTCTAGAATTAAGTAGAAAATCACAATTTTTAAGTAAATAAAGTAACTATTAGAACAAATAAATGCACTGGACTTAATATATCAACAAAAAATATATAATAATGTAAATATAAAGAATTATAGGAATGTTGGGTTGCAAATTTAATCACAAAATACTGTAAAATAAAAACTATTAAAAATTATAAAATTAATATCAAACATAAAATAATATAAAATAAATACGTGGTATCTTTCTAATTTGTGACATCATGATAAAAAAATGGAGCATTAAATCAATGTAACAATAAAATTAGATTTAAAGAAATTGAACAAAATCTTCTGGGCTAAGAAAAAAAACTTATTGAAAGGCAATTTGTTTGTTGTTTGCTTAACAAGATTAAAAGAACATTTGGGGAATAGTCCAACCCATTCGTTGCAACGCCCCTTAAGGGGTGATTCGTTGTATTTTTTAAATGGCTTTTGATAGGTTATTTTAGGTTAGGTTATATTGGGTTAGATGATTGTCCCGCAGGGTTAGAGTCCTTAGCAGGGGTTAGAAATTGGAGAAAAGCTATAGTGAAAAAAACTAAGAAACGCCCCTTAAGGAGCGTTGCCACGAAAGGGACTTTACAAACACAAACTTTTTTATGTATTTCTTCTGCATATGTTTTCCTATTAACCTATCCATCTATCCCTGAGTTTTTATTTAGCTTTCCAGCATTCAAAACTATCCTGAGCACACCCCTCATATTCTTTCAAGTGAGCGTTGTCCAAGTCACCGCGGTTTTCTTTAGATGCTGAAACAAAATACTGTTTTAGAAGTAAGAAATTACAATTGTACCTATCAAAAATGACAAAATTCAAAGCAGCGAAGCACAATAGAACAACAACAACATATGAGAATACGTTAAAAATATTAGAAAATCTTTGTAAAATAAATCATAGTCGAGAAAATTACTTTTCCCCCCATAGCTTTACGAACGGGCGAAAGATATACTCTTCTAAAATAGTTCTAACCCTTCCCCTAAACTATAAGAAGCTACATTGTTTAAAGGAGAACCGTATCGGTTCAGTGGTTAGCAAAATCCTTCGCTACAGAAATGTTACTTTTATTTAAGGATATAAAATAGCAGGTAAAAGTTTTTGCCTTTAGGAATACTGCCGGTAAAACTTTCAATTTTAGTTTTTAAAGAATTTTTTTAAAGAGGTGGGTGGGGGTGCGAAAAGGAGGATTTTTTATAGATGCGATTCCTCTTGGGGTAAGGGTGGAGATACCAACCCCCCAAAAAGTTATAACCTTAAATTCAGGGACCTATAATGAAGCTTCATTGTAAAGAAGATCCGTGACAGACAGACATCCTGGGACTCTTTAACAATAATACTTGATAATACCTGGATCTATTGATGGTGGACCAGTTGTTCTAATACAAGCACACCTCTCCTCCCTGCCAGGATAGAACAGGCGCCTGGGAACTCCCACCCAGTTACGCTTCACACCACCTGACTTGGCAGTACACCAGAATCTAAAAGTAAATATGATTCGATTTTAATTTCTTTGGTTTAGATTTCAACCCACACTAATTGAATCAACCAATGGTGTGGTGTGTATTAACACAGCAAAGTAGCAGAAAACTATTTGGTAGCAGACGAATAAGGTCATTGAAAAAGGAAGGGAGGTAGTTATCTGTATATACATCCACACTATAAATCTGTTCCAAAAACAACACTAATTTCAATTTGTCATCTTGTGATAGTGTCTTGGATAAGGGCATAGTTTTATTTATACAGAAAAATTAAGGGTATGCGATCTTCTTTATGGACTTTTTTCAGTCAATAAAAATTAAGTATATTTGTTGTTACGTCCCTGGACTATTCCATATTACTATATGGCCATGGGGAAGGTTGAACTTACCTAGTTCCATTTTCAATGGATAATTCCATATTACAAGTTGAAAGAAGGTTGAACTTACCTAGTTCCTTTTTCACTGGATAATTCCATATTACAAGTGGGAGGAAAGTTGAACTAACCTAGTTTCTTTTTCAATGGATAATTCCATACATTACAAGTGGGAGGAAGGTTGAACTTACCTAGTTCCTTTTTAACTTGATAATTCCATATTACTAGATGTGGAAGGTTGAACTTACCTAGTTTCTTTTTCACTGGACCATTCCAAATTACAAGTGGGAGGAAGGTTGATCTTACCTAGTTCCTTTTTCACTGGACTATTCCAAATTACAAGTGGGAGGAAGGTTGATCTTACCTAGTTCCTTTTTCACTGGACCATTCCATATTACACGGGGGGAAGGTTTGTTTTTCTACATCCTTCTTATCCTTGTCTTTAATTGCAATAGCTATCTTTTCCTTAAAAAAGAGAAAGAAAAAATTAATTTACTTTGAAAAGAAAAAGAACAGTCAATCATAAAGACAAACAATATAAAAAAAATATATCTATCTCAAATATCAGCCGAAGAAATGTATTACCTGAACTTGTATCCACTCCTGAGTGGGCTCTCCCTGTTGATTATAATATCTTCCTTGTAGGACACCCACTGGTGTATAATCTTTACCATAGAACTCCTCCCACTCCTGAGGCAAAGGGGTGTAACAATTTTTGGTGTTGTTACTAGTAGTGTGGTTGCTATACTTATATAAAAGTATCAGCAGGAGGTCTAGCTGTCTTTACCTATGGATCTCCCTAAGGAACGAAACTTCTCAAAAAAATCACCCTTGGAAAATAAACACCTTTGCCTATTAAAAATGTTTCTTCTTTTAAAAAACTAAAATTAAAAGTGAAGGGATTCGCTTCACACCCTTCGCATCTACTAAAGACGTTCATACCCAAACTACAGAAGCTGCAATATACTGTCAAAAATATGTTAACCATTCCTTGAGGCCCAGATAATCAGAAGTGGCTAGGCCGGTCAGATCATCAGTCAGACCTGCCTCGTCAAACTGACCGGTAACAAAGGCTCGACTACCATCTTTTGCACTAAAAAAATGCATTAAAAATCCATATATGTAAATAACATGATGTCAGTCTGTCTTTAGCTATGGATTTTGCTATGCCGAAGTTCTCAATGACCATAGAAGGTTTGCATCCATTTTGGTGGAAGCTGCCTTCCCCCTTCAAAGAGAAATAGCCCCCAGAAAAAATAGTTAAACGAATTTTTTTTCACCTTTCCCTTCTAAAACTAAAATCAATCCGAGGGGATTTTCAAAAATCTGAATATTATGAACTGCGCCTGTTCTTGGGCCATGGTATTCCCTCTTTTATTGTAAATATCAGCTGACGTGTTATCCAATACAGAAACGTCACAATTAATGAATGATTGGTTGGTGTAAGTGTATACCTGAAGAAAGCATAGCCACCGCCAGGCCCATAATAGTCTTTTCCTTTGCTTACATCAAACACCTAAATAAATTGTTGATTTTAAATTAAAGATTGGAGCAAAGCCACTCTAAGATTGTTATATACGTACAAAAAGGGGGGAGGGGTAGGTTGTTCTAAAATTCCTTAAAGGTGTGAGTTTTAAGGCTTAAATACAGTAGTAGAACGATAATACTTACTAAATATAAATATATAATTTTTTTTTGTCTATGGTTCTATTTAATAGGTAAGGAATACGCATATCTACTGAATATTATCGTTCTACTACTGTTTTTAAGCCTTAAAACTCACACTTTACGGAATTTTAGCATAACCTACCTCCCCCTTTAACTATATGAAAACTAATTGCCACTAAGGTACCAAAGCTTTAAAAACACGGTCCCTTAATAGATGGCTTAAAAACTTGGATAAGTAAATAAAATCTTAATTGGATGACAGGCACAGAGATAGTTCAAACTAGCAGTGTTTTAACTTTACAACCAATAATTTAAGTCTACAGAATTGGTAACGTAGTTTATCATTATTGGGGACGTCCACCAATTTATTGTAAATTTTCTTATCTCTTAAGAGCCATAAATATTAGCAGAAAACAATATTTTATCATATTTAAGTCAGTAGTTACCATATTATTATCCCTATCAATATCAATGATATTTTGTTAAAATTGCTTTCCCTAAAAGTATGTAATCTGTCCTAAAGTAATCACCAAGCAACGGAAAATGATGCTCGCCATGGTACTTAGAGTGAAATTACCATATTACCTTTCCAAGAAAAGCCAGGTAGAGGCCAGGACTTCCTTCAGATCCATCATATCGAGATAATTCATCCTAAATAAATATGATATCAGTCTGTGTGTCTTGCTATTACAGTAAAGCTTATTATAGATCCAATTATGGTATTGATATATTTAGGGGGACGGGTTCCATACGAGAGAAATCATTCTGTAAAAATCCCACCTTCTTAAATTTTTCCTAAAATCCCCTGCCCCAACTCCTAGAATTTTTTAGAAATAAAGTTTTCTTTGCATAAGACAAACCTTAGTAAATATTCTGAAGGGAGGAGGAGCATCCAAGTTTTCTTCCTGTTCTGGAGAGGTGCGTTTCATACTAAATCAAAAAATAATATTATGTTTTATGTTTGGAATAGGTATAAATAGGTGTTCAAAAATTTGGAGGACGCCAGTATATGCCCGCTGAAGTTAGCTTCAGGTTAGTCTAATGCATATTTTATCTCTGAATTTGGGTTTCTTGACCTAAAATCCTATAATTAAATGTATGACAACACATACTATAAAAAAAAGCACTTAACCCTTGTGTTTGGCCTCAGATTTGCTGAATCATTTAAAATAATGTCCTAATGAATAGACACAGTGTACCTATTCAAGGAAAAAAACCTACAAAAAACAAGCAATTAAAAGTATGTTTCTACATCAAAATAGTCAAAAAAAAGGCCTAAACAATTTCCGCAGGGTTTTTCTTAACTAACATAGCCTAAAAGTTTTAAAAATCTAGCACAATATTTGGTACAATTTGCTCACAGTTTACGAGTTTACTTACCTCTCAAAGAATTCTTCATCAGATTGCATAAATTGATGAAAAGGAGAATAATCTTCTATCACAACAAATAAGTTTTCTAAATGACCTAGGTAAACAAATTATTTTTCAACAAATTTTTCGGCTCCTTGGGGCTAACAAAACAGGTATAAAACTTACAATTTTTCATTTTAACATCTACGGAAAGCTGTCTATAAAACGATGCGATAAATAACAATACTCAAATTTCGTCTAAAAAATGAATGAATTCAGACAACATTCATAAGTAGTGAAGCACAAAATAAATCATGGATGGACATGATAAATGGGCAAAGTGAGTTATAGAACAAATGCTCAATTATCACAAAAAAGGTGGGGAGAGAGAGAGAAAGATGAGATAAAATATAAAAAATCACGAAACTTTTACAGATCAATATATAAATGTCTTTAGTAGCATAACCGACAAACTGACACACCAAATAAGTTTTATACTGGATTCTCTTTCGTAAGGAGTATTAGGAGTCTATCTAAAATAACAGTTGAAAAAATATTTTAACAGACTGACGGCTAGACTGAATGAATTATAGAGTAACTTCGCTTCTATAACTGTAAATAATAGGGTTGGCATTCCGCCGAATTTTTAGGTCGGATTCGGATTCTTACAAAAATTCGCCAAAAAATAAAGCGGATTAATCCATGGATTGCAGATTCTTTTTTTTTTGCGGATTGCGGAATTTTTGAATAACGGATTGCGGATTCTAGAAATATTTTTTAAGGTCTTTTTATACATAAATTTTTTTAGTGCCTACAGCTGCCATTTTCTAACCCTTACTTAACCTAACCTAAACTAAGCATGAAAAGCTACTGTGAAAATAAAATACAAAAAAACTTTGTATGCTACCAACTATTTTACTTGTAGCTAAGAAACAATAAAATACTTTTTTGGAATTTGTCTGCCACATCTGAATTGCGGATTCGGAATTTCGGATTCTGAGTCAAAAATGGGGCGGATTCCGGATTGCCAACCCCAGTAAATAATTACCTAGATATGGGTATTGAGCAGAATAATGTTGGAAAGTTGGTTTATCACAGAGGTACCCAAAATATAGGGCCCCAAACAGGAACAACAGTGCATAGAGAAAGTTATGAAATACACAGGTACCAGATCTAGCTCCCACAGTGTCGATGATAATTTTATCTCCGAGTGGACTTTTCATAGTTTTTCCTTCAGGTTTTCCATTTGTACTATTGTTGTTGTGCAGTTTTTTCTTGCTTTTTTCTGGTTCCACCATTTTGTAGTTTCTGAAATTTTGCATTTTATATTCTTGATGAAGAGAATAATGACCTGAGATTATTAAGTCTTAGACAATGGACAATAAACATCCCCAATGATATTAAACAAAATTACCAAATTTTTAGATGAAATTGTGTGTTCAAAAGTTAAAACACTTTCTACAACAAAACCAACTAAAATGTCCTCTCCCTCTCTTATTATTATTATTATCCACTTTTAATAATTAATTTTTCTTAAGTTTAACATGATATACATGTATATGACTACAAAATATAGAAATAATTTCAATACAATATAAACTGAATGAATGTCATTTTTAATTTTATGAGCAAGTAAATTAATTTAAATAGATGTTTTAAAGATTACACTTATTGGTTGAAAAGTTGGAACACTAATAGTATGCAACAAATTAATCAAGTCCTAATAAAAGTACCCAAAGATTTTGAGAGTACAAATTAGAAAACGTGATTGTAAAACTTTGGGTACCAGTGTAATTTACACCATACCCTTACTGGATTTCAGCTAAGTTTGGGAATATCCGGAATCCTCATTTCAGTTCTGAATTCTTCGATATTTTGTTCCCAGCGCTGCTCGTAGTAAACACCAGGCAAAAATTTGGCGTTAGTTCCAACACTAGATAACACATAATTAGTTTTTTTTCTCAATAATAGTTATTTCTCGCATCGTATTATAAACAGCTTTCCGTGGATATAGAAAGTACAATTATAAGATTAAAACCAGTTTTGTAAAGCTCCGAGGTGCCGTAGGCACGGGCTAAAAAAACTTGTTTTATTCTTATAATTGTACATTTTTATATTCGTAGAAAGCTGGATATAATACGATGCTAGACATAGTTTTTTTTCGTATGTATGAGAACCGGTTCTTATCCACCGGATTCGTATGAATACGAGAAAACTCATTCCCTTTACGCAATGAATTAAGATTACTGTCCTTTAGTGAGCAAACATACAAGTGCATGGTCAACTTCCCCCTCCCCTTCCCTATCACTCAAATGCCCCTAGATGCCTATGTGTTATATAAGTTGTCATAGAAATAGAACAAGTACCTTATAGCCCAAGGAAGTGTTTCTTGATATTTAACTCTTTGTTTGGTTTTAAACCTAAATAAAAGTTAAAAGTATTATTTCAATTAAATCTAGGGTTTTCTATGGATAAGATAATGGACGATAAATTGAAATATTTTGCAAATGATGACGATGCTGCTTCTGTAGATTAAAATTATTGGTTGGAAGGTTTAGACGCTGCTAGTTATAGAACCAACCAATCAATATAAACTTTTGGTACCAATGTAATCTAAAGTTCAATATCCTCTCCCTCCCTAGTTTTAGCTAAACAATGTATGTACAACCTGAGGGGTCCAAAGATAGCTCCGCCAATGCACATGGGTAACCTTGTTTGAATGGCCTCGACCCACTTGACCAGCACCTCGCCCACCATATTGGTCGGCATGTCCAGCACGGCGTGTGTCAAGTCATGTGTCTCCCTGTACCTGACAAAAAAATGTGTTGTTCAATTTAGCATGTTATCACATCCGCAAGTGTTTTACTTAAACATAAAAGGTAATGGCAGCAGTTGTAAAAAATATGTAGATATGACAGAATTGAAGACACACCACAAAGAGACATAAACCCAGAGAGAGTGGGGAAAATGGGCTGTTTATTACACTAATTCCCAAAGTTTTATAATAACACTTTTATTCGTTAACTTTACGGACTTTTAATAAATTTTGATTGGTTTGTTTACTAAGTTGAGTTTCCAAACGTTTCAACCACTAATTGTAATTTACAGAAGGGATAATTTTGTGTTTTACCATTGGGGATGTACATCAATTTATCGGCCATTGTCTAATCCCTTTAGATCCCAGGATAAACCAAGATTATTTTCTACCAGTCAAAAGTAAAAACGAATATTATTTTTATGAACATTTGTTTTTAGAAATAGTTACCTAGGTACATAATTTAAACTATTAGGTATATTATAGGAAATCAAAATATAGAAAAATATGATCTTAAGGATGATGAGCATTTTTTTCTTTACAAAGGCATAATACTAAAAAAGATAAAATTGAACCTTTGGTAGCTTCAAATTATTGGAATTTCGGGGGATGTTGGTATCATTTTATTTCTAGGGGTGATTTTTCCAAGGAGAGTGGTGGTACCCTACCCCAAAATAGTTATAACCTTCCCTGGACCTATGAGAAGCTTCACTGTAAAGGAAAACCATATCGGTTCAGCGGTTATGGGGTTCCTTTGGTACACTAAGAGAGACGCACACATCCAGTTACTTTAATATAATAATTACCTGGTCATGACATATGCAAGTTGAGGATCATCAACAAACTGAACTTTATCTCTGTCATCAGGATTCAGATTATATCTGAATAAAAAAAGTAAACATTTAAAGAGTACCCCCTACCTAGAAATTTAATGCTCAACATTTTTTGCCAAATAAAAAGGAGGATATTTATGCTTGTTTGATAACATGATTTAAACGCTAAAATTGGGCATGGTAATCGGAAAGAGATATTGGTTTTCAGTGCTGGTTTTTTACCAGTTTTATATTGATTAAAAGCTAATTTCACCGTTCTAATATCGTGTTCAAATTTTAGACCACATAACCTTACGGATACTTAGCATTTGTAACACTGCTTTTAACAAAATAAAATTTAGAAGTGTCACTGTATAATGTTTTATTTGTGGCTACTTTAATTTGTTTTAGAATTTTTAAGGAAATCAAATAGTAATTTACAAAACTTACTACTTATTCGTAGTAATGGACGAGAAAATATCCTAAATGTAAACCAACTAAACTTTTAAAATGGACAATATATGATGAAATTGTAGTGACTTACTTGTTCATGAAAGCATAATAAGTGCCACCAACAGTATCAGATGGATAATTTGCCAGGGAATCCAAGGTTTCCTTTGTAATTCTCGGCTTTTCAAATAAGATCTTCTGTCCTTCGGGCGTTTCTTCAAATCTTGTTATCATATACCTTTGAATTAAAGCTAGAATGATTTACCATTAATTAAATATTTCCTAAAATTAGAGACTTTACTCTAAAGGGTAAGTGGGGGTTGAGATAAAGCTTTAGAAAATTAATAAGAGAGGACAGAATATCCTAATAGGGCTTATTCTATTCTAGGTTAATGCCAGGGTGATGTAAAAATGGAGTTTCTTCAACGAGAATTGTGGGTCAGCTTGAAATGTAACATGTATTACATTAGCTGTGCGCGAAGCTTACCAATCTAACAATTGACCAATCTTCGTGTGCATCAGAATCAAGCTTACTACAACAACGAGATTTCAAGATCTTAAAGACACGACAAAAAACATACATCCTATCAATTTTGTATAAGGGAGGAAGGGGGCATTCTACTGTAAATAAAAATACACTAGCACGCAAAGTTTGACAAACATATCATCTTATTCGTTGGCTGGTACTTTTATAGGTTTTTGATTGTTCAGTAGAACTTTTCAACTAATTTCAATTTACATAAGAGGTTTTTTTGTTTATCGTCATTTTAGATGTAAAAAAAATTTTTCGTCAATTGTTTTATCCCTTAAGATCCCTGATTTAATCTTACTTGAGTGCAGGTGTGCCAGTGACCTCCCCATTGACGGCTACCATATCCGCACGCCAGGGGTTGGACAGAGCGGCCAGAGCTGACCCTCCAGCCAACAACATTTTCTAAAACAGTAAAATATTATAATCCTATTATGTAAAGTATTAAGGTTTTGTTTGTCTATAGCTTAAGATTTCAATAACCATTGAGCCGATTGAGTTCTATATTTTATGAAAGCTTCTAATAGGTTCCTGGATGGTTTTAGGCTATTTAGTTCTTATATCTAAGTTTGGTTATAGGCTGTTTTCATACTTTCTTTACTCCTTGGAATACATAGCTCTTAGATAATATAAGATACTAGCCTTTTGTCTATATGTTTCATTAATAATTGAATTTAAAGTTATATTAACACGTGGTTTTTTATGGTCAAAACTATAAATCTCATTTTTCGTTTACCAGCAGCTTCATTTCAAGAGCTCTTATAATAATTGGGTATAAAAAATGCTTTATGTTACAATTCTACCTAAAAAAATAATTTAAGTATTTTAGACTTGACAAAGGCATTTGATACCTTATTGTTCATTCACTGATTATAATAGTACCTACCAAAAAACGCCATTGATATAAAAAAAATCTAGAATTAAACCTGGAAGCCGGAGGTATCAATGTGGCCAGGATACAGATTATCATCCTGTCTAGGGGCTGATGTTTGGCAGGGGCGATATATACACGACTTAAGTTGGGATCTCAGGGCTAAACTTCTTCTACACAACATTCTAAAACTAAAAATAATAATGGATATAAAGTGTACGTGGATATTATGACAGGGGAAAAATTGTCGTCAATTTAGGTTGCTAACATGAAGCTTACTTTTTAGTCCAGTAGGAGGGGAGGGAATGAGGTAAATGGGGTGATTTTGTTATTTTGGCCTCCTGCGAGTTTTACTTAATTAGAGAAAACAAGAAAATTTGGTGTAACATTCAAGAACTAATTTATCCAAAACAATAAAACATATTTATAAAAATTACTTTGGGACCTTAAGGGGTAAGACATTTGGTTAAAAAGTTTTATGATAAATTCACTGAGTGAAAAAGTCTCTGGTACTTCTTAGTTATTTATTGAAATATATTTCGGTGAACATTGCACCATCTTCAGTCTTAATGACATAAATCATATGAATATAATTTACATATCAAAAGATTATTAAAGATAAAGAAATTTGTAAAACTATAAAGACAGAAAATGTTGTTTGAAAAGGAATTTTTTTTAATAATATGATCAACCTTGTTTAACTGGATGTTTTAAATAGTTTTAATACTGCTAGTTATGGAAGTAACCAATCAAAATTCAATAAAAGCATAAAAGCCTTTAAGCTAACGAATTAGATTATATTTGGGTACCAGTGTAATTTACAGTCCATTGTTCCCTCCCTACCTGATTATTACCAATACATACAGAAAAACTACTATTGGGTTGCCTCTCCCCTGGACTCTAGGTGAGGCGCAGTAAATTAGCCTAATCATTCTAAGATATTTATTAAGCTTTCCTGGAAAGTTTAACCCATACAAACCAGCAATTTAAAATCTGAAGCTTTAGAAAAAAGTTCTTACTATCTCTATTTGTATTCACTCCCCCCCCCCTACGGTAAATTGCTGTGTACGCCATTGTTTTAGAAAATTCAAAATTATTACCTAATACAGAATAGAGACTAAGCAAGGGCTAAATCAACGTTCTGTTTTAATTCTTTGAGCATTTTCTCTCCCTAAAATATATCCTCTATTATTTTGTACACTGGAAAATATTAATAAAGTTATAGGTATGCTACAGTATTTAAATAACAAAGTTTTGAATTGTTATTAAATAGGAAACAAATTTACAGTTCTACACGAATAGGTACAAAAAATATAATTCCGTACAAGACGAAGAAATAGATATATTTACTTTAAGGGGGGGGGGGGGGGGGGAGGGGTTTAATGCAACTATCTCATAATCAGTGAGCAAATAGCACTTAGAATTCGAATTTCCATCTGAAATTTTACATGAGTAATCCTTGTTAGGTCTATTATCCTTAAATCGAACAAAAAGTTGGAAAAGTAACGGCTAACGGCTCAGCCGTTTTGCCATTTTTTTTATATCTACATTGCAAATTATTCACGAAACCTATCTCCACATAATATTCTTTTCCTCTCCAAAACGCTTTTAAACGGTTCTAGACGGTAGCTGTTGGTACTAGAAGTTTTAAAAATGGTTATTGCTATCATTTAACATGATTTAAACCAAAAATATGTTTTAAAAAGTTGATTCCTACGTAATTGATGATGGATTTACCCTGAAAATAGGCAAAGAACGGCTAAACGGATGAGCCGCCAACCGTTACTTTTCCAACTTTTTGTTCGATTTAGGGAAAATGGACCTTCCAAGGATTACTCATGCAAAAGTTCAGATCGAAATTCGAATTCTAAGTACCATTTGCTCACTGATTACGAGATGGTTTCATTAACCCCCCCCCCCCTTTGTGAAGAAAGGTTAGGAATAAAATGGTTATGGTACCTTTCAAGAACTCATGGAAAATGAATGACAAGAACCATAAAAGTAATTAAGCGAAGTTCACCAAATCGACGCAAAAAGTTTCTAGACTTGGGTTAAATTCTAAATTCATGAATTCATGGACAACTAACTCACAGATTTTTTGCTACAGTTAATAGAGTTGTCACACTTCCGAAAATGTAACTGTTTAAAAATCATATTGTAAAATTTGTTATAAATAGGACGGTTCTAACATGTCTATAAACACAAGAGCTATCCTATAGAGACGGGAATACCGTTACTAATTATAAAGTAGCTTCGATACTTGAATATTAGAACATACACACCTGATACAGGAGAGCTTTTATCTGTTCCTCTTCAGAGTTGGGAATACTTCTATTCTGTTTATAATCAGACCTCACCTGGAGGAGCCCCGTAGGGCCAAGGTCTCAATTTCATTATTTTTAAAAAAGCTAGTATTCTGAAAAACATATATATGGTGCATTATTTGCCAAATGTACCACTTTTCTGCACTACCTCTCCGATTTTGTTAATACTCTATATTTTGGTCCGTTGGGTGATTCAAGGATGCTGGATGGCCAAAAAAAAGTTTCAGAGTCCCTGGATGTCTAGATATCTAGCTATCTATGAAGGTAGGTAACAAAAATTTAAAAAACACCCATTTTTTCACAATTTTAAAAATTAATTTTTTCATCAATCTTACATCCAACCTATACATTTTATACACCAAAATGATCGTTTATTCATGTAAAAAGCGCACATAATGCTATTTTGGCCAAAACTCTAATTTTACAGGGTGTCCAACAAAAAGTGTATTTTGGATATCTAGCGTAATACCCAAAATACCTATCCGAAAAAAATCTTTTTTTTTGGCTTAAATCCTGTGTTTTATCTGTAGGCATATGTGGTATATAACGGTTTGGAGGACCCGGGACTATAAGGTTGTCAAATTTCATTTTGGAACACCCTGTAAATGTGATTTTTGTGTCTGTAGAGCTAAAACTTGGTCCAAATTGGCTATTTTTTTCAAATTACTCTAATATGTGTCTTAGTATGTTTTTTTCTATTTTTAAGTTACTTAAAACTGTCATATAGATGCAGATTTTGATTAATAACAATAATATTTGCCTATTTTACAAATTTTTACACTTTTGGGACACCCTGTGCATGTTTTTGAAAAATGATGGTTTTTGCCCATTTTTGGGAGGAAGGAGTCGTTTTAAGGCCATAGACTATTTCTTCATTTTTGTAGAACTTTTCAAGATACATCATTTGTTATTTATGCAAAAAGCGCAAAAACCGAACCGTTTTGCCGTTATTCACTGTCAAAGGCGGAATTTTTTACGTTTTTGCCGTTCCCGAGGATTTAATGCGCAGTTTAGGTAGGAAGACGTTGATTTTTCAAGATAACTGTGAAATACTTTTATTTAGGCATTTTATTTTACTAAATTTCATGTGAAGTAAAAATTTTTGTATGTCCAACTAATTTTTGTCAAAAGGAATTTCAAATGCACATGGTTTATGTTTCTTTTATTACTTATGTTATAGCAATTATTTATATTATATACATTTAATTTTCTTGTTTTAACAATTGAAATCCATCTCGACGAAAAACGGTTAGCTGCACAAAAAATTTTACTTTATATGAATTTTAGAAAATTAAATTTCCTAAATAAAAGTATTTCAGAGTAATCTTGAAAAATCAACGTCTTCCTACCTAAAATGCGCATTAAATCCTCGGGAACGGCACAAAACGTAAAAAATTCCGCCTTTTGCAGTGAATAACGGCAAAACGGTTCGGTTTTTGCGCTTTTTGCATAAATAACAAATGATGTATCTTGAAAAGTTCTACAAAAATGAAGAAATAGTCTATGGCCTTAAAACGACTCCTTCCTCCCAAAAATGGGCAAAAACCATCATTTTTCAAAAACATGCACAGGGTGTCCCAAAAGTGTAAAAATTTGTAAAATAGGCAAATATTATTGTTATTAATCAAAATCTGCATCTATATGACAGTTTTAAGTAACTTAAAAATAGAAAAAAAAATTTAAAAAAAACAAAAAAAAATTTTCTCTTTTTTTGAAAATACAGGGTGTCCAAAAAATAGGAAAATATTGATCTGGTCAGAAAACACTATGGCCAAACATACTAAGACACATATTAGAGTAATTTGAAAAAAATAGCCAATTTGGACCAAGTTTTAGCTCTACAGACACAAAAATCACATTTACAGGGTGTTCCAAAATGAAATTTGACAACCTTATAGTCCCGGGTCCTCCGAACCATTATATACCACATATGCCCACAGATAAAACACAGGATTTAAGCCAAAAAAAAGATTTTTTTCGGATAGGTATTTTGGGTATTACGCTAGATATCCAAAATACACTTTTTGTTGGACACCCTGTAAAATTAGAGTTTTGGCCAAAATAGCATTATGTGCGCTTTTTACATGAATAAACGATCATTTTGGTGTATAAAATGTATAGGTTGGATGTAAGATTGATGAAAAAATTAATTTTTAAAATTGTGAAAAAATGGGTGTTTTTTAAATTTTTGTTACCTACCTTCATAGATAGCTAGATATCTAGACATCCAGGGACTCTGAAACTTTTTTTTGGCCATCCAGCATCCTTGAATCACCCAACGGACCAAAATATAAAGTATTAAAAAAATCGGAGAGGTAGTGCAGAAAAGTGGTACATTTGGCAAATAATCCTATTGTATAAAATAACAAGGTGTTTTGTCTGAAGCTAAAGATCTTAGAAAATACTAGTGCACCATATAGTAGAACAGTAAAGAAAATAGGTAACTAAATATTATGTTCTTTAAGACAAATAAAGTTAAAGATAAGTAGAACTTGAATAGAAAACCTTAGTACTTCAATAAAAGTATCAGAATCTGTTAAAATTAAAATTCTAACACGTTTCTACCCCTAGAACAGATTCTGCTTGTTTGTTTCTATATATATAACTTTTCTCTTATTTGTCATATGTTTATTCTCCTTATCATCTGCTTTTTTAAATTCCTTAAAAAATTTGCAAATAGTTTTCTTTGTGGGTGCTATCCTAACTTTAAAAAAAGGAATGGTTAATAGTTATAGATTAAGATAAAAAATAATAAATAGTTTTAGAATATTGGTCTTTACTGTTCTACTAGATATATATTTTACAGAATACTTGACTTATTTTAAATCTTCAAAGTTAAAAGAAAACTATAAAAATATTTTTTTTTATGACACTTTAATCATCGAAAATACCTTTAATTACTAATAAGCATTAGAACCATATCTTTTGATCTATCATAACAAAAATATTGTTTAAACATTGTGTCTAATAACACAAATTTCACAAAGGCTTTGCTTAATTTCTGAATAAAATATTGATAAGCAGGCGCCACAGTGTCCAAATCCTTCACTGTAAAGACATATCTTTTCTCTAGGCTGACTAGAAATTTGGTGGATTTATGTTCTGCCAAAGTTTTCTCTATAAAGCTAACAAGTGCATCAGTGATAGAATCATCATATACAAGATCACCAGCAAGGATATAATCAAAGGTATCATTGCATTCATCAGTCTTTAAATCAAGTGCTTTGACAGTTATACTTTCTGTGGTGTTGAGTATGTCTTTGTTGAGTTCTATGTTAGCTTTGATGATTTCTAGGATGTTTTGGTCAGGTATGTCTGTAGCTACAACACTAAAAAAATCAAAATAATATACATTATGCTAGGTAGGGAAAAGACTATGACACTTAAATAATCTTAATTTTTTCCCCTATATCTAAAAGCTACCAAAGATTACTTTGTTTTCAATAGTCCTATCACTGTATTTATAGGTTTTATTCACACAAAGAAGAATTTATCTTTTAACCCCTCTTGAGTGTTGATTCCGAATTTCTTTTATCTTTAAATGCCACATCTTTATCCCATGCTTACTTAACAGTTTAAAAAGTGTAATGTAGAATTATATCTTCCCCCTAAAGTATAATGTCATACCTGGACCCACATAAAGCAGCAACAATGGAGGCTAATCCTGTGCCAGATCCAAGTTCCAGAATATTTAAACCCACCATCTAAACAAGAAAAACTATATCAATAATGAGTAGGTACAACTGTATGGTTAGGATATTTTTTGGAATTTTAGCCTTTTTAGTTAGAAACTTTTAAATCAACTAGGGGAAGGAAGAGCCCATAATCAAATCTTTTTTTAAAAAGTCAAATAGCCTAAAACCTTACTGAAGCTTCTCTAAAATGGAGAACTCACAATCTGTTCAGCAGTCATCGAATTCTTAAGCTACAAACACAAACCTTGCTAATATAAAGCCATACAGGATAGTTGCGCCCACAGGGATAAATTAATTTGACTACCTGTTTGTGATTATGTAGAATATAATCCGCCAGCAGAAGGCTGCCTCTCCAGACTTGCCTGCAAGCAAAAATATATATTATTTCAAGAAGTTCCTGAGATTTTAAACCGTAAGCACAAAAGCATTTATAAACTTTCTTTTAAAGAGATAGTTACATGGAGGGGGGGGGGGGACATTTAACGAATTTAGAGTATTGAACCTTAAAATATTTTTTTTGTAGAATATATTATTTAATAAATACTTAACTTTTACGATCTTATTTTAGAAATAAACCTAAAATCTGTTTTAAAAACTAAATGGTAAAAAACTTTCATCTTTATGCATTATAAAAAGCAAAAAAAAACTGTGTTCCCTAATTTAGGTTTGGATGCATTTTAATTTATGAATCATGTGCTTCTAATAAGAGTGCATATTTCCAAAAGGATTTTCTCACCCTCTGTCTAATTTTTTTCAATAAGGTAAAAAACTAAACGCACCTGCCGACACTGGCTAAATTAGTGGCCAGATCATGTTGAATAACAAGAGCATCCTCGGGGTAATCTTCTTTTCTAACAACTACAGCATCCCCGTCACTGTCGTAATTAATTTCCTACAAAGCACAGGGATCTTAAGGGATAAGACAATTGTTATACATCCTCAATGATGATAAACAAAATTACCCCCTTTTGTAGATTAAATTATTTACAATTCTATAAAAGTTAAAAATTCCAAATCTTTTTAGGCCTTCGGAAAAGATAGCTTGTTTATCAAAGGTTAGGTACCATTGAAATTTTTTAGTTAAAAGGTAACTGCTTCACTGAAAAAATAATAATAAAATAACTTAAGCTTACCTGATCATTATGACTGCTTATTCTCAACGGATTTGAAAATGTGAAATGAGACACTCTTGTCGCAGAAGAATCAGATTCTGTACTTTCAGTAAATGTGTGCACTTCCGAGCAGATTAATTCATCACTGGCAGCCATCTTGGATTTGATTGATTGATTGTCAATTAAAGTACTAAATTGATTGGTTGATGATCAATTTAAATACTTGAATACTTCTAGGATAGTTGATTATTTTAATGATTGATTGATTGAAAACGTTGCTGGATAATTTGTTGATTGATTGATTAATATATGAGTTAATGATTATTGTAAGTTAACTGTTTATTTTCTTGGATAAATCTGCAGTACTATACCAGTTGACATAAGTATGATGCCAAAAAGACTTCTCTGGCTTAACTTTTCTCCACAGAATGAGTAGCCAACTAAATTAAAGTATTTTAATCACTAAACCTTTTTATATATTAAAACATCTTTTGTAACAGGACCGACAGACCAACCGACAAAATAATCACATACTGTATGCTCTTAAGTAGGGGGAATCTTTACAAAAAAAATTGCTGACTATATTTAATAACAGCCCAGAAAATCTGCTTTTTCTCAAAGTGTCTCTTTGAGCACAGAAACATAATCCTTATCTTTAAAATAAACTGAAAATAAGGGGAAAAGGTATTTTTTCGTTTATTTGTTTTTTTTGGTCATGTTAAGTCAGGAGGTTATATAGGGTATTAGGTTAGTCAGGTCCCCCGAAAGGGTTAGGCATAGAAAAACAAAACTACTCCTTATTTTCAAGTAATTATAAAAAGGAGAGAGGGAGGTGTTTCAGGGGACTTTTGGAGAAATCAATAGAAAATCTTTGTCCCAAAAGCCGGACCAAAGAATTGTAGAGTATCTTCGCTTCTAAAAACGAGATAAAGTTAAAAATCTCACCTATGATATGAGTAATGATTTTACAAGAATTAACCAGGGGAGAAACCACAGTGAGGGGAGCAAATGACAGACAATAGTAGTACAACAAACTACCACACTGATTCAATATCTAAAACAAGGACAGTTTTCATAAAAACTTAAGCCTTTTTGAAATGAAAATATGGTTAGACCAATTAAACTCCAATGAAAATGATCAAGATAGGTTTCATATTGACAGAAACACACATACATTCTATTAGCAAAACAAAATAACACAAGTAAAATATTACAAAATTCTAAATAAATATAAATAACAAATACTTCAGTAATAAGTGATATTCTCTATCCATTCATTCTTACAAATAGCTACCGTTCACTTACCTATAGAGGAGCTTTTCTATTAGATTTGAAAAATAAGAAACAATACCTGACAAATAATATATCCAGGAGACTTAATCAGCACCAGAAAATCCGCAAACAGTTTGACAATAATCAACTTTATTCTTGCTACCAAACGAGAATTAGCTTTAACCTTGGGAATCCGATCTTCCTTGTTAAACTTTGGCGGGGTGCAGAGTTTGATGAGCGCGTCCGTGGCACCCCAAAGAATTGCGGCTGTAGCAATAAATATAATACCAACACTATCCATCCTTAGTTTTCACATTACTTTTGTTGTTGTTGTTGTGTTCACTATTGTGTTCTCACTCTAAAAAGATTGGTCCTATAATGCTACCTTGAGGCACACCACTATCCACTAGTTCAGAGTCAAGAGGGATTTTTAGTATGCATTCTAAGTCCTGTTATCCGCTGTTATTTAAAAACAACTGATCTTAATTTTAAAATATGCTCATGTAAATAAAAGATATGGTTCTGTGCCTAAAGGTATAGTTCGTTTTTGATCCGATTCAAAATAAAATAATATTCAATAAATGTTTAACACCAATAATATTAAAGTCTTAAATATTTCCTTTTGAATTAATTGAAATTGAGACTTGCCCACTCGATGATTTCTTGAGATTGTTTCTTGTCGGGTAAACGTTTAGCTGTACGTAGAAATTCTCTGGTAAAAATAAAATTAGGTTTATTGTATGGCGCGCCTTTGTTTAAAGCCCTTAGTCTTTAAGAGTCATGCAACTTTTTTACACTTCACAAAAAATGGGTATTTTTTGGGTTAGGGAAGGGGGGGGGGGTGGGGGGTAATTTTTTTAACGAGCTATTCTCTCCCACCATCCCTACCAAAAACTGAATTATAACACCAATTAAGATTTTGTACACCTTTGGATGTCCTGGTAAACATTTTAATTAGTTTAAATAACTAACTTTAAAGCATTTGTTGCCACATGTAGTTACTTTATAAAAGACATACCTAGGTACTTTATTCATAGATTAACTGTTTTAGAAAAACGTTGTATATCTCTCTAAATCTTTACCTGTATTGCTTAATAACTTGGTTTCTAAGCATAAACTGGCCTAGAGTCAAAGTTGGTCCTGCAAAAAAATAGTAGTTACTTAATGTCTTGTATTATAGACAGTTGGTCGCATATTGTTATATAAGGTGTTTTCTTTTAGCCCAGAAGAGGCGATTTCTAGAATTTATTTGGTCTGTTAACTATTTTGTACGGAGAAAATGATGGTTGCAAAGAAAATGCAGGATCTTGCAGTCATAGTTTATTTGAGAGAGGTGAATCAATTTTTGCGTTTTATAAAGAAAGTGATGAATATTATTTATGACACAGAAAAGATTTATCCATCTTCCTCTGATTAATACAGACTTTTAATATCTATTGGATTTCATAAAACATTTCATTTTACGGCGGTTTCCCTCAAAGTGTCAAGTTGAGCACAAAACACTCTTCTCCATATTTGGAAAGAAATCTAGAATACAAATAGAGGGGTAGTTCAACAGATTTAGAGCACTTAATTTTAAAAGCCCGACAGGAATCCTTATTTTCAATTTATTTCAAAATAAAGGGGGCGGGCGTTCTGTGCTCAATATGCACTTAAGAGGTAAAGCACCAAAGGGGTTATTGCACGAAATGCATTTGAACTTAATTAATTTAGTAAACCGCATATTTTATCCTGGTTATTTTTATATGGCATATATTTGAAAGAATTTCCATTTTCTACCACGTAGGTAGTTTTTAAAATATCATGACTTGAAAATCGTCTTTTTAAATTGCATATATCACAAAAAAAAGACAATTTTCAAGTCTTGATATTTTAAAAACTACGTGGTAGAAAATTGAATTTATTTCAAATATATGCTATAGAAATGTAGTTTAACCCAATAACTAGGAAAAAATATGCAGTTCACTAAATTAAGTTCAAATGCATTTCGTGAAACTACCCCTTTACTTACCTAATCTTGCCATTTCAAACTATAAAACATTATACAAAAATAAATCTGTAAATAAAATATAGTCATGCATTATTAAGCCCGTAAAATAGTTATATATGTTTGTAAAAAATCATTTTAAATAAGATTTAAATTGATCATAAATGTGTCAAATGAGTTACTTAATAATTTTTTAGATAAAAATACTGTAAATCAGTTTTAACAACCAGTCAATTATTTCAATTGTCATATTTTTTCTTAATCTTTTTTAAACACAATACTTTATAATTAATAAAATTTCTCTCTTTAAGCTCAAAAAACAATTTAATGACAATTTAGTAGAAAAATCACATGTAAATCTGACGATTAGTGTTGATTTAAATAACATTCTTAATAGATAACTTTGTTACTTTTTATTGCAAATTTGTTTTGGTATTACTTACACAATTAGGTATAAATCAATTAATGAATCATGAAAAAATAAAGGGGTGAGGGGGGTGGTTACACATTTGCGAAAACAGTGAGTATTATAATTTAGAATCATACAACTATTAAGAAGGGCTAAGGTCATACGACACAGAAGCCACTCTTAAATAATAATATAAAGCCTCTTAATTCATTGTTTACGCAAATGTGTCAAAACTCCCACCTCCTCCTCAAACGAATAAACAAATATAATCACAAAATGTAATCAAGTCAAATTGTATAAAAAGTATCATTTTATACCACGTAGTTATCAGATAGGACCCTCAATAAAGCTAATCTTCATAAAGCAGTAATAAATACTTCTCAACAAGAACGCCACAGCGACAATGAAGGCAGCCACGTACACCACATACATGCCCGCTTTCTCCTGGGCTATTGTGTAGGTGCCGCAGGTCATACCAATGGCTACTCCCAGAACGATAAGGCCAAGTATTAAGAAGATGATGGCTCGAGTCCTGGCAAATTCTGGTCCAACACTTGTAACCTAAATAGATTTTATTTTTACTTAAGCCTTAGGGAGAGGGAGGGGACAATGGACTGTAAATTACACTGGTACTCAAAATTATATGACCACATTATCTTATTCCATAGCTCAAAAACTTTTATTGGATTTTAATTGCTTCATTCCTTAATAATTGTGACCAAACTTTTCAACCAATATTTTATCCTACAGTGAGGGTAATTTTGTTTATCATTATACACATAGGGAATGTATAATCAGTTTTTTGCCCATTGTCTTATCCCTCAAGATCTCTGCACATTCTTGAAGTTGACCGTGATTTTTTTTGTATCATATTCTTTATAAAACTTGAATGTGCTAAGATTCAGTAATCTTGTTTTGTCCTATCCCTGAATTATAAAATTACCTTGCGACAATGAGGACACCTGGCGAGCGCGTTGTTCAACGTATTAAACAGAAAAGTATCGTGGCAATGTGCGCATGTCACCCGACACATTCCCGGCACATTATTTGGCGCCACAGGGCCGCCGCCGCCGGCTGGCGTGCTCGGGCTTGGCGCCAGGTTGATGATGCGCTTGCAGTTGGGCCGCGGACACGCGATCCGCTGGGATGTTCCCTTGCAGATGAGCAGACAATTGCAGGGACAGCGGACGTATTTGCGGCCGGGCGGCGCGTTACGGATTGGGGTGGCCTCGTTGCATTGGGTGCACTTAACCACGTGCTGGTCCTTCTTACCAGATATGTCGATCATATTCTGGCACACCTAAAATATTTGAGAATTTTCATAAACCTATTTCACATAGCAGCCAATTGAATATCTTAATTATAAAAGATAAATGTAGGCCGGGTCCTTGTTATTCGTAGAAATCTTTTTTTAAATCCAGAAGGATATTACCTATTCTTTTGAAAAAGTGTAGGTATCGGACCCCTAGTTAAAAACCTTCCCTTGATCTATGAGAAGCTCCACTGCAAAGAAGAACCATATTGGTTCAGAGGTTAGCGAGATCCTTAGCAACAGACATACATTCTTATGAGTAAAATCACCTTGCATGCAACCATAGGCACCCCGCCATTGATGGACGGGTAGGGCGGCGGAAGTTCATGTGGACCGGCGGTCACAGGTTGACCTGCGCTGCTTACACTTCCGTTTCTCTGAATTACAAGGCACATCATTAAAAAAATATTTCCATTTTAGGGATCTAAAGGGATAAGACAATGACTGATAAATTGATGTACAACCACAATTATGATACACAAAAATTACCCCATCTGTATAATACTATTAAGGTTGAAACGTTTGGAAACTCAACATAATAAAAAAAACCAATAAAATCCCCAAAGGTGTCAAGCTTACAAACAAAGAAACATTATTAAAACTCAAAATGACATTCATTTAGCCCAGTAAAAATTAAAATTATGGTGATTATTCTCCAGAGGCCTCTGGGAACAAAACCCCTAGAATTATTAATATTCAATGTAGCTAATTTTTGGAATTATTGTTTCTTATAGGATATGTGCCTGATCTCCCCGCTGTTCAGGGGCAAGGAGGGGTTGTTTCTCTACGTCGACCTCTGACATCTTGTCGGCCTTGTTCTTGCTCCTATACTCATATCATACAATTATCAGGTAGGTACTACGCAGATCTATATTCTTCCTACTTTTAGACTAAGAAGAAGAAGATCTTAATGGACAAGATGATGACCCTTATAATGTATCTAATGAAGACAATAAGCTGCAAGAGCTTAGATTTATCAAGACTATAGCCAGCTGCCAATATAAGAAGAATCAGCAGCTGCCAAGATTAATATGTCGTTAATGCAATGTTGTCAGATTTATGTTTATTGATGATGCATGACTGGATCTAATTGGATGATTGTTTCAGAGTGATCAAGCCTGTTATACCGCAAAGGTGAGCCACTTCTTTATGCTAATAAAAATTCAAGGAGTAATGTATTAAAAATATATTAGGTTTTTTCATCCTCCTCCATCCCCCCCACAAAATACCTCAAGCTTATACAAATTAAGTGACTTTACAAATATTTTAAACCAAAAGTGTGGGTTTTTACTCCACCGTTCCCAAACATTTAAAGGGGGGGAGAGGGTAATTAAAATAATTTGCAGCGCCATTAAACTCCCCCCCACCCCCCCCCCACCAAATTAAGCTTGGACTTGCTTCATAATTCAACAGTGAAAAATAAGCAAAATATATTAAATTGTATCATTCCTAAAGATTGTCTTTAAATAAAATGGATTGTCTTGAATCAAAATTAACTACAATTTGGATAAGTTAGAATTGTTACAGTTTTTCTTAAAGGGGTGGGATTATCAGGAATCTTCAGGGATAAGACAATAGACGATAAATTGATTTACACTCCTAATGATAATGAACAAAAGAACCTCTTCTATAGATTATAATAAGGGGGGGGGGGAAGTTCTGACACTTTCGCGTAAACGGTGAGTATAGGCTTTATCTTTGGACTGAGAGGATAGGTTATTAGGGATAAAATCATTCTTATATGATGAATTTCCCCCAGATTTAAGATTTTTTGGATAGGCCTCCAGGTTCCGGAGCTCCAGGCCTCCAGGTGGTCTCTGGACAGGTAAAAAAATAAAAAATTTCTTATTTGAACAGTTAGAGGTAAGTTTATTAAACAACATAAGCTTCTTTTTATATATTATTCATATATTTGAAGAAAAAATTACAATCGGCCTCCAGGTTCAGGTGCTGCAGGCCTCCAGGTGGCCTCTGAACAGGTAAAAATCTAAATTTCTTATTTGAACAGTTAGAGGTAAGTTTATAAAACAACATAAGCTTCTTTTTATATATTTTTCATATATTTGAAAAAAAAATTACAATCGGCCTCCAGGTTCAGGTGCTGCAGGCCTCCAGGTGGCCTCTGAACAGGTAAAAAATCTAAATTTCTTATTTGAACAGTTAGAGGTAAGTTTATAAAACAACATAAGCTTCTTTTTATATATTTTTCATATATTGGAAAAAAAAATTACAATCGGCCTCCAGGTTCAGGTGCTGCAGGCCTCCAGGTGGCCTCTGAACAGGTAAAAAATCTAAATTTCTTATTTGAACAGTTAGAGGTAAGTTTATAAAACAACATAAGCTTCTTTTTATATATTATTCATATATTTGAAGAAAAAATTTCAATCGGCCTCCAGGTTCAGGTGCTGCAGGCCTCCAGGTGGCCTCTGGACAGGTAAAAATCAAAATTTCTTATTTGAACAGTTAGAGGTAAGTTTATAAAACAACATAAGCTTCTTTATATATATTATTCATATATTTAAAGAAAAAATTACAATCGGCCTCCAGGTTCAGGTGCTGCAGGCCTCCAGGTGGCCTCTGGACAGGTAAAAAATCTAAATTTCTTATTTGAACAGTTAGAGGTAAGTTTAGAAAACAACATAAGCTTCTTTATATATATTATTCATATATTTGAAGAAAAAATTACAATCGGCCTCCAGGTTCAGGTGCTGCGACCTCCAGGTGGCCTCTGGACAGGTAAAAAATCTAAATTTCTTATTTGAACAGTTAGAGGTAAGTTTATAAAACAACATAAGCTTCTTTTTATATATTATTCATATATTTGAAGAAAAAATTACAATCGGCCTCCAGGTTCAGGTGCTGCAGGCCTCCAGGTGGCCTCTGGACAGGTAAAAAATCAAAATTTCTTATTTGAACAGTTAGAGGTAAGTTTATAAAACAACATAAGCTTCTTTTTATATATTATTCATATATTTGAAGAAAAAATTACAATCGGCCTATAATCTAACCAAACCTAATTGTAAAAAAGTGCCGCTGCCAGGTTTTATAGTTTAGTTGGGGGATAGCAAAATTTTCAAAATTGAAAAAAAAATTTAAGAGGATAACGCCAACATATAATATTATTAGGTCCTACACATTGAGACTTCAAAGGTTTAAATTGTAGGAGTTAATGATATTCTCTTTTTTTTATTTTTACCTGTTCAAAGCCCGAAGCTCCTGAGCCTGGAGGCCGATTGTAATTTAAAATTGTACTTATTATAATATTATTTTAAAGGCTATTTGTAATATTGTCTTCAAATATATAAATAACATAAAAGCTAATTTTTTTATAAGTTTACCGCCATCTGTTGAAATAAGAAATATTGATATTTTACCTGTCCAGAGTACACCTGGAGGCCTGCATCACCTAAACCTGGAGGCTAATTGTAAATTATTCTTCAAATATCTTTAAAGCATCTAAAAATAAGCTCATTTTGTTTTTTAAGTAAACTTGACCTCTAACTGTTCAAATAAGAAATTTAGATTTTTTACCTGTCCAGAGGCCACCTGGAGGTCGCAGCACCTGAACCTGGAGGCCGATTGTAATTTTTTCTTCAAATATATGAATAATATACATATAAAAAGAAGCTTATGTTGTTTTATAAACTTACCTCTAACTGTTCAAATAAGAAATTTAGATTTTTTACCTGTCCAGAGGCCACCTGGAGGCCTGCAGCACCTGAACCTGGAGGCCGATTGTAATTTTTTCTTCAAATATATGAATAATATATAAAAAGAAGCTTATGTTGTTTTATAAACTTACCTCTAACTGTTCAAATAAGAAATTTAGATTTTTTACCTGTCCAGAGGCCACCTGGAGGCCTGCAGCACCTGAACCTGGAGGCCGATTGTAATTTTTTCTTCAAATATATGAATAATATATATAAAGAAGCTTATGTTGTTTTATAAACTTACCTCTAACTGTTCAAATAAGAAATTTTGATTTTTTACCTGTCCAGAGGCCACCTGGAGGCCTGCAGCACCTGAACCTGGAGGCCGATTGTAATTTTTTCTTCAAATATATGAATAATATATATAAAGAAGCTTATGTTGTTTTATAAACTTACCTCTAACTGTTCAAATAAGAATTTTTTTATTTTTTTACCTGTCCAGAGACCACCTGGAGGCCTGGAGCTCCGGAACCTGGAGGCCTATCCAAAAAATCTTAAATCTGGGGGAAATTCATCATATAAGAATGATTTTATCCCTAATAACCTATCCTCTCAGTCCAAAGATAAAGCCTATACTCACCGTTTACGCGAAAGTGTCAGAACTTCCCCCCCCCCCTTGGTTGAATTTTTAAACAACCAATTAAGCTTAAATAAAAGTACCCAAACTTTTGAGCCTGCTAATGAGGTATATTAGGTACCAGTATAATTTAAAGTCAATACCTTCCTATTTACAATAGGACAGACAGACGAACATGCACAATGAATAAATTCTAACAAATTCCTGAATATAATATGCAGACACACGGCTATCTAATCAACCCTAAAATTTTCATTTCTACAATCTGAAAGTAAAAATTATATCACAATGTAAGTGTATTATACTTTAAGGTACTCGAATAACTTTCAGGGAAGGGATAAGGCACATGATAAAAAAATATATTTTGCCATACGGTTTAACTGCAATTTTATAATTGTCTCAAAATTTCAAAATATTTTAGCTGGTAGAAATCTTGATAAATTGTTATGGCAAATGATTTTTCTTCAGTTTACACATCCGGTGGCGTGCACAGTATTTAGTTTCAATGTTTGTAATTTAAATACAAAATTCTAATATTATTTCTTTTTTAACTTAGATCCCATTTTAAAACCAGTTGTTATAGAAATTCATTAAAATTTGTAACATATGACAACACCCCCCCCCCCCCCAAAAAAAAATATCCCACTGAAAACCTTACTGTGTTCGCCCGTGGAAAATGGATATCCCCCTTTCCCTGATGATAAATAAAAGCTTCAACATTGATAATAATACTAGAATTTTCGTGATTAAAAAAATAAACTTTTAATACCTAAAATATGACTGTCAATTTCCTGTGTGGATATTACTGTTAAATTAATATAGGTTTAAATTTAGCACAGCATTTGAAACAAACTAAATAATTTTAGAACAACAAAATTTGAAGTGATTAGGAAAAGAGCAAACTTGTTGAATATAAGAATAAAAACATTTTAAGAATTTGTTGATAATCTCATTTTTGGAGGTTTTAAGCAACTTTTAATACATTGAAATAAAGTAAATTTAAAAATAAAAACAACAAAAGAAAACAAAAAAGGGTCATTATTAATAATTTTTAGCTCTTAAAACTTCCAAGAAATACATAAAAGATGATTTTTCGTTCTTTTAAAGGGGGGGGGGGGGGGGGCGGATGTGCCACTTTTTGAAACCAAAAGTAAAACGCGCATGATCTCAGCCCATAAAAGAGTTACAGCTCTAAAATTTGGCACAGCAGTTGCTTTTGTGGAGAACAATATGGAACTGTGAAGAAACGGCGGCGGAACTGCCGCTCCCGCCGAAAACCGCCGATTTCCCGCCGAAATTTTTTTTTCCTTTTCTCGCCATAATAGACAATTTTCAATCATCTGAGATAAACTTTTTTTTCATAAAAATTTTCCTTATATTTTCACTTGACACTTAAAAGATTTTACACTTTTAAATATTTTAAAATATTGACATGTTTGAAATATTACAAGTGTCACGTGAAAATATAAGGGATTTTTTTTATGAAAAAAAAAGTTTATCTCAGATGATTCAAAATAATAATTGTCTATTATGGCGAGAAAAGGCAAAAAAAAATCGACAGGAAAACGGCGGTTTTCGGCGGGAGCGGCGGTTCCGCCGCCGTTTCTTCACAGTTCCATATTGTTCTCCACAAAAGCAATTGATGTGCCAAACTTTAGAGCTGTAACTCTTTTATGGGCTGAGATCATGCGTGTTTTACTTTTGGTTTCAAAAAGTGGCACATCCGCCCCCCCCCCCTTTCATTTTCCTGTCAAATATGTATGCAGGCAAATTAGTAATATGAAAATACATAAAAAGTATAAAGTTTTCATCAGAGTTGTGGATCCGGATCCGCAAGAATCCGCATTTTTTTGAGTCCAAGGATCCGGATCCGATAAAATAGTAACTTACAAAGACATTCTCGTGATGAGAGCCAATCTTTAAGGTTTAGGTTCAGACTTAAAAATTAAAAGTATTTTTGACTTCGAGATTAAGGAATAAATATTTTTTGAAAAATTTGGTGATTTTATTTTTATTGTCAAGGATCCGGATCCGGATCCGCACTGACCAAAATTTGAGGATCTGGATCCGCATACAATCAATGCGTATCCACAACACTGGTTTTCATAGATGATACTTTTAACATACATGAAAAATATGTACACGAACAAAGCTTGAAAAACGTTTAAATGCCAAATTTGTCGAAAATTTATGAAAAAAAAATATTTTTCCTGTAGTTTTCTTTTTATAATTTACTTGTGCTTTTTCAGCATGTGTTCTTCATAATCATCATCATAGTAAAATCTAAAACAAAAAAGTACCTATTAAGTATAAAAAAAAAACTAATTTTACCTAATCATATTGGAATGAATATACTGCTAGACATCTGGAAGGACAGCCAATAAAATCATTCTTTCCCCATAGCTTTACGGAGGGACAATCAGACATACCAGTGAATTATAGAGTAGCTTCTTCAATAGAAATTCTGACATCTACCTTTAATAGCAGCCAAGAAACTATTTTCTTTTAGGCTTAATTTAACAAAGGTTATGTACAGACTAAACAGCATTCGGAATTATAGAATAGCTTCGCTACAATAATAAGTTTAAAATTCTTACTTCTTTCCGTGTTGCTTGCAGGCTTTGTAAGTTTTTGGTCTGTATTGACAAACTCTGGCATGTATATGCATATCCTTCACATTCTCAAATTCCTTGGGGCAGTTGCTTCTCTATAAACAATTAAAAATAATTAAATTGACAAAAAATACCCAATTTTTGTAAAAAAAAACATTAATTGTTCTTTTGATAGTCGTAGAAGTGGCAGCACACCAATCATAAGAGAAAAACATATAAAGGGGGGGGGGGGGGGGGTTAATGCAACCACCTCGTAATCAATGTATAAATGGCACTTCGAATTTCGATCTAAAATTCTGCATGAGTAATCCTTGGTAGGTCTATTTTCCCTAAATCGAACAAAAAAGTTGAAAAAGTAACGGCTAACGGCTCAGCCAGTACCAGCAACTACCGGCTAGAACCGTTTGAAAACAGCAGAAAATGGTATTATGTGGAGATAGGTTTCGTGATGATTTGCATTGAAAATAGCCCAAAAAATGGCTAAACTGCTGAGCCGCCAGCTGTTAGCCGATATTTTTCCAACTTTTTGTTCGATTTAGGGAAAATAGACCTACCAAGGATTACTAATGAAAAATTTCAGATCGAAATTCGAATTCTAAGTGCCATTTATACATTAATTACGAGATGGTTGCATTAACCCCCCCCCCCCTTAGCGCTTATCTGTAAAGCTTACTTGAAGTGGCGTGCACAGGGTTTTGCTCCCCTCGATTTGTACGAGGTTGTAGAGGGCCGAGCTATGGGGGAGGGGGGTAGGGGTTAGATAAACCCTCTAGGTATTCACCATCTAGACAATCAGGATACTTGAGGGACAAAATTGTTTGAAATCTTTTCAGATCAACCCTTAAATTTAAGGGAGGTGTCACTACCCCACTTGACTATTTTAGAGGATTTAGATGTAGTGACGTCTATGGGGTTTATCCACTTCCTTAGTATTGTCAGGGTAATCTTGACAGGGGGTAAAGGAATTCAACTAGGTCGGCCAAAAAAACTGAAGTAAATTGTAATAAATAATAAGAGAAAAAAAACTTATTAACCTGGTGAGCACATCTGAAAAAGTTAGGCTCCAGAAGGCTGCCCTCGCCACTGCGGACAAACTTGTTCTTCAGGAATGAGAACTCTATGTGGTCAGCTGTCTTCAACTTCCAGTTCTTTTTCATTTGTGTCCATATCTAAGCACAAAGAATACCAATGGATATATTATTACTTGGATGTTACACCAGATTATTATGATCTCTATTAAAGTAAAACTCGTAGCTGGCTCTTCCATTCCCTTTACCCCATCACCTCCCTTACTACTGGACGACGAACTGACAAATAAATGATGTCCATGTTAGCAATCTAAATTGACGAAAATATTTTGCTTTGTCATTATTTCCACGTATATCTTGTATCCATTAGAGAACTATTGGCACGGTCAAATAGTTAAAGATTTTAGTCATGCAGTGCGCTAGTATAATTTCTTTAAACTAATCTAAAATAAGTTGACCTCTCCTTTTAATAGTAGTTGTAATCAGAAAAAAATATTCAGGGGAGGTATAAAGAGGTGATTTCTCTTGAAAGGTTAGAGGTACCCTCGTCCCTCCCCCCAAAAAGATTCAATGTAAGCGAGCATTACATAGGTGCAGCGAAGACCGAGATCCTTTGCTCCAGACACCAGGATACAACGACATTCAGACAACCTGTTACTTTTTATGTAGTAAGTTTTTCAGAATGGTTTTTGTAGAAATATCTAAAAGAGGGAATTTAATATATATAATTCAATAATAATCCTTTAAATTAAAATAGATTTCCAATAGGTATAAAAAGACAACTAACCTCTTTTTTAAGTTGCTTGAGATGTGTATTGTAACAGTGGAGTTTCACAGAAATAATATCAATCTCCTTTTGGTGGTCGCATAACAGGCACCTCTTATCTTCTAAAAAAATATGCTTAAATAAACATACAAAGTAAAGTTAATTTCTGAAATAAGTTAAAGGTAAAAATAGCGAGAATGTGATAAAAAAGAGAGATATGAAATATGACGTCCAAGGTGGTAGAGTAACAGGTTAAACACCCCTGGATAAATTTTTGGATGCCCAATAATTCTAAAAATATATTAGATTTTACCATTCCCCCCATTAAATGTTTTTCTCCAATTTCGGGGTATCAAACTGCCAACCCCCCCCCCCCCCCCCATTGCATTGGTTTTACAAATCAGGTAAAAATTTTACATTTAACACCCAAAATGTGTATTTTTACCCCCCCCCCCCAAAAAAAAAGGAAACTACAATATTTTAGGGGGTGTAATTATCCCACAACCAATGGAAACTGATATAAAAGTTGAATTTTTTACTACCTGTACTAATCAAATTCTCCCATAGCTTGTCAACCGGCACAAAATGTTCCAGCAGGACATGCGCAGTGTTCTCCTTCCCAGTTGTGAAGCTCTTGTCACAAAACTGACATTTCTCCTCATCAAAATCTGACAAAACTTCCCCCTCCTCTTCTTCAAGGACAACAAGAGGGTTTTCCTCAAGATATTCTTCTTGTTCAATATCGGCTGGTTCCTGTTTATCTTTGGGTTCTCTTTTTATTTTTCTTATAAGATCTGCAGAAGAAACATCTGATTTTCTTTCCTGGTCCTTTCATAATACATACATTTAATTTTATCATATTTCTTGCTTTCTTTCAATTCAGGGACCTTATGGGATGTGAAAATGAATGATAAATTAATAAAACTCCTAGAAAATTTTGAACACTGCTCTTTTGAGACCAACCAATCCAAATTCAATACAAGTACCGAAAATTTCTGAGCTAAAATATAAGTTAAAAGTAGTATGAAAATTTGGGTATCAGTCAGGGGTGTCCAAGCTTTTTATTTTGGGGGAAGGTAAACATTTTTTTTACCCCCCCCCCAAAATTTTTACCCCGGGGGTAAAATTTGCTTACGGGGGGTAATTACCCCCCCTGAAATCTGATGGCAGGGGTAAATTTTGTTTACCCCCCCCCCCAAAAATTTTTTTTTTTTGTTACAAATTTTTTATTTTTTTGGGGGTATTTATCCCCCCAAAATTGTTTGGGGGGGGGGGGGGTAAATACCCCCTCCTTAATGTTTGGGAGTGCCTACGGCACCCCTAGGGAAGGGGTAAATTTTAAATGGGGGGGGGGGGTAAATCACCCCTTCCCCCCCCCCCTTGGACGTCTATGGTATCAGTGTATTTATAGTCCAATTTCCCCTCAATGCCGAAAAATATACTAGTTTGATTAATCAAAAACATATAAATAAAGCTGTTATTAAAATTATTGTATTATGTTTGCCTTTTCTTTTACTGATGATTTCGACGCTTCTGCAACTGGCTCAAAGGAAATTGTTTCTGTTAACTGTTCTGGCGTGGATTTCCTTGATTGTGATTGGCTCGAATGTGAAGATCTACGCAGTGGTTTGCTTGACTGTGATTGGCTGAAATCTGACTGGCTTGTTTGTGATTGGCATACCGGTGACTTGCTTGACTGCAATAGGCTAAAAAACGATCTACTTGTTTGTGATTGGCTCTGCAGTGAGATATCAGCCTGTGACTGGAGGGTCATCCTTGGTCTCTTTTCCAGAATATCGGGAAGACCTTTGTGTGTTCCAAGCGGCGAAGTATCACTTGTTTCACCACCAGACCTGGTTCTTTTTGGAGTTCTATAAAATGATGGTGGCTGATATGAACTATCACAGGTGGTGAGATCACTTTTGGGATTGTCGAAAATTCCTTCCATTGCAGGAAAAATATCAAGATCGATATCCAGGTTCTCATTTGCATCAAATTGAATGCAGAAAAGTTCGCGGCTAAGGAACCCATTAGTTGTCCAGGAGTCCTACAAAATAAACCCAAAGTTTTATAATTCGTTGGTTTAAAGAGGATTTCAATTATATATTGAATGGTTGGTAAAACAATAGCAGTGTCTAAACTTATTCACCAATAAATTTATCTGCAGAAAGAGTAATTTTGTTTATCATCATTGTGGGATGTACAATTATTACAAGAATATCAATTTATTGTCCAATATCAAATCCCTTAAGATTCCTGACAAAAATAAATAATAAGAAAACGTCCAGGACACTGACCGTCCTTCTAGAATTTAGACTGCTAGAAGGACGAACATACCTCAGCAACAAAGTAGCTGCGCTTCTTTAAACGTATCCTTACCGTATCAGAGATGAGGTTTGTTGTGATTTTGCCATGATCATTGAACAGATGATGGATAAACATAATTTCCTTGGAGTTCTTGTATGGGCAATCTTCACATTCAAACCACTTTTCCCCGCCCAACAACTGAGGTATCCTTAAAAATAAGTATTTAGTATGGTTGGGCCGGATACCGGATATTCGGCTGATTTTTAATGCCGGATATCCAGTATCGGCCGGATATCTGGCCAACGTTCGATATCCGGCAAATTACCGGATATACGGCCGTATAACCGGATATCCGAATAGTTTCAATATTCGGCATCCGGCCAGGTATTGAAAATAGCCAGATATCCGGCTTAATCGGTTATCCGGCCCAACCTTAGTATTTAGGTATCAAAAATACTTTTCCCGTATGGCTTTGAAACCGATTAATATCCGTTGGATTAGACTCAGTTCTGAGCCATACTGAAAAAACATGTATAACATCGGATTACATAAATTTTCCACGAATATTAAAATCAAAATCATAAAAATTAGTACCAGTTTTGTTACCCATGTCGTCCGGCTCCTCGGGGCTAACAAAACTATTTTTAATCCTAAAATTTTTCATTTTAATATCCAGGGAAAGTTGTCTATAATACGATCATGTGATAAATAATTTTCACTTACATAATCATATACCCTATTTTATTTTTCGTAGCAATATTCATAAAAATACAGAATCGTGTAAAGAAAAGTATCCTAAGATTATTAAAGTAGTAGTCATAAAAATAAAGGATCTACTGCAGTTCACAGTAAAATATTGCTTACCAGCAATATTTTAAGAAAGCTTAAGAAGGCCTACAAATAATCTGGAATAGCCATAAATCAATAATGCATAATTATTTTACGCGTTTTTTCTTCAGTGAAGCTTTCCCTGTGCATAATTGGATCTTGGCTATTCCAGATTATTTGTAGGGCTTTTTATAGCGCTTAAAATGGTGTGCGGGTACGTTCAGCCGTTTGGCAGCTAGCAGCCTTTAAAATTCTTAGATTTTTGGAAATATTGCTTAACAGCAATATTTTACCGTGAACTGCAGTAGATCCAAAATAAACTTAAGCTTTAGAGATTTAAAACGTTATTTATGTATAACGGTGTTGCTATGCTTAAAATCTTTTAAAAGTGAAGAATCTAACTTTACTAAAATTGAATAAAATCTTCGTTATGGACGGACGTATGGGTACACTTAAAGGAGAGAGCTTAACTATAACAAGATTAGTTTCATAAAAACAGATGCCTTTTATAAATAAAAAAGATTACTGTCATATCGTCTAAAGACATAAACATCTTATAGATGGCCTATAAATTGTTCTTTTGGAAGTGTAAAACACAAACTTTTTAGAAACCCATGTTTTGTAGGTCCCTTCCCTAGGGCAATACAAATGACGAGAAAGCAAAAAACTAATTTTTGAATTGATGTCAGAATAAGAAATATAAACTTTATATTAACTTACTTGGGATAATCTTTCTGGTGATTTTCAAAAATATGAGTTTTCAGGCGAACATTATCTTTGTAAATATAATCACAGGATTTACATCTCCACTGAAGATTAGCAGAGTCACATTTTGGCGGAGTTCTAGCTGATTCATTGGCATCAGCAGGGTTGGTAATATTTTCAGTGGCATCTTTACGTGTTATGAACATATCAAAATCTTCATCCTGAGGTTGATCCTTGTCGATCTTGTCATTAATATCAGATAATACATCAGTCATACTAAAATCTTTAGCAGTTTCATCAAGAGCATCATTTTCAGTTTTCACTAGATCATCATGAATAATTGTAGTTGCTTCTTGGGAATCTTCTGATTTAATATCATCATTGTGTAAATGTACAATTGCAAAAGGCCCTTTAATTCTAAGACCTTCCAAGCTACTTGATGATTGTGATTCTTGTATCTCCTGATGTTCTTCTTGTTTCACATTATCAATTAGTTTCTCTTCTTTGATAACTCTCTGAAAATCCGTATTCTCTTTTTCAGTGTCGTCACTTGTAGCAGGTTTTAGGACAGTTGCAGCATCACTTGTTTTGTTAACCTCTTCTTTGACTGGCTTTGCATTGACTAGTTTACACGTTTTCTCAATAAGCTCTTTGACAATCTAAAAATATTTTTATTCGAAAATGTTTGTAAATAAGGACATTAATACAGAATTTAAGGCATTTTTTATGTAGAAGAAAAAAGGGTATTTTAGTTTGGATTAATGAAATCATACATAATAAAAGATTAGCTAATTTAATTTCCCCATAAAAGTACGGACTAACGAACAAACAATGTTAGTTATTGAGAAGCTTAGGTACCATAGAAAGAGTTTTAATCACAAATAATTTAATTTTAAAAAGCATAAAATCCTCTATATTAACCTCTTCATGGCTTTCCAGGTAATGATTCTGCAAACTTGCTTTAGACTTAAATGAACAGCCAGGTACAGGACACTTGGATCTGGTAGTGTCAATGTCTGGTTTACCCGCATTTCCTGAGGAATTCATTTGGAATCCTAGTATAAAATATCATATTAGTAGAGCATATTAAAAATGCCTAAAATTACGATAAATCAAATGTTTTATCAAAGTCATAACTGCACAAATTGTGACCATAAAACAGTACAGGTAAACAAATGCTGAAGAAGAGGGGGGTAGTATCCAACCCCCAGGAAAAATTAAGGGAGGATGGTTAGACCCCCTGGGATTTCACCCCCCTTAAACATCAAATCAATACAATGTAAAATATAGCATAAAGTATTAAAAGTTGTACCTTTAAAATGTTCTTTTATAAAATGATCTCTGAGTGCCAGATAACTCTTATACGTGCTCCTACAGAAGCAACCATACTTGCTGTCTGAATAATCAGTCTTGCTTGAGGATATGTAGTCCCGTAGGCTCGTAACCAACAGTGCTTCAGCCTAGTTCAAAAACATTATAAGCTTTAAATAAAACTTGGACAATTGTTAAATTAAGTTCATAAACAGTAATCACAAACACAAAATAAAAATGGAATACGAGATAAAGCTTTTCACCAACCCAGCAAATGGATCTATCCTATTTCGTTTGAGGGTACCTCAATCCTGACCTCCAATTTTTTTTTACTTTTCATTTAAAAAATAAAATTCAACGTGGAGGGTCGAATCTCCACTTCTTCCTTACCCTAAGTGCCCCCAGAGGCTTAAGAAATGAATTCATTACCTCACTAAGTTTTTCTACTTGATGTTTATCAAGATGCCCATGTAACAGAGCTTTGTGTGCCAGGTAACTGCTGGTACCAGACAGGTAATAGGAACATTCAGTGCACAGTCTGGCTCCATGCTTGCTCTTGTATTTCACATAAAAACTTGACTCTTCTCTAAAGGGGCAAAACATAATAAAACAGCTGGCATCAAGGACAATCTTACATACTAAAGTAAGATGATGTATGCCTGTCCGCTAACATCTCGTTAACAATGTTCAGGTTGGTTCTCTAAATTGCTTTAAGGAAGATTTTAGGCCTTAAAGAGAATTAAAGTCTTACGTTGGCCAAGATATGTTAAAGATTGGAGACCATTGTTTTCGAGGTCTGTAGAGCCATACAAAAAAAAAAAAAATTGGTTAATCCTTACCTTAGATGCTGGACAAAGTGGAGAACAACATCCATGGGAGGAGAATTTTCCCTGATTTTTTTCTTGGCATAACAAGGGCTCAGAGGACAAATCTTCTGGGGGTCTTTTTTATCTTTATTGTTGGGAGTTGCTTCAGGATTTGGATCTCCTAGTAATAAAAATAAAGTTTAATAAGTATAAATATCATATGTCAGTGAAAACTTTAATTTTATTTGTGTTTATCAAGTTTATTTTTTTTCTTCCCTACAATTATGATGCCTACCATTAAGTATAAATAAGGAGTAATTTTAAAAAGATAGGACAAAGATTTATAAAAAAAATTTTTTTAAAAGTCTGAATGAATACAGTATTAACAAAGTCCATTCTTATTTCAGCTAAAAGCTTAGATTTATTTATTAAAGACTTATATTTAATTCTATAAAATCTCGACATTTTGTGAAAATTTCGCATGTAAAGAAAATTATGCTTTTTGTGTCAAGAATTACATTTATGGGGTGCCTTCATTATATAAGCCTAGCAAGCAAAAAACATTCCACCCCCTTATCTTTTAAATTGGAAGCAAATGGGATTTTTCTTTCTGCGTAATGCATGCGGAGCCCTGACCGTCCATTTACGAATATTCAATATTTACATTTCCTTTTACAATAAGTTAATGCTATTTAAAACCTCTGTCCAACGAAAAACAACTTACCTATAAATGTTTCCTCTATGGATTTATTGTTAACATCAACATTATTTGTACTTTCATTAATCACAGGGGGAATGTCTTCACATGGTTTCATTGTACTTAAGTGCCTCTTATGGTCAGAACTTCTACGACCCACCGACTTCTTTTGCTTTTTGCAATTGTGATTATTTAGGTTTTCTTTAGAAGTAAATGAAGTATGGCATAATTGACAGGATAAACTGATTGAGGATTCTGAATTTTCAGATTTTGAATGTTCTGAAGCAGTGTCAGCATTTAAAATTTGTTCATTCTGGTCATCTTTGTCCTTCTCCTGGTCAGATGAGGTTCTTCTTGTCATGTAGCGCTGCGATTTCAGGTTAGACACCTGAATAATTAGTCAGTACAACAAGATTCATTGATAAGCTTTAGATCTTAATTTTAAAACTAAAATGCTCGAATATTGGGTGATAACCAAATCCCCCGTATAACTGGGATCAGAGATGGCATAAAAAAACCACTTGGTTTAAAACAAAAAAAAAACAAGTTTAAAAAAACAAAAAAAACAAGGTGGGGCTGTTTTTTTTTAAAAATATTTATACAAAGGCCTATCTTTCCAGTTATATCTTTTCATAACGTAAATAATACAGTAAATAACTGTCAGCCAGGGTTGCTAGGGTTGTCCTTTGGGCGGGCGGTTTTGGGCTGCCCTTTTTCGGGTCCTTCTGGGCAGATTTGGGCACCCCCCGTTTCGGGGGTGAGAAAAAGGGGGAGGGAGTGAAAAAAGAGGGGGGGGGCAGGCCTATAATTTAAATATTATTAAAAAAAACCGGTTTAAACCAAAAAAAAAAAAAACTGGTTTTTGTTCTTTTTTAAAAAACCTGTTTTTTTCCAACTCTGACTGGGATAAGACAATAGGTGAAACAATCTTATCCCAAATTGCTACCTACTAACCCAGGGATCTTAAGGGATAAGACTGGACAATAAATTGAAATACAGTCACAATGATGATAAACAAATTATCACTTATGTAGATAAAAAAGATTTTAAAGAAAATGCATAGGATAATGTGGTTATAAAACTTTGGGTACTAGCGTAATTTACAGTCCATTGTCCCCTATCTCCATGTACTAACCTGAATATAGGCTTTTTTGATAGTGACCCCAACCAACTCCTTCGCTTTGTCCTCTGATTTTCGTCTGGTCATTGAAGTATTTTTTAATTTAGATTTCCCTGATTTATTTTTCTTTTTATGGGGCTCATAACTTTCATCTTTCTCTTCATCATCTTCAAAATCTAAATCTATATAAAAATCTATATAAATGGTGAAATAAATATTGTAGGATTAATTTCTTTAATAGCAATTAACCAAATTATTGATTTTGATTTTGTAAACAACCACCCTATGAGACTATTAGATAACTAAGAAGAACCATCAATTCAAGGCCTCAAGAAAGTCAAAAAAACAATAAATGAATAAATCTTTACCGAAATCACAATACCTAAATAATTGAGTTTATGCCTTATTTATGTAAGAAAAAGTCACAATAAATGAAAGTAGGGGTAATTTTATAGAAAGGAGTGGATTGTTTTTTTTTTAAAGTAGACAAGGGAAGTATTGAAGGCGACGTAACAAAGAGGTAAAATGGTTAAAAAGTTAAGTAATAAATACCCTGTGTTTCATCATCTTCTTCTAAATCATCATAATATTGATCATCATTGGTCTCACCAGTATTCACAAGGTGCTCTTCTAGTATCTCAAGACTGTCACTGTCGGAATCTGCATCCATTATCTAAATTAGAAAGATTACCTATATCACAATATAAAACATAAATTTGGTGATTTCCCTCAGAGTGCATAATAAGCACATAAAATCCCCACTATTTTTTTGGTTCTGTGCTCGACTGGGAAGAAGATTTTATTCTTGGAGCTTTTAGTTTTTTTTTCAGTCAATTAATATTAGTTTTTTGTTTTAAATTATAGCAATATAAAAGACTAATAAAACAATTAGCAGGGAAGAACTATTCTTAAAATAGTCAAAAGCCCATTTTGTCGGAGGGGGTGGGAAAAGGGGAGGGGGGGGGGGAGAAGGGTAATTTTACTAGAAGCGATTTATTTTAGTAGGGTAGAGGCATATACTCTCCCCCAAATAATAACAAGTCTTCTTTGGAACTGTATAAAGTTTTACTAAAAGGACGTAATACATTAGTTCAGTGTTTACAAGTGCCCTTGACATGCTGCCAACTCGGACAGACACAAAGTTAAACATCCTGTTACTTTAACTTTTAAATAAGGATTAATTTTAGACTTTTAGGAAGCATTTGACAGTTAACACTTTGCAGCTGCTTTTATTAAACCATTACCTCAGTATGCTTATCTTCTTTTAAATTCTGATCTGAACGGGACTCTCTTAATTAAAAATAGAAGGTATTAGTTCCATTAGAAATAAGGTATGAGCTCAGGAATTTAAAAGGATGTACTTCCCCAATGATGATTTACAAATATATCCCTTCTGTAGATTACAATTAGTGGTTGAAACGTTTGGACACTTACCTTAATGAACCAACCAATCAAAATTCAATAAAAAGTCTCCTAAGTTGTTAACGAATAGAAAATGTAATTATAAAACTTTGAGGACTGGAATAATAAACAGCACAATGTCCCATCACACCCTGGTAGGAGTATACCATAAAATAGACAGATACATAAAATTTCAAAATTAAAAGGTGTTATCATTTTACATTATACAATAAAATAAACAAAAAATAATACCTTATACGTTTAAGCTTTCTCTCAGAAGGCAATATTGTACTCGACGATTTTCGCTTTGAAGATTTTTTATCAATTTCAGCTGTTACAACTTGGTGAGAATCTGCAATATGTTCGCCAACTTCTATGCAAATATTACTTTTTTCTTTATCTTCATCCTTGTCAATTTGTTCTACACTTTTCTCTGGCAAGAAAAATGGATAAAAATGATTTTTATTAGTTTAGTTAAAGGTTGCATAAACAAAGTTTAATTGATAATGGATATAGAATAAACGTGGATATATTACCAGGGAAAAATTTGTGATGGATTTAGGTTGCTAACATGGACCTCATTTATTGGTCACTTACTTCATCTAGTAGGAGAGGGGATGGGGTAAAGGGAATGGATGCTATTTTAGCCAGCTGTGATAATCTCTTTATTAGAGTATATGAAAATCTGGTACAACATTCAAGTAATATTACATCGATTAAGCAAAGTAATCATAATTAGATGAAATCAGGGATATTAATATACAATGAATGGTAAATTTATAGATATAACTATACATCTCCAATGATGATAAACAAAATTTCCCCTGCAACCAATAAATCAAATTATTGGAAAAGGTTTTCACACTAGTTTTTAACCAAATAATAAAAATTCAATAAAATTTTTAAGCCAATGAATAAGATAACGTGGTTATAAAACTGAGGGTACCAATCAAATTTACAGTTTTACCTGGATAAAATACATCCCTTTCGTTTGTCTGTATTGTAATCAACAAATATAATAATTTGATATTGAAAAGGGAATTTTAATTCCAGAGAAAAGTTACTTAGCGAAACCGTGACAAAACTAAAAAATTTGTTTAATCCATACTGAAGCATAAGAATTAATTTATCTATCCATGCCTTTCTGCTGGGAATCTTGGTCTTCCTGTTGGCTAAGTTCATCATCATCCCCCTCCAAAAGTTCATGAACTCTAGACTCTATTTCAAGATCTATTGTTCCCTCAACTTTGCCTGTGTTACTTTCAACCACCAAGTTTTTTCCTGTAGTAATGTTGGCGGATTTTTCTGTTCCTATTATGTTAATTTGGGATTCAGTTGTATTTTCAATAAATTTTCCATCATCAATATTTTCTGTTTCGGTTGTGTTTTCACAAATTGCTTCGGTTTTAAAGGATTTTTCAGGCGTTTCAACTTTCTCTAGAATGTCTTCTAGTATTTCTTCTTTGTCATCTAAAACTTTTTTTGATTTTGATTCTTTTCTTTTCTTCTTCTCTTTCGATGTTTTCTTTGTTTGATGATTTTCTTTACTTGCTTGATCTGCTGTAATCTCTTTGTCTGAATCCTCTAGCTTTGTGGTATCTTCTTTGTCAACATCAACAGTCTTCTCAGAAGCCACTTCTGCTTCTTTTTCTTTGGAAGAAGCTTTATTCTTAGATGTAATAACGACAGATTTATCTTTAGATTCTGATTCTTTTTGTGCTGTTACTATCTTTGAAAAATCTTGTTTTGTGTTTTCTTTACTAGAAATAACCTTTGCAGTTGATGTAATTTTTTCTGTGGCTCTGCTGGCGGATTTTTTTGGCACAGAAATTTCTTTAGCTGCTTCAATAGAAATGTCAATATCACCACTCGAGCCAGGTGTTGCTATGTCAATTGAATCTTCTTGTATATCTACAACAATATTATGTCTAGAATGCTCCTCCCTTTTCTTCTTACTTGATGCATCTTCAATGCCTTTCTTTGGACTAGACTTGTTTGAGTTTGATTCATTATATTGTGTATCTGCGGGACCGGGTTTTGGAGTGCTAGATACATTTGGAGATATTGACAATGGACTATCTAATGCACTTTCATCATCATTAGGTTTCTCATTTTTTTCTTCCTAAAATGAATTGATTTTAAACCATGGGTGTTTATTTTCTTAATTTATTTATCTATTCTAAATTATATCCTTACTTCCCAGTTTCCATCTTTCCCCCAAATTTATAGTAGAACATATATCCTTTTTATGTAATAAAAATGTTTCATAATTATAGAAAAATTACTGTGCTAAAAATCTTACTTTGATATTTGAGGTAAATGTTGAGGTATAACCATTATCTGAAATATAAAAATATCATAGTTTTGACACTATAATTTAAAAAGATTATTATTTCTTGACAACCGAGGAAATGATGGTTAAGTTTTTAATAAATCTCATTAAACAATCAAGTTTTCGTTTTTACCTTCAACAAGATTTGATTGGGGAGGTAATGAAGGAGTTGAAATAGTTGTCGAAGGCGTAACTTTTTTCAGTTGTTCAATTTTTGGTAGACCACTTGAGTTGTCTATTTGTAGCAATTTCTGTAGGTTCCATAGTATTAACCTGAAATAAAAAGTGAATTTTGTATTTTAGCTTTATTTATATAAACGAACGCTAAACATCTTTGCATTGGATACAAAAATCAAGTTGATAGAATAATTTTAAGACCACAATTTTTTCGTAAAAAAAAATTTAAAAACATCTTTAGAATAGATGCATGGACTTGCTACTTTTTTTATAGAGTAGCTAAGCTTACAAAATTGTACCACATTAATACAAGAATCCCATGCAAAGGATTGGACATGTCTAAACTAACTAGTAAATCCATTCATTATGAACAAGCGGAGATAACCTTAAAATGTAGCAAAGCTCCTCTCTATAAAAAAAACTAGGTAAGTTCCAGTATTTACCTTTTGTTAACCGAATCAATATTTGCTGTAGATATTTGTTCTGATGTTCCTGTGTACAGCAGGGTTAAATAACTTTCAACCTAAAATAAACAATATTCTAATAAATAAGACAAACATGTCTCAAAAAATACCATCGTAAGAACAATAGAGGGAAAGGACATTGTGATATCAAATACACTAGTCCCAAGAGTTTTGTGATAACATTTTCTTATTCGTTGGCTTAACAACTTTGGGGACTTACGTTTTTTGATTAGTTGATTCATGAGGTTGATTGTCCAAAAGTTTCAACCACTAACTGTAGTCTACAGAAGAAGTAATTTTGTGTATCGTCATTTGGGATTGATATCAATTTATCGGCCATTGTCTTTTTTATCCCTTTATTTAGATTTCTGGTAAAAACGCCACCGCAAAAAAAAATCATTTTTTAAAATGACGTGTTTACGGTGGCGTTCTTTTTGAGTATAATAGGACAATAATAAAAACCAAACGCACCAAAATGTACTGTCAAGGATTTTAAGGGATCCGACAAATTACTCCAATTTTAGATTTAAATTATTGGTCGAAATGTTTGGACATTTCTATTTATTTTTTGTTGCTTGACTGACAGACCAGAGTTCTTTACCTGATTTGCATCAAAATCTGGAATATGCAGAGTTTGTGTCTCACAAGATCTCAAAACCTGCAAAATAGATATTTTAGTAATATGAAGAGTTTTATAGAAGAAAAACATCAAATAAAGTGAGGTTGGAAGGAAGATTTATCATTCATTGTTCTATCCTAATAGCTTACCTTAACTATAGGAGGACACCCAGGAATTTCTGGCATATCAACAGAAACTGACACCACACTCTGACTGCTTTCAAACAGGTCCCTGAATTAGGCACTATTCTCAATAACTCTATGACTTAGAAAGCCTATAACATCTAATTGAACTTTTTCTTTAAGCACTCTATTTTTTTAGTAGCGAAGCTACTCTATAATTTGAAATGATGTTCGTCTGTCCGTATATTATGATTATATTATGATTCCTACTGTTGCTATGTTAAGCAAAGCAATAAAAAAATATCATGGAGCGAATGCCATATCTAGATACAACCTTTTAAGAATTGGAACTTTCACAAAATTTTTGAGAAAGCAAAGGATGTGTTATCTGCTATGCTTGATATAGGTAATTTTACCTGATAAATTTACTGTGCATGGAAAGAACGCATTGGTGCCCGTATACAATTTCGCCATCCTAAAATCAAAATAAAAACGGTCATTTTTTTCGCGTAATTCCCAAAAGTTGGGTGTTGGGTTGTAGTCAAATGCTACTATTAAGTCAAACTGTTCTTGATATAAAATGGTCCATATTTAGGAACAGTCTGACCTTATAAGCGCATTTGACTACAACCCCACATCCAACTTTATTGAATTACACGAAGAAAAATTACTCTCTTTTTATAAAAAAAAGGAACTGTTTGTATTCTACTTACTTAATAGAAGGACTGATTACACTTTTCTTGGATATTTTGCACAAAAAAAGTTTTACAATGAGTGTGCCAAAAGTTTATTAGCTAACAAATAAGATAACATGTTTCTAATACTTTGGGTGCCAGTTTAATTTACACTCCTATGTCCCCTCCCTCCGATATCTCATATATTTTTTAAGTCAAAACAACATTCCCTTACCTTACAAACAATCTTTAAGTCAGATATGTTCTTAGACCTTGTGAGGCAAAACTGAAAATTATTCTCCAACTCCCGTCTATCCATACATCTCATACTTTCTTAAAATAAATTATACACAATCAAGTTTATTTCTTCTTAAACTAGAATTAGGAAGACAAAGAATTTACTAAGCAAGTACAAATTTCATAGACTGTTTTCCGCGGATACAGAAATAAAATCCAATCAAATATATTTGACGCGGAGAGGAAGTAAGCAAAGGCAAACAATCCCCAAAGGTTAAATAGGAGAAAATATGAATTTTACGGCTGCTATTTAGGATAAAAAGCTGATTAATTTCTAAGAGTATCAAGTATACAATTTACTTGGTTCTTCGGTCGAGCGAAATTTATATATATTTTTTCTAATTTATATCCTTTTCTTTCTCTTTCTTTCTTTTTGTATTACCAATGAACATTTGCTCTCTTTTTTCTCTTTTTTGCTTGTCCATAAATGTATTTTCGTATCCGCGGACATATGTTAATTTAAGCAAGACAAGAAGTATTGGGTATAGTCCCTTTCGTGGCAACGACTCTTAAGGGGCGTTTATTTGTAAATAGGTTTTCTTCCATTTATAACCCATGCTCTAACCATGCTGGGCAATCACCTAACCTAATATAACCTAACCTAAAAAAACCTTCTATCAAAAGATATTGTGAAAATACAACGAAACGCCCCTTAAGAGGCGTTGTCACGAAAGGGACGATACCCGAAGAAGTATTTAATAATTGCTAGATTTTAAGATTTTTTGCTTTATTCTTTGTCAACCTTATTCTATAATATTTTTAAAACATATCTAGAACTATAATGAGTAAGTTTTAATTTGATAAATAAAATAAATGATCAGAAATAATTACATACATAGGTATACAATATAAATACAATTAGTAAATGAAATCACTTAAACTAATTAAGCTTATAATTATAATATAATTATCAGTATCACACAATTATCAGGGGGATTTTATCTTGTTAATTTTTATTAATATTTGGGTGCTTTCCCTCAAATTACCTTGCGAGTACAGAAACCATTAGAACTAAAACATGAACCCCTCTGCCCTTATTTTGAATTAAGGCGAAAGGTTTCAGTGCTCGACTTTGAGGGAAAACGCCAACATGTTAAAAAATTAGAAACAGCAATACAGCATCCAAAGAAATTGTTTTACCCCTAAAACTCTTTCAATGGTTAGAAAAATATGCCTCGTCTTAAATATAATAATTTTTGATTGGTGGAAAGGTTCAAAGCAAAATATGTTAATTTGGGTGCCATATAACTGTCCATAAGTATAATCAATTTAATTAAGTTTTATACTATTTTTAACATTATTGTAAATTATAGGTGAACAAAATAAAGATAAAAATATATCAAGTTCTAAATCTAAGACTATTTTTGATCAATAAACAATAAGAAAATGCATTAAAAATAAATTAAATGATAATTTACATATCACCAGGCAACATAATCAGTAATAAAGGATATTTTACCTTGAGAAAAACAAATTTGTAATTTTACTTTCCTACACCAGTTTACTTACCAATAATAGAGTAATTTTTAATATTAAATAATCCTATTAACATCATTTGGATTGAGTAATAATTTTTTTTTTAACAAATCAAACATAATATTCCTACAAAAACTTTTATTTTTGAAGGAATGAACTCTTAACATCATAATTTTAATCAAAATAAACATTAAGTTTGTGATGATAAAGGAATAATTTACAACAAAACAACCCATTTAAAAGAAGTCTAAAATTATTCTTTTTTAAATCTTTTGGGCTAAGCCATTACAATTACAAATAGTTGATACAACCAAAAAATTTACACACGACAAAGAGGGAGGTCATTTTCTAGTAAATCCCGTAAAGGTGTGTGTTATAAGGCCTAAAAATAGTAGTAGAACGATAAGGTGCTCTATATATTTGTATTCCCTATTGAATAGAACAATAGGGAAGAAATTTTTTTTTTTTTTTTGATAGCCGTACCTGGAATATCTGGAAATTTCTATCAAACGCTTTGTTTGGCTCAAGCTGACAAAAATAAAAAAAAATATAATTATAATAAATCAACCTGTAAAGAATGGCTTCTTCCTTAGTTTAATGGTATAGATTGTTCTTAACCTTTACATTGTACCTATAGAAAACATTATTATTATAATTATATTTTTTTTAAATTTTTGTCAGTTTGAGCCAAACAAAGCGTTTGATAGAAATTTCGTATTTTTTAAAGATATTCCAGGTACGGTTATCAAAAAAAAAAAAAAATTCCCTATTGTTCTATTCAATAGGGAATACAAATATATAGAGCACCTTATCGTTCTACTACTATTTTTAGGCCTTATAACACACACCTTTACGGGATTTACTAGAAAATGACCTCTCTCTTTATAATTTTTAATAAATAAAGTTTTATCTTGAAGGGGTTTTCAACAATTATATTCATGAAATTATGGGCAATCTAAAATAATAGAAATAGAAACATAGACTTTGTAACACTAAGTTTGAAGACCTTATTCTAACAAGAAATTATTACAATAAACATATAGCTTTTATGTCTTTAAAATAGTCAGAAACTTTATAAAACACTAGCGGCTGCGCCCCTAGCATCTTGGGGCTCTGTATTTCAAGAGCTAGGAAATGGCAAAAAAAGGCCTGAAACCATCCCAAGACATAAATCCGGAAACAAAATAGCCTAAAACCATCCTGGGACATATTTGAAGATTCCTTGAAAAGGAGAACTAAATCGGTTCAGCGGTTAGTGAAATCCTTCGTTACAGAGAAAAAAAGCTTATTACTTTATATAATAGGATTAACAACCGATGACTGAAAAGGACAAAATAAACTAAACGGTGTGCGGGAAGGGATGTATTAAAATTTCATTAGGAGAGTAACTAACATTCAGGGAGGGAGTGGACATTGGATTATTATAGTGCTCAATGTTTTATGAACACATTCCCGAGCTTCTCATTCGTAAGCTTACAAAATATTGTAGTTATGAAAGATTCCAAAACTTGGGGTTATTATTGACTCATTTAAAAAGGTTTTACCCACTTATCTCTAAAACTAAGGGAGTAGCACCCAAAATAAAATTGCTGGTATGTTGTTACACGATACGCCACAATATCCCCCTTTGATTGGTTGGTTCTTTTCCTTAAGATCGCTCCCATGATATTTACCAAACAGCTATTGACGTCCCTAGATTTAAGGGGGAGGTAGGTTGTGCTAAAATTCCGTAAAGGTGTGAGTTTAAAGGCTTAAAAACAGTAGTAGAACGATAAAATTTAAGTTAACTTAAAAGAAAAATTTGTCTATAGTTCTTTTCAATAAGAAATACACATATTTAGTGAATATTATCGTTCTACTACTGTCTATAAGCCTTAAAACTCACACCTTTACGGAATTTCATCACAACCTACCTCCCCCTTTATGAAAAAAAATTCTGTTGCCCATTTCTGTTTTTAATTAAAGTACAATTTGCCAGCAAATGAAAATTAATGTAAAACTAATGAGTTGAAACATAATTTGTTGACATAAAAACATGCTGCACCTTATTTACATCTCGGGTGTCCATTCTTTTCCGCAACACTTTTATTATAAATTATAGGGAGGTAGTGGACATTGGACTGAAAATTACACTGTAACCCAAAGTTTTTCAACTATCTCATTTGTAGGCTCATAAACTTTAAGTACTCGTATAGTATTTGGATTGATTAATTCAAAATTAGTAGGTGGTGTCTAAATTTTGTTAACATATAATTTAAATCTACAGAAGGGGCATTTTGTTTAACATTATTAGAGATGTTACGTATATAAATTCCATTGTCTTATCCCTTTAGATCCCTAAACTATTTTATTTTCTAACTATCATTAAAATACTTTAACAACCCCTATAATTCATTTGACATTATGTCATATCAAAATATGAATAATTATGAGGATGTGATTGCACCCTCCTTTAGATTTCCCGTAATGCTTCTGTAATATCTGCAAAAGAAATTTTATACCTAGAAGATCTAATTTTCTAAAGAAATCAAATCTCAAGAATAGGAAAATTTTTTTTGTTTAAATGCCTTGCATAAATTACACATCTAATCTAATTAGAAACTAGTTTCACCTTTTAGCTAATATAAAAACCTTGTGGTTTTTATTGAACACCAAATGTGTTTGTAAGTGTGTACAAATAGGAAAAGTGTCACAAGTTGTGAGAAAGGAAAATTTAAGTTACTGAAAATTAATTTATATCTATATTAGTAAGATAAAAAAAAATTAAGCGCAGATCAATCAAACAATAATAACAATTTATATAGAAAGTATAGAGAAATTGCCTAGATTTATTGCTTCTAAATTTCATAATCTATAATTAAGAAAAATAACTTGAAGTGAGAGTGTGGACATTGGGCTGTTTAAACTGGCACATAAAGTTTTATAACCAAATTATCTATTTCGTCTTGACAATATTTTTTTGAGTGGGTACTTTTAATGAATTTTTAATTGATTGGTTCCAAACTAGCAGTAATAAAAAAATTACATCAAATAATTTTAATCTACAGAAGTAGTAATTTAGTTTATTGTCATTGGGGATAAAAACTAATTCATTGTGTATTATCTGATCAACTAAAGATTCCCTTTATGAAAAGTCACTCATTTTAGCCATTTTTTAAACACTTCTTTACATATTGCTTGCTCACATGATCACTGCTAAGAATCCTTATATTTGTAATAACATGCAAAGATATTAAAGGTCTTGAAGTAACTGATAGCCTAACATAAGTAAAACATAAATAAGCCATGTTTTTCGCATGCATTTTTATAAGTTATTTAACATGTATGTTTGTTCCATTTAATTCAATCTTCAATGACTAAAGAAAAAGTATATTGTAAATATATATTTAGGGATCTTTAGAGATAAGACATTAGACGATGATATACATCCCCAATGATGATAAATATTACAGTAAAATAGGGAGGGTGTAATACATTTAATTACTACATTTAGACCCCAAAGGGCGTATGTCTTCTTGGTCCGTATATCAAAGTAAAAGGGTGTCTATCTTTCTGTGTGTATGTCTGTCTGTAGCAAAGGATCTTGCTAAACATTGGACCGACATGCTTCTTACAATTATCAGTAGAAATCACCCATGAATAAAATCCCCCCTCCCCACACACAAAAAAAAACTAAATTGGAAAATGTAGGGTCGACAACCCCCCCCCCCCCGCTACCTAAAGTGTCCCTAAAGACCTTTTTGAGGTGTATGAACTATTATTTTATAAAAAAACAAAAAAAAACTTATCAGGAAGCATAAAATTCGCAGATGCCTTAAATACAAACTTCTGTGACGCCATAAAAAAATGTATCAACCCTATGAATTTAAAATATCTAATTTTGATTGATACTTGAGAAAAAAAATTGCAGGAAAAATGAGTTATTTTAAACATGAATAAAAAGTGAGTAGTGTGCACATATAAATATCTAGGGGTTCTATAGCATCCGCAGATTTTTTTAAAACTCATTTAACCAAAATGGACTACTTGATTCTTTCTATTGGGGGTTGGGGTTGCATTTTTGTGTTAAAATTAGTTTAAGTTGCTAAAATGTGTTTTTGGCAAATAAGGACTGCTATTAATTTAATAAAACCTGAGCGGAAGTTATCAAACACCTTTATATATTTCATGTCATACAATATTATGACAAAAATTAGAGAAACTCATGAATTTTTATAAATTCAAGGCCAAATTTTCATTTTTTTGTGTAGACTAACCTATTTTTGGCCAAACAAATATCCTATTATATGAAGTAGTAAGGGTATTCTGTCTGTAGTATAAGATCATAACTAGAGACCCGATTGAGTTCTCCATTTTAGAAAAGCTTCACATATATCCCAGCATAATTTTAAGCTAATTTATTTTTAGATTTAAGTCTAGGTGCGGTTTTAGGCTATTTTTTAGCCCTTTATCTACATTTATAAAAAGCTCTGCGGACTGGGAGTTTCTATAGACAACCTAATAAAATAGATTATATAAAGTTCGAAGTAATATTTACAGAAAAAAAATGGACTTTTAACAACACCTTTGCCATCCCCCTTCTTGGTAAACTTTAATTTTGATGTTTTCTATTTCTTTTAAATTTGAATGAGTATACAACAGAGCCCACACATAACTTAACACCAATTTGGTTAACCACAAGTTTCCAGAGTTTCCAGGGAGGGAGAGGACAATGGATGGTAAATTCTTTTTTAAAAACAGGCTTTTTTATTTATCAACATCAAAACTTCAAGTACCTCTATTTAACCTTAATTCATTAGTTTACATTAATGTGTCGAAACTTTTCAAACAATAATTTCTTTACAGAAGGGGTAATTTCTAAATATCTAGGAAACTCATGGATCTTAAGGGATAAGACAAATGACATTAATTTGATATTCTTCCCTAATGATGATAAACAAAATTAGTCCTTAAGTATATTAAAATTATTGCATATCAACCAATAAAAAATATCCAATGTTACAGAGCCAACAAATACGAAAACAAACTTTAGTTATCAGTGAAATTTACAGTCCAATGTTCCCTCCCTCCCCGAGGAAACTATGTAGAAGAAAATATAATCTAGACACAACAATATTAATCATATATACCTAAATACTAAAATAATCACGTTTTTAATCACAATAATAATATAATAAAATAGTATCTTCCATTTCTAAAATATTAGAATATAACTATGAGCTACCATTGTAAATAATAATAAAATGAGATTTCAAAAATACTTTTAAGTTAAAAACGCACAAATTTAAAGTCTTAAAAATGAGTCAAATCAAATTAACCAAAGGATTTCCTTCTTTAGTTTTATTTCAACCTAATAATAAAAAATCTTTGGATCATGGAAAGAAAAAGAAGTTACGAGTTTCGTCGTATTTTCACAGTAGCTTTTCTCTTATTTCTAGCCACTGCGGGGAGCTCTAGCCCTGCGGGGCATATTTTCTAACCCTGCGGGACAATCATTAACATTAACTTAACATAACCTAAAACAACATTTTAAAAGCTACTGTGAAAATACGATGAAATCCGCAACTTCGTTTTCTTTCCATGACCCAAATCTTTTAGTAATAAAAAAAAACTCACACAGACTAAATTTGGTTACTTACAACAATTTACACTCTCGCGACAGTGATGGGTTTGAATCTCATCATGACAGTTAAACGTTCAGAGTCCACTTTGATGAAATCGGCGGCGGTTGATTTAATAAGCTCGAGCTGTCTTTGTAGCTGTGTGAATGTACTTATCCCTAAAAAAATGTACAGTAGTTATATTTTTTATCGGGGCCAACTCTTTTAAAATATAAAGATACTGCTGCAAGCTGAAGGCTGGCAATTTAAAGAAATTATTTTTTTAGATTATGCTTTCTTTCATTTATGTTTCATTTGATAATAGGGCGACAGTTGTTATTAGTAACAACGCAGCGATGCGGAGCCGTTTGATTTTGGTGCGGCTCCGATTCCGGCTCCGCGGAGCCGTCTGTGATGATGGCGGCTCCAAATTTGGCTCCGGCTCCGACCTAATATCAAGAAAACTAGACATATTTTTTTTCCACGTCTATGTTTGACTTTTGAAGGTTTTAAAAGTTCAATTTGTGATTAAAATGGACTTGAAAAACTTAAAAGGGGCATTTGCACATGACAAACAGAGTTACCAAATTATAATTTATATAAAATCTATTTATCTAGCGGAGCCGTTTTTAAAGAAAATTACGGCTCCAGCTCCGGCTAAATATGGCGGCTCTACGGCTCCCGGCTCCGCTACACTGGAACAAGGATAACAATATCCGTAAGAAAACTAGCGAAGCCCCCAAAAAGCATGTATGTACGAAAGGGCGAAGTAATGTTATAAAGTAGAGGTGCAATGGTAATAAAAATAGATAAAAACTGATGTTAAAGATTACAAAATTACCCTTTTTTTGTAGCATGACCGACAGACCGACGGACCAGGTAAAATAAGTCGTGGATGCACTTTGGAAAGAGGTATTACTTTCCCACCATATAGCGTTAGCGAATGACGGATTGAGGGACGGACAAAGTAAATTTTAGAGTATCTGTGCTACTAAATATATATTCCATCTAAATGATATTGCTTACCTAATAACCTCTAATAACGTAGGAACTCTGTCTGTTTTGACTCCAGAATATCTTAGTTCAGAAATCTGTTTCTTGTAAGGCTTCGGGTCATGTCCTACAGATTCTAAAAAAGAATAGATTTAATAACCTAGATGGCCAATCTGACAAATTACTCTATCAAAGCGGACTAAGATTTTTCTTTAGAGGAGTATGCACGAACAAGAGCAAGTGATTCTAAGCACCTTCCAGCAGGGATTCTAAATGTTTTTTTTGTGTGAATATACTAGGGTTATGTTTAGGTAATATTGTTATATCAATTTAAAAAATAAGTTTCACCATCGTTTTATAAAAAAAACTTCGAAATATTAGCAATTTTTTTGCTAGAAGATATAATCAAATGTTTTGTAGAGTTCAAACTGCTGTGACACAAAAGTAATTTTTTTCAATGAAAAATGTTAATTTACAAACAAAACATTTGATGATATTTCATTAAAAAATGCCTAATATTTCAAAGTTTTATTCATAGAAAACCATGGTGAAACTTAGTCTTTTAGTTCGTATAACTATATAAAACATAATCCTAGCATATTCACAAAAAAATACTTATAATCATTGCTGGAAGGTGCTTAGAATCACTTGCTCTCATTCGTACATAGTCCCCTTTAGTTATATAAGATTGAATACAAACGACGAAATTTTTTTACTATATCATTGATTTTCCCAAGGAAAGCTTTATCCCAAGAAATATAACTATTTAAAGGAGTGAAATGAGAAAAAAACTGTGTTCACTTACGATTCTGGAACTTTTATTAAGAGATTGGGAATCTTCTAGACTTCTTTTCTTTGTTTATACAAAATAACAAGATTATTTCACAAAACCGCCGTTAAAATAAAAAATGGCAGAAATAATGCAACATAGGAACTCAACCAAAAAAAAGAGTTACAGCACTAGGATCAATCTCCACTGTCCTAACCCCGTCTTCTCACCTGCTAAAGATTCTGCTAGCTTAAGGAAAGGTACAGTGATGACCGCCAGGTATGGATGACCAGCGGACAGCTGGATACATTGGCTGGCTATCAGGGCGTACCTGTATGCCGTCTCGTCAGACTAAAACAAGGAGGAATATAATTATTTCAATATATAGCGAAGCCATGACAATGAAAATAAAATCGTATTTACTTTTTTTAAAGTGAGGCTTTTATGCATTAAAAGTATTCCGTCCATAACGGACAGCTCTAATCGTTAATTTAGTTATGTTAGAATTGTCCTATTTATGGAAAATATGGCAAGATAATTTTTGAAAACATTAGATGGATACAATAGAATTATGCAGTAATTATCATTTTGTCCACATTTTCTACAAGCAGATATAAGAACGGACAAGAACATTCCTACCCTAGTTACAGAGCAGCAGTACTACTCATAATATGGTTTTTAAATTGATTATGCCTGGGTACTTTAAACCATTTATCTAGACTTTAATAAAGGAGCTGAAAAAACCAACACATTTCTTTTCAAGACAATTACTTAATTGTTTTCCTTTGGATAAAATCTACACCTGTAAATTTTAAAATAAGCCGTTTAATAGATCTCACCTTGACAGCAGCTAGGCACGCCACTAGTTCAATCACACATTCCAGAACAGATATATGGGATAGGGTGAACATTTTCTCTCTAAATAAATAATATTGTGTAACTTAAAACTATTTAGGTTAAAAATATAAGTCGTTTGTTTATCATCATTGGAGGATTTATTACTTTAATTTGACATTGTATATTATCAAAAAATAATTTAGAAATTCGTAGATTTTTTTTCTTGTTCGAACATTTGTTCCTAAAGATATTAAAATATCTTTTTTAATTAATCTTCATAGTAATTGAAAAGACATACTAATCAATGTTTTTTGAGTGTAAGGTACTAAGTTAAGTGACAGACGGACGAACGAACGGACATATATTCATAGAGTAGCTATCCTACAAATGATTACGACATACCTAATATAGAATATAACTTCAAGTAGTGGTGCAGCCTCATGATATCTGCCAAGCTTGATGTAGGACACGGCCTCGTTCTGCTCCTCCGTGCACATGAAGGCGTGGAAGTAGTCAGAGTACAACAACTAGTCAAGTAACCTTACTTTGATGTGGCTCTTTATGAATGCGTAGGTCTCATTTCGGGTTCTATCTTTCTACCCAGAGATGGCATATAAAAACCACTTAATTTAAACCAAAAAACCAAGCTTAAAAAACAAAACAAGGTGGGGATGGTTTTTTTGAAAAAAATTATACAAAGGCCTATCTTTCCAGTTATATCTTTTCATAACGTAAATAATACAGTAAATAACTGTCAAAAACCTAAATTATCAGCCAGGGTTGTCAAATAATCGGGAGGGCGCTTTTGCGCGGGCGGTTTTGGGCTGACCTTTTTCGGGTCCTTTTGGGCAGATTTGGGCACCCCCCGTTTGGGGGGTGAGAAAAAGGGGGATGGGGTGAAAAAGGGGGCAGGCCTATAATTTGGATATTATTAAAAAACCCCAAAAAAACCTGGTTTTTATAAAAAAAAAGATTTAAACCAAAAAAAAACTGGTTTGTTCTTTTTTTTAAAAAACCTGAGGTGGATTCTTAAAAAAAAATTGCCCCACTAATCGCTTAGTGGGGAAAATTTTTTTCGTGGAAATCCACCAAAATCACATTAAAAATCTACAAAAATTAAACAAAATGATAGAAGGGTTATTAACATAAGATTTTATTTAATTTTTGTAGATTTTTTATGTGATTTTGGAGGATTTTTCACGAAAACAATTTTACCCCACTAAGCGATTAGTGGGGCAAATTTTTTTTAAGAATCCACCTCTGGTTTTTTTCCATCTCTGTTTCTACCACCTTGAAACATATTCTGAGGCTTATTATTGTGGTGTAAAGCGTTACTGAACAGACAAACAACCCCTTAATTACACGACCTTTGTCTGGAAGTCCAACATCGTATCAGTAAGTACTTACCATTTTTAACGTCTTTTGTATGATACAGTGTGGTCCAGACTCAAACCCCCGACATGTTACCAATTACGCCGTTTGTCGCGTGAAACAGAAACTATTTTTTTTTATTTAGATTAATTAAAGCAACAAGAGTAAACAAGAACAATTAAGTCCATAAGTAAAGATAAGTAAAGTTTCCTTGTCATTGTTAGCAATAAGATTGAGAAATCTATGGAAAGCATCTGTTCTCTCACTGATAACCTCAGCCTAAAATGATAATCAAAGCAAGATTAGTTTTCATGATAACTAAATTATAAGGGTTATAACTAAATTATAAGGGTTCTAACAAAATATAGATCTAGCAAAAGAATTATTAGTACAACCCCAAACATATGAAAAGTGTGACAAGTATAGGTTTTCAAAGGCTTAGCATGGAAAGAAATATTTATAATCATAGTCATACAGACCCAAAAATAAAGGGAAAAAATTTAAAATTTTGCGTGGACTTTAGTTACTAGAACCAAAGCAACTTTTCATATTTTGAGTTACTATCGCAAAATGCCACTAAATAGTTGATTTTCTAGCAGACCAAACTTACTAAAAAGTCAACAAAAGCATTTGCAGACAATAAAGTTCAAAATGAAAGAATATTTTAAGTTATTAACAGAGAGGGAACCAAAGTATATAGCTCACGCTTTTTACTAAAAGTTTACCTTAAAATTTCTAATTATAACTTTCTGTGGAAACTGGAAATCTCCCAGCACTGATTTGTGAAATGTGCACAAAATTCTAAATAAAAAACATGAATTTAATTTATATTAAGGCTAACACTACATGTATTACTCTAGATTGTCAATCAGAAAAAATAATCCGTCCACCTTAAAAAAATGAATATTTTGTCACATATGATTCCATTTAATATATCATCTACTGGTCATATGAAGCAACTCTTTCCATGAGGGATGAGTGACACCGTACCCCCTTCTAAAAAAAAACATTCCACCCCCCGTAAAAAAATGGGTTGGTGGGTTCCGTAATTATGAATTAAATAACGTTTCTTACCTTTCGTATAGCTTACAGAAATCATTGTATCTCCTGTCATAACAAATATTCATAGTTTTAAATAATGTGACGATTTCATAATGTGGACAATTATGTACAAATTAATAACAAATTACAAGAAAAAAAGTGAACTGAAAACAAGACTTGATAAAATCTGAGGTTTGGAAAGACATTATCTATTGTCTTTTTTTTTAAAGATTAATTTTGGAATTGAGACCTGGTTATAACACGGAGGAAGGGGACATTGGACTGCCAAATATACCACCATTAAATTAAATCTACAGAAGGGATTAAACTGTGATTAAAATGTGGGTATTCATTCATGGATTTCTCGTCTATTGTCTTATCCCTTAAGATCCACGGTATATATCCTTGTTTTAGAGAAGCTTTGCTTACAAGTATAATAACTTATTATTTCATAAGCTGTATAGCAGTACTAGTACATTACTAGAATTTAAGAATGTATCGATAAAGATAATGTATATCATATTACTTTAAACATTAGAATGTCCCAGGAAGCAGGTCCAAAGTAGCGAAGCCACTTTATATCTACATGAATAAGTAGTAAAGTGCGTCTGCAATGCCAACCGTTCCATGTCCCCAGGGACACATGTCCCTTACTTGCATGTTTTATCTCTGGTCTATCCCAATCCATTGACGTTCAAGCTTTTTTTTTTGAGTGGGATAAAAGGAGGGGTTTCAAAGGTTTGAGAGGTGTAATCTAATGTATTTAAAAAAAAAATACGGGTTTCAACGTTTGGGGGGGGGGGGGGGGGGTTAAACCCACGTTTGCTTAGGTTTAAAAGACAAGAAGGGAGAAATGTACTACGGTAATGCATCTAAAGAAACAAACTATTTTGCACATGTCATACTTTTTGAAAGGCAAAAATTTCAAAGCATCTTACTGCACAATATTTTATTTTACCAATGATCTTTAAGCAAATTGCAATATTTTGACTTATCAAAAGTGTTTCAAATGTATTAACTTCCTTAAACAGCCTTTTCGGTACTTGCTTACATGTGGTAGACTGGAGCACCGAAAACCCCCCCCCCCCCCCGCTTAGTTTTGACAAAAATCAAAAATAAGGGGGGGGTAGTTTTTTAATGTCTGGAAAACGGCAAGGAGGCAAAGTGCTCAGCAAGGCAAAGACTTAACCCCCCCCCTTAATTTTGAAGAAAACCAAAAATAAGGGGGGGGGTAGTTTTTTCACTGTACAACACGCCAGAAAGTTGAGTGAGGTAAATCAAGAAAATCCAGTATACCAGAGGGGAAACCTTATTACAGGGATATTCATGTTTTGGGAAATTAAAACCTTTTACTGGCCAAAGTCAATAAATAAGGAAATTATGCCCCAAAACATGAATATCCCTGTAATAAGGTTTCCCCTCTGGTATACTGAATTTACTTGATTTACCTCACTCAACTTTCTGGCGTGTTGTACAGTGAAAAAACTACCCCCCCCTTATTTTTGATTTTCTTCAAAATTAAGGGGGGGGTTAAAAACTACCCCCCCCTTATTTTTGATTTTTGTCAAAACTAAGCGGGGGGTTAAAAAACTACCCCCCCCTTATTTTTTATTTTTGTCAAAACTAAGCGGGGGGGGGGGGGGGTTTTCGGTGCTCCGGTCTTCACATGTAAGCAAGCACCGCCTTTTCTATCGAACCCTAGAATAATTTTGGGAAAGGCTAGCAAAGAGTTTACCGTATTAATGCATAGTTTGTCCTATTTATAAGTGCAATTTTAGTTAATATTACATTTATGTACTAGACATAAGAAAATAATATAACAATTGTAAATGATACAAAAATTAGAAAAGGACTTCAATATCCGGTAAAACAATAATACATCAAAGTTTAATAAATTTCTTGTTTGAATGGCAAAGTTAATAGGTATAATGGAAAACGAAAATACAACATAAACAAGCATAACACATAATACCAGGGATAAGGGAAGGTGATTTTGACAAACAATTTTAAGTAAAAATTTCCCCTCAACCCCCATTCTTTTTTCTCCCCCCTTTTTACCCACTTCCCTTTCAGTTACGCCAAAAAACAAATTTTACTCAAACTTTACTCCAACAAATATTTAATTTTCAGCAATTTGAAATGCAATTAAATGGCTGAATAGCAGCCCATGCATAATACTAATACCTAGTTATTTATCACATCATATCATCAACAGATATCCACGGATAATACATTGGACAAATTAGGATCAATTTCTAGTATAGAAGAAGGGATTAATCCTATGATCTTTTTCAATTTTTAGTTAAAATATCAATGATTTTCAAAAGTGACTCAAAGTCGGTTCTAATCTTGCTGAAATCAATCGGATTCAAAGCTATACTGTAACATAAAAAAGGGAATATTTGGTTTTCCTGTGAATAAGCGCAGGATGGGGATCTCCGCTGGCACGCTTTAACATTATTGTATATGCCTAAATAAACAATGTACTTTAAATTCTTAATTATTATTTTAATAGATTTTATGTTGGATAGGGATTTGATCTTTCGAGTAAAATAGGATGACAATAATATCCATAATTAAGTAGTGAGGCACCATTAAACAATAATCATTGTTAAGACAAAGTGTATTGATTTGTACTAGGTATGTAATTAAAAAAAGGAAATGGCGCAATATTTGACACAATCATATAAACAGAAAAAATGTCAAATTCTTCTTATAAGGGGGGGGGAAGTTTGTACAGTTATAGGAAATGAAATTCAGTACCAAATTTTGCTCTGGCCGTTTGGGCTTGTTTTTATAGTTATCAACCTAATTCTTTTTGTAAGCGCTCTTATATGATTGGATCTACCTGTAAAACTTTAAAACTTGAATTTTGGGACTTTCAATTAAAGGGGCTAGTGGAGCAAAAGACCCCCTAACACTAAAATTTTAAGTTCTGAGCCTATTTTTAGAGATATTGTGATGATTTTTTTTAATGAAAACACTTTTTAACAAAACCGAACTAAGTAGCCAATACAAATTTCATTTTGGGACTTTCCTTCTAGGGGCTAGTGGAGCAAAAGGCCCCCCAAACAATAAAATTTTTAAGTTCTGAGCCTATTTTCAGAGATATTGAGATGATTTTTTTTATGAAAACTTTTTTCACAAAACCAAACTAAGTAGCCATTACAAATTTCATTTTGTGACTTTCCCTTAAAGGGGCTAGTGGAGCAAAAGACCCCCAAACACTAAAATTTTAAATTCTGAGCCTATTTTCAGAGATATTGAGACGATTTTTTTAATGAAAACACTTTTTAACAAAACCGAACTAAGTAGCCAATACAAATTTCATTTTGGGACTTTCCTTCTAGGGGCTAGTGGAGCAAAAGGCCCCCCAAACACTAAAATTTTAAGTTCTGAGCCTATTTTTAGAGATATTTAGATGATTTTTTAAAATGAAAATATTTTTAACCAAACCGAACTAAGTAGCCAATACAAATTTCATTTTGGGACGTTCCTTCTAGGGGCCAGTGGAGCAAAAGACCCCCAAACACTAAAATTTTAAGTTCTGAGCCTATTTTTTGAGATATGAGATGATTTCTTTAATGAAAACATTTTTAACAAAACCGAATTAAGGAACCATTACAGATTTTATTTTGGGACTTTCCTTCTAGGGACTAGTGGAGCAAAAGGCCCCCTAAACACTGAAATTTTAAGTTCTGAGCCTATTTTTTGAGATATGAGATGATTTTTTTAATGAAAACATTTTTAACAGAACCGAATTAAGGAACCATTACAGATTTTATTTTGGGACTTTCCTTCTAGGGACTAGTGGAGCAAAAGGCCCCCCAAACACTGAAATTTTAAGGTGTGAGCCTATTTTTAGAGATATTGAGACGATTTTTTTTAATAAAAATATTTTTAAAGAAGCCAAACTAAGTAGCCATTACAAATTTCATTTTGGGACTTTCCTTCTATGGGCTAGTGGAGCAAAAGGCCCCCAAACACTAAAATTTTAAGTTCTGAGCCTGTTTTTAGAAATATTGAGATTATTTTTTTAAATAAAAATATTTTTAACAAAACCGAACTAAGTAGCCATTGCAAATTTTATTTTGGGACTTTCCTTCTAGGGACTAGTGGAGCAAAAGACCCCCAAACACTAAAATTTTAAGTTCTGAGCTTGTTTTTAAAGATATTATGGCTGATTTTTTTCAAATAACTGAAATACATAATCAGAAGATAAAATTTTAGTGTTTGGGGGTCTTTTGCTCCACTAGCCCCTGGAAGGAAAGTTCCAAAATGAAATTTGTATTGGCTACTTAGTTCGGTTTTGTTAAAAATGTTTTCATTAAAAAAATCATCTCAATATCTCTGAAAGTAGGCTCAGAACTTAAAATTTTAGTGTTTTGGGGTCTTTTGCTCCCCTATTCCTTAGAAGGAAAGTCCCAAAATGAAATTTGTAATGGCGACTTAGTTCGGTTTTGTTAAAAATGCTTTTATTAAAAAAAATCGTCTCAATATCTCTAAAAATGGGCTCAGAACTTAAAATTTTAGTGTTTGGGGGTCTTTTGCTCCACTGGCCCCTAGAAGGAAAGTCCCAAAATGAAATTTGTATTGGCTACTTAGTTCGGTTTGGTTAAAAAGTGTTTTCATTAAAAAAACTCGTCTCAATATCTCTGAAAATAGGCTCAGAACTTAAGATTTTAGTGTTAGGGGGTCTTTTGCTCCACTAGCCCCTTTAAGGGAAAGTCCCAAAATGAAATTTGTAATGGCTACTTAGTTCGGTTTTGTGAAAAAAGTTTTCATAAAAAAAATCATCTCAATATCTCTGAAAATAGGCTCAGAACTTAAAATTTTAGTGTTTGGGGGGCCTTTTGCTCCACTAGCCCCTAGAAGGAAAGTCCCAAAATGAAATTTGTAATTGCTACTTAGTTCGTTTTTGTGAAAAAAGTTTGCATTAAAAAAATCGTCTCAATATCTCTGAAAATAGGCTCAGAACTTAAAATTTTAGTGTTTGGGGGGCCTTTTGCTCCACTAGCCCCTAGAAGGAAAGTCCCAAAATGAAATTTGTATTGGCTATTTAGTTCGGTTTTGTTAAAAAGTGTTTTCATTTAAAAAATCGTCTCAATATCTCAGAAAATAGACTCAGAACTTAAAATTTTAGAGTTTGGGGGGTCTTTTGCTCCACTAGCCCCTTTAGGGGAAAGTCCCAAAATTCAATTTTTAAAGTTTTACAGGTAGATCCAATCATATGAGAGCGCTTACAAAAAGAATTAGGTTGATAACTATAAAAACAAGCCCAAACGGCCAGGGCAAAATTTGGTACTGAATTTCATTTCCTATAACTGTACAAACTTCCCCCCCCCTTACTACAGATAAATTAAAATACCGAGAAGCAACACTCTTATTAAAATAACTTACCACAAACTTCTTGCCACCTTCCTCCATCACTTTAGCAGTTACAACTTCAAACTTCAGCTTTGATCTAATTTTCAATCATAATTCATCATTTATGCACAACAAATTCTGTTTTATTGTTCAGGAAGGTGGAAGAAATTTTACTGTAAATTTCACTGATACACAACGGTTTAATAAAATTCGTTGGCTCTAAACTTTGGGTACTTTTATTTAATTATGATTGGTTAACTCTAAACTATTAATGTCTAAAATTATGAGGGGGGGGGGGGTTAAATTGATGGATTTCAAAGTTTAATGGGGGTGGGGACACACCTTTATCCAACCTTTTGGACGTTCAATACCTAGAAATCATATATTCTAAATAATTGTGATGAATTATGCCTTATTTTCATATCTCCAATGTGTACAGGTCGTATCTCCACAGGTTTCCTGGGTAAACTACTGTTGTTCTGGTCGTTCAAGCTCATCTTTGAAACATCAGCCTGAAATTTATGGGTTAATTTATAATTTAAAGTAATATGATGTTGTGATGTCCGTCTGATGGGAGTTTATTAGTCTAAAATTAGAGGGCGGAAAATTTTGAGAGTTTCAAAGTTTGAGGGAGGTTAACAAACCGTGACCTTTTCCTCCACCCTTGGACTCTATGGCCTGGTGCCTATTCGTCTTTTTTTTTAAATCGCTATTAAAAAAAAAAAGCAATACTTAATACCAATAGAAAATCTCCACACAAAAAGTTAAATGTAATAACCTGAACATTATTCAAAGATTTTTGTGTAGCTTCTTCATGTCCGTTTTCTCCATTTCCATTTTCCTACAAACGTTTACTTTGATCAAAATGCTTAGTTATTATTTTAAACTAATCCAACGAAATCTTTAATTTTGAGAAAATTAAGTGGGAAAATTCAAGGTCAATTTTCATCCCTAGGGAGTTTCCACACAATCATGCTGAGACATTTTGAATCAAAGAGTAACTCTGCTTGGTACAAAATAAAGAGTTTTGATCTATTTTATATCATCTTTGTTAGGTAGGTAACCTTTTTAATGAAAGAACTAAGTTTTATATCATTTTCACTAGATTATAATTTTTAAACATGCCCTTAGTACCTAACAATATTTTTAAATACACTAAGGTATTTGTACCTGTTGAATTCTGAGACTTGAATTTCTTATTTCTGGAGATTCGCTGCCAACCTCCAGGTCTTCCTCTACAGTTCCTATTAAAATCAATGAGTAATTGAGTGTAGTTGTTTATCAAATTGTATTATAGACAGCATTCCCCGGATATTAAAATAAAAAAATATAACATTAAAAGCAACAAAACTGGTATTAATCCTATGAATTTTAAATTAATATTCGTGGAAAATTGACTGTAATACGATGCGACTAGGCTAAACATGACTTAACACTAAACCTAGTTAGCACAAAAACAGAAAAATCTTAATCCTAATCCTACAAATAACTTAAACTTACCTAACTTTTGTCGAGTTATGTCTTTTTAGATTAGGTCTTTTAAAATTAGGCCTTTTATCGGATTAGGTCTTTAGTTGCATCGCTAAAAAAAGCCTAACAGAAACCTACCTGGATCACTGGCAACAGCGTCAGTGCTGGCATTATGTTGATCATCATCATTTTCACCCACCACACCACCAACACCTTCCTCTTCTTCTAGAGTCGAGTCATTTAAATCATTAGAATTACCTACAGTAAAATCACTGATTCAGTAAATAAAATTACTTTTACAGAAACTAGGTGTTTTGCTTCAAAGTTCCTTGCGAGCACCAAGGCACACCCTGTTGAAACAACCAATCAAGATCTTTATAAAGTACCAAAAGTTGCAAGCTAAAGAAATATGTGAAATTTATTTTAAAATCCCAGGTCCCCTATATCCCTGTTAAAAACTACAGATACATTTCTACAATAAAAGATTACCTATTTCATCCGTAATATCTAGATTAGTTGCTTCTTCTGCTACGTTACTTGTATTTCCAACTATAAAATACATAAAATAATCATATTTAGATAAAAATATATTTCTTCATTTTTGAACCAGTGATTTCATCCATATAGAAACAAGTGATTCACCATGGTCGTGTGGTTAAAAAAGATTGATTGCTGTAGGGTTTTTGTCTCTTACGCAAAAACTCCATTACTTAGGGTTGGCAATCCGTCCAATTTTAGGGCTAGATTCGAATTCTAAAAATATCCGCTGAAAAACCCGAATTAATCCGTTGATTCCGGATTCTTATTTTTGACGGATTCTAGCAATATTTTAAAAGGCCTTTTTTAATATTAAGGGATTGAATTTTAGTGGGTACTGGGAAGAATCTAAAGCTGCGTTTTGTTCATATTTTCACAGTAGCTTTTCTCCTATTTCTAGACCCTACAGCGTCCATTTTAATACCCTTACTCATCCTAACCTAACCTAAAATAAGCATGAAAAACTACTGTGAAATATCCGAACAAAAAAAACTCAAGACGCTAATTATAGCCTAACAATTAAGAACCTTCATTAGCTATTAAGATAACGGATTCCGGATTCCAAAATTGTCCAAAATTTGGACGGATTCCAGATTCGGATTGCCAACCCTGTATCTGATGCATATAATCTAAGATAGAAGTTTTCTACCTCCTGGCGAATTTAAGTGGGAAACACAATTTCACCCCCCCAGGAAAGTATAAGTAGGTTGGGTAGTTTCTCGTGTTTGTTACTTAACAGATTCGGTTATGTTATATTAGGTAGAACCTCGGGGTTGGGCACCACCGGCGCATGTATAGGCCCTTAGGGATTAAGCATTAGAACAAGAAAAACATTTCCCCACCCTAACAGGAAAGGCACATTCCTACCTGTTTCAACTTTAGAAGGAACTTGGGGGCTCTCCCCCACCCCAACACCCACCTCCTCGCTTTCAGACATCATTTTTAAAAAAACTTTTTAATTATCTGAAATATCGTAATTTTTGTCATACATTTTACATGGTAAAGAATAAACATTTATATTTTATGATGTTAATAATTTTCATTATCTTATGTTAGTAATTTGTTCCCTTATTTGTTAATAGATTTATGATATGAATTATTTTTTTTGTTTGCTAACTTAAATTGAGGCAGTGAGGGATATATCTTCTGAAGATCAACTGTCTCCGTCTCCGACTTATCCACCAATTTGAATACTTTTTAAGAAAGGGAAGAAGTTGACATACCATTGATACCCAAAGTTTTATCTCCTTTTCTTATTTGTTGCCTCAACTCTATTGAAAGGGAGAAAGCGAAAGTGACACTTTTTGAGACCAAAACTAAAAGTCAAATGAACTCAACTAAATAAAGAGTTACAGCTCTGAGATTTGGCATGGCATATTCTTTAAAGAGGTACAATGTGGAACTGGGAAGAAACAACAGCAGAACCGCCGCTCCCCGCCGAAATTTTTTTTACCTTTTCTCGCCATACATTAAGGGGAAATTTTGTTTAACATCATTGGGGAATTTTAGTTTCCGTCGTCCATTGTCTTATCATTAAGAATGAAGCAACCAATATAATATCTAAATGAATCTTTAACTGGTAGAGAAGTAGGAGGCAGAATAGTTATTCCTTATATAAAAAATCTCCTTCTTAAGAATGAGGTAACATTAAAAGCTTAAAATTGTAATTGAGAATGAATTATTCAAAATATAAAAAAGTAAACTATTGCTAAAGAAAATTGTAACAAATCATAAAAAAAAAATATTTTAATACACATAAACCAATCATTAACAAGTAATAATGGTGTTTTTACACAAATTACCTTGTTGAGCACTGACCCCCCCCCCCCCGCCCCTCTTATCTTAAAAAAAAAGAAATAGGCACAGGCCCAGCAGAGTTAGGAATAGAAACAAAACTCCTACCACCCCTATTCTCAATTTAGTTCTAAAATAAGTTGAGGGGAAAGAGGGAGGGAGGGGTTATCAGTGCAACATGCACTTTATGTAAAAGCACCGTAATAATACATTAATAAAAACTATATATATATTTCCGGTATTACAAAAAAAAAAAGACTAGCTTTTAATTATCATAAATTGAGCTATTTTTAAGATAGATGGGCAAGAAAAAATATCATAAAATCACATAGATTTTTTATTTAAAAAATTGAGAGATTTTCATTCTTTTGTACCTATATATTTTTATGTTATATTATTTATGATTTTTATAAATTTTAGTGGTAATGGTAAAAATCAAGGCTCGGCAGCCAATAAGGCAAGGTCTAAACTCATTCCCAATATGGCAATTTGTCCATTTGCTAAAATTTAAGTGGGTTTAATTTATCGGTCTTAAAAGCAACTGCAGAGCCCTGATATAAATATAAATTTGGTAGGACAGACATAGATTAGAGAAACATTTTTTTAAAGTCCCGTGTATCTTTGTTATTTTAAAGAGTAATTATAGATCACTGATTATTGGAATAATCCTTATATTAGCTCTTTCAAGCAATAGCATGCCGAAGGGAAGTGTAATAGGGTGCAACCAACCACCCCTCCTTGCAAAACTAAGGGGGTTAGATAATCCCCTTGGGTCCCAGCCATCTACACAGCCCCCCAAAAAACAACCAAGAGAGTTGTGAAGATAAAAGGTAGAACTCATCATATTGTAGGAAAAATCAAAATCCTACTAACTTTTTAATTTCAAAGAAAAAATTGATTTTAAACTTGAGATAACAATAACAACATTTGTCACATAAAAAATAATCTTTTATAACTACTGGCCAAAATCTATTAAGTTTATTATTATCGTACAGAGAGTTTCTTATCTAATATCAGATTCAGCAATATTCTAGCAAAACAGCTAATTAAAAATAGCTAAAATATACTCAAAAATTGAATATTCAGGGAAATATCATGTGATGATAATTAATTAACAGCTTTGAATTTTTTTTTGGGTACATAGGATTTTAAATCAGTCAAATTATCCAACCAATATTGACTCATTGAGCCTTCTCTACATTAGTAGGATAGTCAACTTACATATGAACTTATTAAAATATTAGAATTTTTTGTTGTATGATATGAACACCGTATCAGATAAAGAAGCCGTTTCAATTTCTATTGCATTTAAACAATTCATAGATTGATACGAGATTAATCTGTAAGATATATTTCAACAATAGAATTTGAGAGCATTTTAGAAAATTTTATAACTATTAGGATGAAATAAGAATGACAATATTCCTAGTTTGCGAAGCTTCTAATTATCAAAACTATGAAATAGACGGGTGAATTAGCGAACAAATAAAAGACAACAGGCCTAAAAGATTCTTTGTAAGTTATAGAGTAACCATTAATTATAGTTTCTTATATTTTTCTTATATATTAAATATCTTTTTTTTTGTGGTCATGAAATAATAGTCATTTCTCGCATCGTATTATAAACAGCTTTCCGCGGATATAAAATGTACAATAATAAGATTACAACCAGTTCTTTTAGCCCCGAGATGCCGAAGATGCACACTTTATATTCCTAAAAAACTGTGTATATAATACGATGCTAGACATAGTTTTTTCGTATGGATGAGAACCGGTTCTAATCCACCGGATATTAATCGGTTTCGAATGAATACGAGAATATTTCTACTTGGCTGGAGAACCGGTTCTAATCCACCGGATATTAATCGGTTTTGAAAGAATAGTAAAAAAATTTCTACTTGGCTGGACGGATGGGTTAAATATCTACTCACAATAATATACAAGTTTGGTCAATTTTATTCTTTAAAAGCTTTGATATGTTTTTTTTGGCTCACCTTTTAACACAATCTGTTAAATTTTCTTATTTAATTACTAAAAACACAGTAATATGGTTAATGTTAAGGCACTTAAATTAAATAAAAAAGCAAATTAATGAAAGATATGTATAGCATCGTATTATAGACAGCTTTCCGCGGATATTAAAATAAAAAAATCATAAGACTAGAACCAGTTTCGTTGGCCGAGAGGGACCCAAAGCCTGGTATTCAATTATGGTTTCTATTTTAATCTTCGCGGAAAATTGCCTGTAATACGATGTTAAACATGATTTTTCAATATGGCTGAGAACCGGTTCTAATCCAGCGGATATTGATCGGTTTCGAAGCCATAATGGAAACCAAGATTTTATTAGTTGATATTACTGGTAAATTTTGACTACCAAATAACAAAAATATATTTTATAAAAAAAAAGTTATTTTTCTCTTCTCAATTTTGGTCGATTTTTAAACAATTCCAAATCCTTCTGTTTGTTGAATAGCCTGAAAAAATATGTAAATTTGAAGAGACAAAATATATTTGTGGATTCTTTATTAATAATGATTTCTTGATTTTTTTCAGAGTCTGTATTAAAAACGTAGAATATAATCTATTTTTCTCAGGGATCTAAAAGGATATGGCAATAGACGATAAATAATAAAAATCACCAATGATGATTAACAAAATTATACCTTTGAAGATTTAAATATTCGGTTGAAAAGGTTGGAAAACAAATTAAAATTTAATAAAGATAATTACAGCTTCATAATTTATATCAGTTAAATACATATAAAGTTGTCTGCGAATACGAAAATAAATCTTTGATCACTTCTTTAAAAAAAACACTTCATAAAATAAACACTTGTAGAGTTGCTTTGCTCTGAAATCTCAAAAAAGACTTTTTTACCTGGACCAATTTGAACTTCAACTTTTCCTAAAAAATATATAAACATTTTAATGATTGAAATTTAAGAAACAAGGATGACAACATCCACAAGTAGCGAAATATAAAAACATGTTGAGTTGTCATAAAATAAAAAAAATATGAGCAAAGTAATTTATTCGGTACTAAAATATTGAATAATGATGCACTATCACTAAAATAACTAAAAAGGAATAAATAAGAATATGAAAGTAACAGAATCTGTGTGTGTTTGTCTGTCTGTCAGTACCGAAGGATATCGCTAAGCTTAAGTTTTAGTTAGAATACTAAACTGAATTCCCTTTTTTGGGGGGAAGATTCACATAGGTCTTGGATTGGTGCTATGCTATTTTATTTATTGAGAAGGATAAATGAAATTTTCTGCCACCTTTATATACAGCACCTCTAGATTTCCACACACAAATTTTTGTTATGATTGACTATCTAGGGTTATAATCGTCATTTCTCGCATCGTATTATAAACAGCTTTCCGCGAATATAATTTTTTTATTCGAAGAAAACTGAATATAATACGATGCTATCCTTAATTTTTTAGTATGGATGAGAACCGGTTTTAATTAACCGGATATCAATCGGATGTATTTACCTTTGTGCTATACTCCGGCAGATCTAGAAGATTGAAGCATGTGTGGGCTACAGGCAAAAAGTTGGGATCACCAGTTCTCTACATGGGCAACCAATGTGATTATTTTTATTCAAATAACATCTTTCAACTTTAGGCTTTAGACGAAATTAGTGGCTTAAACCCTAGTTTCAAGGAGACGGGCGTTTAACTTTTAATTTAGATTAAATTATTATAATTGTAAACATATGAATGTTTTTTTTTCTGCGTGTCATTGTTCAAATGTCTTCTTTATTAGTTTTTTTTAAGAAATGCAAAATACACTCGACAAGAAAAGTTCATGACAAAAGCTTATCTATAGGTGCTATAATGATATAGTGTACCTGATCATTTAATTAAAAGAAAAAATTGAGGGGACATTGAACTTTGGTACCCAAAGTTTTATAACCACTTTATCTTATTCGTAGGCCCAAAAATCTTGGGTACCTACTTTCATCGAACTGTAATTGGTTAGTTTTAACCAAGTAAAGATTAAACTTGTCAACTAATCTATCTCAGGGGTACTTTTGTTCACCATGATTGGGTTTCCTGAATAGTCATAGTGACACTGTCCATGCCCCTGGCAGGGATCCTGTCCGACCCAGTCAGAAATAATAAAAATTTTCTCTTCTGCTCCTCTGTAAGCTCTCTAAACAAAGTATTTCCATTTTCCTTAGATTTTAGTTCAAGCGTATTAAGTAAAAAATATCTTTAAAAACTAAATTATTTCTACATAATCCAGGGCGACCACTCCAAAACAAAAAAAATATAGTATTTTTATAGTATATTTTTTTAATCCATATAGTATTTTTATAGTATATTTTTTTAATCCATATAGTATATATAGTATATTTTTTAAAACTCATATAGTATGATATAGTATCGGACTTAGAATTATTTAGTAATACAGGTGCTTGCTTACATGTGAAGACCGGAGCACCGAAAACCCCCCCCCCCCCGCTTAGTTTTGACAAAAATCAAAAATAAGGGGGGGGTAGTTTTTTAACCCCCCGCTTAGTTTTGACAAAAATCAAAAATAAGGGGGGGGTAGTTTTTAACCCCCCCCTTAATTTTGAAGAAAATCAAAAATAAGGGGGGGGTAGTTTTTACACTGTACAACACGCCAGAAAGTTGAGTGAGGTAAATCAAGTAAATCCAGTATACCAGAGGGGAAACCTTATTACAGGGATATTCATGTTTTGGGGCATAATTTCCTTATTTATTGACTGATTTTAGTAAGGGGGGGGGGAGTTTGTACACTTATAGGAAATGAAATTCAGTACCAAAGTTTGGGAGGGTCGTATGGGCTTGTTTTTAAAGTTATCAACCTAATTCTTTTTGTAGGCTCTCTTATATGACTTGATATACACGTATTTCTTTAAAAATTTAATTTCGGTACTTTCCTTCTAGGGGCTTGTGGAGCAAAAGACCCCCCAAAACACTAAAAATATGAGTTCTGACCTTATTTTTAAAGATATCGACCTGATTTTTTCTTTATAATACTTTTTTAACATACCCGAATCAACGAACCATTACAGATTTTATTTTGGAACTTTCCTTCTAGGGGCTTGTGGAGCAAGAGACCCCCAAAACACAAAAATATGAGTACTGGGCTTATTTTTGAAGATATCGACCTGATTTTTTTTATAATACTTTTATAACTTAACCGAATTAACGAACCATTACAGATTTCATTTTGGGACTTTCCTCTTAGGGGCTTTTGGAGCAAGAGCCCCCCAAAACACAAAAATATGAGTACTGGGCTTATTTTTGAAGATATCAACCTGCTTTTTTTTATATAAAAATAATATTTAAACATAACCGAATCTACGAACCATTACAGATTTCATTTTGGGACTTTCCTTCTAGAGGCTTGTGGAGCAAGAGACTCCAAAAATCATAAAAATATGAGTTGTGGGCTTCTTTTTTAAGATATCAACCTGATTTTTTATATAAAAATACTATTTTAACATAACCGAATCTACGAACCATTACAGATTTCATTTTGGGACTTTCCTTCTACGGGCTTGTGGAGCATAAGACCCCAAAAACACTAAAAATATGAGTTCTGAGCTTATTTTTTAAGATATCAAACTTGTTTTTAAAAAATCATACTGTTTTAACAGAACCAAATTAAGAAAACATTACAGATTTCATTTTGGGACTTTCCTTCTAGGGGCTAGTAGAGCAAAGATTCCAAAACCACTAAAAATATGAGTTCTGAGCTTATTTTTAAAGATATCAACCTGATCTTTTTAAAATAATACTTTTTTAACATAACCGAACTAAGAAACCATTAAGGATTTCATTTTGGGACTTTCCTTCTAGGGGCTTGTGGAGCAAAAGACCCCCAAAACACTAAAAATATGAGTTCTGAGCTTATTTTTAAAGATAACCTGAGAACTCAATTTATTTTGTTTTGGAGGTGTTTTACCCTACTTTCCCCTAAAAGGAAAGTGCAAAAATAAAATCATTAGTGGCTACCTAGTTCAAACATGTGAAAAAAGTTTTCATGAAAAAAATCAGCTCAATATCTCTAAAAATATTTATTGGGGGTCTTTTGCCCCACTAGCTTCTAGAAGGAAAGTCCCAAAATGAAATCTGTAATGGTTTCTTAGTTCGGTTATGTTAAAAAAAGTGTTCCTAAACAAATCAGGTTGATATATTTAAAAATAAGGTCAGAACTCATATTTTTAGTGTTTTTGGGGTCTTTTGCTCCACAAGCCTCTAGAAGGAAAGTCCCAAAATGAAATCTATAATGGTTCGTAGATTCGGTTATATTAAAATAGTATTTTTATATAAAAAATCAGGTTGATATCTTTAAAAATAAGCTCAGAACTCATATTTTTAGTGTTTTTGGGGTCTTTTGCTCCACAAGCCCGTAGTAGGAAAGTCCCAAAATGAAATCTGTAATGGTTCGTAGATTCGGTTATGTTAAAATAGTATTTTTTTATTATATAAAAAAATAAGGTTGATATCTTAAAAGAGAAGCCCAAACTCATATTTTTATGATTTTTGGGGGTCTCTTGCTCCACAAGCCCCTAGAAGGAAAGTCCCAAAATGAAATCTGTAATGGTTCGTAGATTCGGTTATGTTTAAATATTATTTTTATATAAAAAAAGCAGGTTGATATCTTCAAAAATAAGCCCAGTACTCATATTTTTGTGTTTTGGGGGTCTCTTGCTCCAAAAGCCCCTAGAAGGAAAGTCCCAAAATGAAATCTGTAATGGTTCGTTAATTCGGTTAAGTTAAAAAGGTAATATAAAAAAAATCAGGTTGATACCTTCAAAAATAAGCCCAGTACTCATATTTTTGTGTTTTTGGGGTCTCTTGCTCCACAAGCCCCTAGAAGGAAAGTCCCAAAATGAAATCTGTAATGGTTCGTTGATTCGGGTATGTTAAAAAAGTATTATATAGAAAAAATCAGGTCGATATCTTTAAAAATAAGGTCAGAACTCATATTTTTAGTGTTTTGGGGGGTCTTTTGCTCCACAAGCCCCTAGAAGGAAATTACCGAAATTCAATTTTCAAAGAAATACGTGTATATCAAGTCATATAAGAGAGCCTACAAAAAGAATTAGGTTGATAACTTTAAAAACAAGCCCATAAGACCCTCCCAAACTTTGGTACTGAATTTCATTTCCTATAAGTGTACAAACTTCCCCCCCCCTTGATGTATCCCTGAACAGAAAATGAAAATAAGGAGGAGGGGGGCCAGTAAAAGGTTTTAATTTTGCGCAAAATTAAAACCTTTTACTGGCCCCCCTCCTCCTTATTTTCATTTTCTGTTCAGGGATACATCAATCACTAAAATCAGTCAATAAATAAGGAAATTATGCCCCAAAACATGAATGTCCCTGTAATAAGGTTTCCCCTCTGGTATACTGGATTTTCTTGATTTACCTCACTCAACTTTCTGGCGTGTTGTACAGTGAAAAAACTACCCCCCCCTTATTTTTGATTTTCTTCAAAATTAAGGGGGTGGTTAAGTCTTTGCCTTGCTGAGCTTTTTTCCTCCTTGCCGTTTTCCAGACATTAAAAAACTAACCCCCCCTTATTTTTGATTTTTGTCAAAACTAAGCGGGGGGGGTTGGGTTTTCGGTGCTCCAGTCTACCACATGTAAGCAAGTACCGTAATACATTATCAATAATAACTCAAAGCATAGCTATTATCAAAGCAATTTCACATATAATGGGCTTACTCTGTGATTATTAGGCTAGGTATTAATGTGAGACTATAGGTTATTTAGGATAAAAGTTTACTTTTGGTTAGTATTTCACATTTATTTAATCATTTTTTGGATAGGTCTCAGGTTCAGGTGCTGCAGGCTATATGGAAGATGGTTTCTGGACAAGTAAAAAAAAAAATTTCTGTTTAAAGAGTTAGAGATCAACTTATAAAACAAAAAATTCATCTTTTTGGATGTTATTAAATAACATAAATGAAGAAAAAATTAAAATAGGCCTCTAAGTTCTGGTCTAGCAGGCCTCCAGGTCTACTCTGGACAGGTTATAGATATTTTTTATTTGAAGAGTTAGAGGCCAACTATTAAAACAGAATATGCATCTTTTTGAATGCTATTAACATATCTGAAGAAAAAATTAAAATCGGCCTCCAAGTTCTAGTCCTGTAGGACTCCATGTCCACTCTGGACAGGTAAAAAATAAAAATTTCTTATTTGAAGAGTTAGAGGTCAACTTATAAAAAAGAATATGCATCTTTTTGGATCTTATTAACATAACTGAAGAAAAAAATTAAAATCGACCTCTAAGTTGTGGTCCTGCAGACTCTGGACAGGTAAAAATCAAACTTCCCTTAATTGAACAGTTAATGGTATATTTGTAAAAAAAATGAGCTTATATTTGGATGTTCTTTATATATTTGAAGGAAAAAATAAAATTGGCCTTCAGGTTTAGGTGCTGCAGGCCTCAAGGTGGATTCGGGACACAAAAAAAATAAAAATTTTAAATTTAAGGAGTTAAGAGGTTAGTTTTTTTTACAACATAAGCATCTTTATAGATGCTATTTATATGTTATATATTAAGAAAAAATGACAATCGACCTCCAGTTTTTGATGCTGCAGGGACAGGTAAAAATAAAAATTTCTTATTTATAGAGATAGAGGTTAGTTTATAAAATACCATAAGCATCTTTTTATATGTTATTTACATATCTAAAGAAAAAATACAATTGACCTCCAGGTCTAGGTGCTGAAGGCTTCCATGTAGACTCTGTTCAGAGAAAACCTGGAGGCCTGAACTTGAACTCTTCAAATAAGAAAGGGGACTATCCACGAACAAGAGCACGAGATTCTAAGTACCTTCCAGCATTGATCCTGAGTATTTTCTTTCAGAATATAATAGGTCACTATGAATAATTATTATATTGACGAGAAAATTTATGTTTCACCACTTCAGATTGAAGAAAAGTAAAAAAATGTCCAGCATTTTTAGTCAAAATTATATCAAACGTTTTGTTGAGTCTTTAATTGTCCATGTTGTCAAATGATAAAAATTAAAAAAAGTCAAAAGCACATTTACTATATCTCATATGTATGTTTAGATAATGCTAATATGGATTAATTTACAATCTATATAACACGAGTATTCGCATATGTATCATCATATATCCATTTCTTAACAGAATTAGCTTCATAAAAGTTTTCAAAATCAATTAAAATACCTAAAAAAAAAACATGGTGAAACATAAATTTTCTCGTCAATACATTTATGATATATGGTGACCTATTATATTCTGAAAGAAAATACTTAGGATCAATGCTGGAACGTACTTAGAATCGTGTGCTCTCGTTCGTGGATAGTCCCCTTTAAGTCTTTTACCTGTCCTGAATGAACCTGAACTTGGATCCCAATATGTTAATATTTTCTAAATAAATGCATATTCTGTTAGGTATATAAATAGACCTCTAACTCTTCATATAAAAAAAATGATTGTATACCTGTTCAGAGAAAACCTGGAGGCCTGAACTTGAACTCTTCAAATAAGAAATTTGAGTCTTTTACCTGTCCTGAATGAACCTGAACTTGGATCCCAATATGTTAATATTTTCCAAAAAATTACATATTCTGTTTTATAAGTTGACCTCTAACTCTTCAAATAAGAAATTTGTTTTTTTTTTACCTGTCCAGAGTGGACCTGGAGGCCTGCAGGGCTTGACCCTGGGGGCTAATTTTCAATTTTTTTTCAGATATATTAATAACATTTAAAAAAGATGCATATTCTGTTTTATAGGTTGTTGACCTCTAACTCTTCAAACAAATAATTTGAATTTTTACCTGTCCAGAGTGGACCTGTTGGCCTGCAGGACCAGAACTTGGAGGCCAATTTTATTTTTTTTCTTAAGATATGTTAATAACATCCTGAAAGATGCATATTTTGTTTAATAAGTTGATCTCTAAATTTTACAATTTTTTTACCTGTCCAGAAACCACCTTTTAGCCTGCAGAACCTGGAAACTTATCCAAAAAATTATTGAATATAAGTGAAGTACTACCCAAAAGTAAACTTTTATCCCAAATAACCCATAGTCTCACATTAATACCTAGCCTAATATTTAATCATGAAGTAAATTGTAAGTGAAAGTGGCAAAACTTTTCCCTCACCCTTAAGTTAATTCTATGAAAAATAACTGATATTTAAATCATAATCACAAACTAAAATATATTAAAGGATTTTCTTCATCTCTTTCTTACTGTAGAGCTTTATGCATTTTTGTCGTATCACAGTATCTTTTGAGCCCCCCGCAGGGGCTATAAATAGGAGAAAAGCTACTGTGAAAATAAGACAAAACGCTCCTTAAGGGGCATTGTCACAAAACTGACAATATTCGTTTTTTGTTATATAAATGTAATATCATATAGTATATATAGTAAATTTTGGTTAAGTAAAGGTAATAATATATAGATTATATAGTAAATTTTGGTCATATAGTATGATATAGTATTCAAACTCATCCTATATAGTATAAATAGTATATATAGTATGCAGTGGTCGCCCTGATAATCATTATAAAATACTATGCTAGGTACTTACTTGAATGCCCTCCAGAACATGAGTATAACTTCATGATCCTTGTGATAAGGTTCTTTATATTCACAGTTCTCTCTAAACTCATCCCAGTTGTAATTCTCGTTACCAATCACTAGAGCCATTAATTCCTAAATATGAGAAATATATTTGGAAAAGTAGATCATCATCATTGCCTTTTAGTTCTCGGCAGAACGTAGGCCATGCACACACAATGGTTCTCCAATCTTCCTTTGTTTGGGCACGTTTTGAGGCATTGCTGAAAGATGGAATTTTCTTATCTTTCAGTTCACTTAAGAGTTTCCTCCTCCAGGTTGTTTTTGGTCTACCTGGTTTCCTCTTTCCTACGTGGGGGTTCCAAGTCAAGGCTTGATTGGTTATATCATTACTAGCGGCTTTGCCCCTAGCCTCTAGGGGCTTCGCCCTATATAGTTTTGGGAAGTCAACCCTCCTTAATAGAAATATTCAAAAAATTATTCTTTGTTAATTACTCTGTGGTAAAATTAAACCCAGGTTGTATGCTTTATGCACAAAAATTTTAATTTGTACAAATTAAACCCAGGTTGTTTGCCGTATACACAAAAATTTCAATTCGTAAAAATTAGACCTAGGTTGTTCGCATACACAAAAATTAAAATTAAAAAAAAAATATTTTGATTTTTTTTTTCGGGGGGGGGGGATTCATGGGGGCGTCGCCCCATGTTGCAGTGGGGTTCCCACACCCCCATTAATGGTTTTTGTTTAAAAAAAATTTTAAAAAAAATTTTTGGAAGTGGGGATTTTTTTATTTTTTGGGGGGTTGGGGTGTCCCAACCCCCAAGAAAATAGCTTAAAACCACCAGAGGACCAGTAGGTATATTCCTAGAAGGGTAGAGCCCAATTTGATCAGCAGTTACTGAGATTTTACAAAAAATGAAAAAAAAAAATTTGGGGGGTTGGATTTTTTTTATTTTTGGGGGGTTGGGGGTGTCCCACCCCCCAAGAAAACAGCCTAAAACCACCACAGGACCAGTAAGTATATTCCCTGAAGAGTAGAATCCGATCGGTTCAGTGGTTACCGAGATCTTAAGGGACAGACAGACAGACGGACAGACAGACGGACAGACATCAAGCTACTTTGTATATATATATATACTAGCGGCTTCGCCCCTAGCCTCTAGGGGCTTTGCCCCAAGAGATGACAACAAAAAAAATAAAAAAAAAATAAGAAGAACTAAAGAAATCTTCTACAAAAGAAATTTTCTACAAAAGAAATTTTCTACAAAAGAATATTTCTACAAAAGAATTCTTCTACAAAAAAAAAAAAAAAAAAAAAAAAAAAAAAAAATAATAAAAAAATGGGGGGAATTTTTTTTGTTTTTGGGGGGGTTGGGGGTGTCCCACCCCCCAAGAAAATAGCTTAAAACCACCACAGGACCAATAGGTATATACCCTGAAGAGTAGAATCCAATTGGTTCAGCGGTTACCGAGATCTTAAGGGACAGACAGACAGACAGACAGACGGACAGACGGACAGACATCAAGCTACTTTGTATTATAGATAAAAAAGTAGATACCCAAAAGAAAAAGTTCGAAAATTTTTGAATTTCATCAATCTACTATATTTATAATAATCTTATTTCTTAAAAAGACACCATATGATATTAACTATATTGAAATTGTGCATTTATTACCTTTGCCTGGAACAGCTGAAGAACCTGTTTATTGACAACCTTGAGAAAACCATCCTTGAAAGCATCAAAATGAGATTTGCATGAAGAATTTAGAATATAGTTGATGTATAATTTGACATATTCTTCTTTGTTCTCCTGTGTTACTTCTATATTCTCTCCATCTAAAATAAGAATAGGTGTAAAACTAACTTTTACGTTGATATTTATTTAATTTAAATAGTTTTAAGGTATAATAATATCATATGATATCCAATAATATAAGTTAGTATTAGTAGTAACTTATAGGGATAAAATAATTCTTATATGATAAATTTTCCTAAGTTTTAAGATGTTCTGGGTAGGGCTTCAGGTTCAGGAGTTTCAAGCCTCCAGATGGTCTCTAGAAAGGTAATTTTTTAAAAATTGTTTTTAAGAGTGAAAGGTAAAATTATAAAACAAAATATGCATCTATTTGAAAATTTTACTTTATAAGTTGACCAATAACTTTTCAAAAAAAATTAAATTTTTATTTTTATTAGTCCAGAGAACACCTGGAGGCTTTAGCTCCTGAACCTGTAGGCCTATCCAAAAAATCTTAAAACTTAGAAAATTCATCATGTAATAATGATTTTTTTCTTTTATAACCTACCCTCTCAGTCCAAAGATAAAGCCTAAGCACACTGTTTATGCAAAAGTGTCAAAACTCCCCCCCCCCCTTTAAGTAATAAGATGGAGAATTATTAAAATCTAATTTATTGATTACTAATCTACAATAGGCATAAGAACTTCACCTGGTTTTAATGGTTTGCTGACAACCTCTCCGAAATAAGATTCACTGATGGTAAAGTTGAGACTAAATACTTCAGCAAAGTCGTCTTCTTTGTAATCAAGAAGGTTCTAAAAATTAATACAATTGTTTAAAAATAAAATTTATGTGTTTTCCCCAGTGAGTAAGGGAGGGGACAATGGATCGAATATTCAATTTTTAGGAGTCTCAGACTTTGGGGACTGGCTTAAAGGGAACATGCAAGAATTCAGCAGTTTCTAACCAATCTTGGGGACCAATTATGAATGACGTCACGCAAAATCATGCATAATCTCGCGGCAAACTAGCGCGTCAACAAAAAGATAAACAATAACAAGCAGACAGAATATTTTGATTTTGAAAATTATTTTGTAAATTGAATCATTACATTTTTTAAAAGCGAAGCTTTTCTATAATTAGGGTCGGTCCGTCCGTCCGTAACGGATAGCTTTTTTCGTTAATTTAGACATGTTAGAATTGTCCTATCGATTTCAAATTTTGCATTGTGATTCTTTTAGTAGTTAGGTACGATTTAGAAAGCGTAGCAACTCTTTAATCATTACCAAAATGTCCGTACGTCCATTTTAAACATATTGATTTTTTTTACTTTTTTCGTTAATTTAGGCATGTTAGAATTGTCCTTTCGATTTAAAATTTTGCATGGTGATTCCTGTAATAGTTAGGTACGATTTAGAAAGCGTAGCAACTCTATAATCATTACCAAAATGTCCGTACGTTCATTTTAAACATGTTGATTTTTTTTACTTTTTTAAATAGCTTTTTTCGTTAATTTAGGCATGTTAGAATTGTCCTATCGATTTAAAATTTTGCATGGTGATTCCTGTAATAGTTAGGTACGAGTTAGTAAGCGTAGCAACTCTATAATCATTACCAGAATATCCGTACGTCCATTTTAAACATGTTGATTTTTTTACATTTTTAACAACAAATTTGTATGTGACCTAATTATCCGATTGGTCTGATTTTTGGTATACTGATTCCTAGGACAACAAAGTACAATATTATAAGCGAAGCAACTCTATAATCGAGTCCTAAAAATGTAAATATGTCCATAATCATTATCATGTATAAAGTAGTTTTTCAACGAATTTACTTACAAGTTTGCTTTGACTCTTATACATTCGCATTCTGATTATTCAGTTCTGACATTATACAAGTGTTAATATTCGTTTGTCCTTCCATTTCAGAGCTTCGCTTTTATGGATGTTGTCATCCTTGTTATATCTAATTCTTGTTTAATGTTAATTCATTCCGATTAGTGCGTTGTAGAAAGAAATTATATTAAGATTATTAGTTATTATGAGCAAAGCCTTCCTATAATTAGGTCCCGCACATTTGTACGTCCGTAACGGTTAGCTCTTTTCGTTACTTTAGACATGTTAGATGTTTCTTATTGATTTAATGTAAAGGCAAAAGTTTTTTGTCTTTAGCTTAATATTTCTGTAATTAATGATCCGATTAATTTCAAAATTTTAGGGAAAATTCACGAAGTCCTGAGTTGTTCAAGGTTTGTTTATCATTAAAATCTCAAGATGGTGTTATCTTATTTTTCTGTCCTGGATGCTAGGAGCGCAGCTACCAGTTATCCTAAGATATGTTACTTAAACCTTAAGATCTTTAAAATTAAGATGTACTTATATTCTCATTTTATTTATGTAGTATGAAATTTTGACGCAAGGTATCTCATTTTTATTTCGTTAAATGAAATAACTTGTGTTAAAAGTTCTGTAGGAAGGTAATTGTTTTAGTAAGTTTTGTAATATAATTATTTAAAGGCTTTTTCATGTCTAAGCTTTTTAATAAATACAATAAAAAAATTTGGGTAAAAGAAGTTGTAAAAGTAAAATGGTATGGTTCCTTAATTTTCCGAAGTTAAAATAATAACAATTATGGAAATGAATTGTAAACAAGTGTTTTGATCTCTAGAATCAAGGCTTGTAGTAAAGCATCAGTTTAAGGATGGTGCATTTCGAATTAAAAACAATTCAAAAAGTCAAAAATTTCCACTAAAGGTTGCTATATTGCAAATACTTGTTTTATCTGGAAATATCTGGGTTTTCAACCTTAAAGGGTCACAACTATAAAATTGAATTAACTGCCCATTGTCCCCTCCCTTACTCCCTGGTTTTCCCTCAAAGTAATGTGGTATCCGCCTATGATAAACGGCAGACACCAGAGTTCAAATGACTACGGCAGTGTGAACAGACGTGGACACCTATACTATAGAGAAGCTACGCTTCTCTAGCAATCACTAAATAATAAACAGAATCTATTCAGTTGTTCCTTTATTGAAGGTCTAAGGATTACTAAAGTTATATACATCAAACAATAGCTACACAGATAGGAATAAATAATCATAAATAAAAGCAATATAATACATATACAATAATCAGTTTGGGCAATAATGATCCCCCATCCCTGGAAAGGGTGGGGGGAATTAACAATACAGCTTAACCATAATAAGGCTGTCAGAATCAATCATTAATTTTAGGCATAGGGAGGGGGTCGGCAGACCCATTCCCCAGGACTCGGGGGAGGGCCTTTGGCCCTTCCCCGAACCCCGGTCAGGGTTGCCATAGGCATGGCTCACGGTTGCCGAATACCACAACTCTCCCCTCGGAAGGCTGGGAGGGGGTCTCCCTGCCAGACTTCCGACAGTGGTTGAGGCCTTCGGCCCGCTCCTTAGGGCTAAGATATATATACAAACGATAATGATTCAATGGAATCCTAGTGGTGATTTTCAGGGCTGATGGGCTCCCAACGTGGGATAGAAGGTAGAGGCTGGCTTTGGTTGGACACGTAGCTCGACGCCAGCAGGTGTCAGGTTGGCGTGGGGCACAGCCGCTGCGGGGCAGGTCAGTAACGGGGCATTCTGGTTGTTGTTGGCAGCGGCTGGGGCACTGGCTACCAAATTGACCGTCTGAGCGACAGCCTGGCCTCCCAAGGGGCCGCGGGGCTTTCCAGAGGGTGGTCCAGGCCTGCCTGGGCGGTCATGCCCGCTATCAGCTGATTGCATGGACACCATTTCCTCGGCTGCTTCCCGGCCGATAGGAATGGCATCCCAGTCTACTGAAAAGTCCCGGGACTTGGCATGGGTTAGCCGGGCTCTGGCCAAGGCCTTCCTGTACAAGGTTGGATGGTACAGGAACACTTGTGACATCGCATTCATGGCTGCCCGTACACCTCCTTGTGCGGCTGCCAGGGAAATGATGGTTAAATCCCCCAGCAGTTTGAGGATCAACAACAGCAAACACAGTATGGCTGCGCCATCTCCCCACTCGTGAATAGCTTGTCTGAACCCAGCCCAGACATCCAGGGCGGCCTCTCCTTCCTCTGCCAGTCGGTCGATATTGTAGGACACGATCCCATGGTCTCCGGTGGCCGAACAGCTACCTTGCTGAACGCATGAGCCATAAGACAGGCCGGTCAGCATGGCGGCTTTATACGCTGGGAACGCTAGCAGCTGCTGCCAGTCGTTCAGCTCAGCCTGCGAATACAAGCCTCCCGAACTAAAGTCATCCAAGGGTTCTGTCAGCAGCTGCTTGGGCGTATCCAGCGGGGGTGGCCTCTTCTTAGGTGCGGGGGTTAACTCTATCCAGCCTTCCTCCGCGTGCACAGTTAGGGGGTAGGTGGAGGAGCAGGGAATCTTGGTGGCGTGGCCGCTATACACCCTTGTCACGGCGTCTATTGAATCCTGTGGGTTCCACTGGTACTTTGTCCCAACATTCATTGCTCTCACGGACAACATATTTGTTTCGTTGGCAGGTAAGCTGGAGCAGGACATCTCCCCTCAGCACAGAGAACGTGCTCCCCTGGACACGCACCGGGTGGGCCGGGTCTAGTTGCTGGAGCTTCCAGCAATTGGCCGCTACTTCTTCTGCAGCTGTGCTTTTCATGCGTGTCTCCAGGGTAGATCCAATGTAGCCTGCATGTATCTGGGCCTGCAGGGGGACATCCACATCCCTGGCCGATACTCTGGGCAGCGCTGCCGCGGCCGGGTCAGCTGCCACGAACAATGCTGGGTGGTTGGTGGCATGGGCCTCAAAGTCGCAGTTCACTATTGAGGTGGGGGTGGTCATGTTGATGAAGAACTGGGCTTGATGGTCAACCAGGAACGCATCCATCACTAGGCTAGGCTGGAGGCTGCGGATCAGCCTCAAGGGGCAATCTCTCCCCAGGTGGTCCCACACGTAGGTGGCTTCCCCAGTGATGCAAGACAGCTCAGAATGGGGACATTCTAGGGTCAGGTGGTCAGATTGGGACTCCACCCGTCCATCCTCTACTACGTAGGTCTCTTCCTTGACCAGCAGCCGTCGTTCCTGGAGCACTAATTCGTTGCGGTACAGCTGGCCCTCAAAATGGACGTCCTCCCCTTCACAACCCACCCCCTCGGGGCTGTTGACCAAGGCGCCCACCATGTCGAGGGTGAAGAACAGGGGATGGTTCAGCTGGAACGTCAGTGGCTGGGTCTTGCCTGGCAGCGTGTAGACTCGGTTCCTGGCCAGGTCTCGGCACGTTTCTGGATCAATCTTGGTTGGCCTCATGAGGGTGGGGACCGAGGTCACCTTGAGGTGACCCCATACCCCACACCTAAATGTCCACTGGGACACGGTGAGCTGACAACTGTATCCTGTTGTTTCCCTAATCTTGACTTGCTGCAGGACATGTACCTCGTGGCCCAGGGGCACCTCCTGGTGTAGCGGTTCCGTGCTACACATCTTCTCCTTATTGTAGGCTGTGACGTGGGTGGGGTTGGCGCAGTCCCACCCTACCAGGACGTAGCTAGTTGTAGGCCACACGGCTGCGAGCAGTAGTCCCCACAGAACCATCCACCAATGTGAGAAGCTACCAGACAGCCATCTACCTCGCACACGCGGCTGGGGATCTTCGGCTCGGGTCACGGCTGCTTCTTGGGACTGGACACGGCTGGGTTGCTCCTGGCTAGATACAAATTTCCATTGAGCGTTATCTTTGTGTGCCCGGGGCATCCCGATACCCTCCCCAATGACAGACTGACAGGCGACTGGCGCCTGCCTGGGTGTCAGCTCCCCTAGCCCCAAGGGGTCCCTTCCCTTGTCCATGGCATGCCCAGTGGCATGGGGCTGAAGTGCGTGTGGCACAGGCTCGCCCTGAATCACGTCCCTCCCCTGCCCTAGGAACTCAGGTGCATGTGGCACAGGCAAGTCCTTATATCCCCAAATTTCAATCTCCCCAGCCTCTGGTGCCGGAGGCACAGGCAAGGTTGGGGAGTTACAATAATTTGGATACAATACATTTGTCAAATTTAACTTATCCTGGCTCGACTGGAAGTGATGGGCAGCTGGGTTCCCTCGGCTGGCAGGGGGCGCTGGATGGTGTATGGCTGGGCTCTCCCTACGGGCTGGTGGCGCTGGCTGACTGGGGGTGACGGGTGTCACCCCTTCCTCTGGGACTGCTGGCTCGTTCCAGGATCCAGGTATCTCGGTGGCGGCGACGGTTGTCGCCCCAGGCACCAGGGTGGGGGCGCTGGATAGCACCCCCCAGTCATCGCAGGTGGCGCCCCATACATCGACTCTGATGCGCTGGCTAGCGCCTCCTGCCTCTCTCGTTCAACGGCCGCCAGGGCCTCTCCGTACACCGTCTCAGTGACGCTGGGTAGCGCCCCTCCACTCTTGCTGGGTAGGCTCGGTCGGGCAGGCCCCATCATGTTTAGGCTGAAGGGCTGGGGCCTCAGGACTTCTGGCTCGGCAATGTTGTTGGGCTGCACAAACTCCGGCCCCAGGTGGTTGAGGCTGAAGCCCAGGCCAACCCGGTTGGGTTCAGCCGCTCCTCCCAGTACGTTGATTCTAGCTGGGACGGTTCCAAACTGCGGCATTCCGTCGGCTCGGCCCGCTGCGTTGGGGGCGGCTGCTTGCTGCAGTGTTGCTGGGGGCGCGCTCCCTTCCATGTTGGCTACTCTGCTGGGCTTTCCTGGGGGAGCGCCCTTGTCTGCAGTGCGCCTCCGGCCAGCTACCTGGTCCCAGTCAGCTCTGCACTCGGCCGCCGTATGGCCGGCATAGTGGCAACGCTCGCACTTGGCAGGACGGTCACGGCGTGGCTGGGTGCGTCTCTCCTCTAGGCTGACTTCCATAGGCGTCGGACAGTCTCGGGCTCGGTGGCCTTTCCCTTGGCAGCAGTAACAGCGGCCTGAAGTCTTGTCATCTGGGGCGACCTTCCCCATCTGGTGGAGACCCGGAGCCAAGGCGCCAATCTCCATTGGCTCCGACTCGTCGTAGTGGGGCAACTGGACACTGGACACTGACACCCTCCTTCAGCTGCTTGGTAATCATTGTGACGGTGAACATGGCTCGCCTCGTGTACTCAGGTACAGAGGCAATCTCATGACTCATCATTTCACGTTTCACATTAGCGTTACGAATGCCACGATTTAATTCGTCTATCAACAATTCAAGGTCCTCATGGCTGTAGGCCTCCCTATACAAGGCACACTTTGTGGATATGTATGCTTGTATAGGTTCTGTCGAGTGTTGCCTGTAATCCCTGAAGGCTTGCTTCAAAGTCTGGGATTCAAAGGCTGGACGAAATAACATTTCACACTCGGCCTTGACTTGTTCGTATGTCAAGGCTTGGCCTGCCTCGCCAAACAGATGAGAGGCCATCTCCGCTGCTTGCCCCACCAGTGACAGTAAAAGGGCGTTGCGGCGGTTTAGTGTGTCATGGGACGGCACGCGGTAAGCCGCCCATGACATCTCGAGTCTGCGGATGTGGGAACTCCAGGATTGCTTGGGCGGTCCTCTATACTCCGGCAGGTTACTCAGCATCAGCTTGCGGTACTCGGCTGGAGCCGGTTGGGGGTCATCCTGGAGCCATCCTTGGGCTTGGTCGCCTCCTGGCGCTTGCGGCTGCTCCATCGGGTCAACGGTTCAGCGGCGGGACACAAAGTTTTAAGTCAATACTATAAATGGTTTACACTTGAGGCTTTCTAGCCTAGCAGCCAACACTGTTTATCACTAGGTTGGTAGTTTAACTACAAAGATGTAACTTAGATGTACTTGTCACTAGGTTTTCTGAGTTGTAGAGTAGGCTGGTAGGGGTAGATAGCTGTTGAGGGTCTGAACTGCTGTCAGGAACTGATTGGGTTTTCCTTTATCACACTATAGATAGGAGGGAGAAGCTTGTAAGTCTTGTTTTCTAAAAATATCTCTGTTAGATGCTATGGAGTAGCTCCGCTCCTGTGTGTGTGTGTGTGCGTGAAATATCCTTTCCTTGCAACGCGCTTACGCACCGTCAAATCCGCGCACACAGGTAAAACGCGCACTTATCCCTCAACCCGCTCTCTCATTGGTCCGCTTTGTCCGTTGAATTTTGTGATACGTCCCGAACTCTGCTGCGCGACCCGTAAATGGCGCTCTGTTCTCCCGGTCGCTATCTCCACACCGTGGGCGGACTTATTCAAGTGTGGGTAGGAGGGGGGAAGCGCGTGAGGGGACGGGGTAAAACCGTCCGTTCCCCCTGTGGAGAAGGGGGAGTGCTGTGGGTTTGAGGTAACTGTGTGGTGAGGTAATTGTGCCCTTTTTCCTTAATCCTGGGCTTATTGTTATGTCACCTTGATTGTATTTTCTTAAATGGATGGTGGGCCCCTCCCTTTCCTCTGGAATAAGGGGTGTATTTGTTGTGCTGGAGGCTTGGGTGGTTAGATTGTTTATCAATGCATTGTTATATTACATCTAGATTCTATTTTTGGCCTTATCACAATACACCACAGATTTGCTTACCAAGCCTGTTCTATTTTTAGTTTTATCACAATACACAACAAATTGTTTACCAATCCTTGCTCATAAATCTATTGTTCAGCCTTCACACTAGGGTGGTAATCCCTACAATGTGATATAATATCTGCTTTTCTAGATGGGTGGCTGCGCTGTAGCCTCTCAGGATACTTGGAGTTGACGTAGTTTCCTCTGCTTGGTACACTACACTCGTATGTTGGCTCGCAGCTCGCAGCTATTTGGCGTGTTTCAGCCTGTCGGCGGCAGGGAATGTCCCGTCCTGCAGCGCCGTATATCCAAATCCAGCTGGTGGCGGCAGGGAATGTCCCGTCCTGCAGCGCCGCTGGTTCGAATCCTTGGCTTGTTTCAGTCTGTCGGCGGCAGGGAATGTCCCGTCCTGCAGCGCCGTGTATCCGAATCCGGCTGGTGGCGGCAGGGAATGTCCCGTCCTGCAGCGCCGCTGGTTCAAATCCTGCTATCTCTTGCAGTAAATGTTGGCCTATTTTCAGCCGTTTACACTTAGTTGGCCTGTTTCAGCCCGTCCGCAGGCCTGTTTCAGCCCTTGAGCGCTCAATTCTCCGTTAGATGTCGGCGCTTCTCGCGGTTCTCCGTCAAGTTTCGCTGCTCTCCGCAGTCTCTCATCCGATCTCGCTAGATTTCGCTTCCACAACTGCCGGATGCAGAGTTAGACCTTGCTATCCAGGGTGGGTAATTCAGGTTGCTTGTGTCAGTTTTGCCAGTTTCACTGCTGGGAGTACCTTAGCCTCAGCTGCGCGTCTGCTCTACACTTGTGGTTTGCCGTAATCTCACACAGCTGTCACCAAAAGTTGTGGTATCCGCCTAGGATAAACGGCAGACACCAGAGTTCAAATGACTACGGCAGTGTGAACAGACGTGGACACCTATACTATAGAGAAGCTACGCTTCTCTAGCAATCACTAAATAATAAACAGAATCTATTCAGTTGTTCCTTTATTGAAGGTCTAAGGATTACTAAAGTTATATACAACAAACAATAGCTACACAGATAGGAATAAATAATCATAAATAAAAGCAATATAATACATATACAATAATCAGTTTGGGCAATAATGATCCCCCATCCCTGGAAAGGGTGGGGGGAATTAACAATACAGCTTAACCATAATAAGGCTGTCAGAATCAATCATTAATTTTAGGCATAGGGAGGGGGTCGGCAGACCCCTTCCCCAGGACTCGGGGGAGGGCCTTTGGCCCTTCCCCGAACCCCGGTCAGGGTTGCCATAGGCATGGCTCACGGTTGCCGAATACCACAGTAACACTCCCTTACTTTTAAAAATAAATTAAAAATAAGGGGGGGGGGGCGGGTGCAGAAAGTTTTTATTTCATGACTATCCCCTGCAAGGAATATACCTGCGGTGCCATAACTTGGAGACTACTGCCAAATTTTGTAATAAAAATGTATTTTAAAATTGAATGAAAAAAAGATATTGTAATTAAGTGACTTGACAAGTGGTTTTTTTAAAAGAAAATCTATAAAATTTCTGAAACAATAATCAATTCTGTAAGTTGGATCAATGTTTTTCTAATAACGTGTCCTAGAAAAACTGATATCATTAGGGTGGAAGGGGACATTGAACTGTAAATGCCACTGGTTCCCAATTTTTTCAACATCACGTGATCTTATTCGTTGGCTCAAAAACTTTGGGTACTTCAATCATTAATTTCATTCTACAGAACTGGTAATTTTGCTTGTCATCATTAAAGATGTACATCAATTTATCGTATTGTATTGTTCTCAAGATAACTGGGTAATGGGTATTATTGATCGGCAAAAAAGATATGCATCTTTTATGTGCGTTTTATGAGATGAGCGCTTTTTGAGAGGATACCCTAAAAAATTCTAACCTGTAAAGATTTGGCAGTTAAAGGTGAAAGCTCGGCAAGATCACTAATATCTAAACAAGAATAATTATGTATTTAATAGGGTTGGCAATCCGGATCCGGAATCCGCCCAATTTTGGGCTAATTTTGGAATCCGAATCCGGAATCCGTTTTTTAATAGCGGATTCTGGATTCTTAATTGGTATGCTAAAATTAACGTCTTGAGTTTTTTCTTTCAACTCTCGCTTTTTGAAGGCAAAGATTATCATCATTATATATAATATCTTTTAAAATCTGGTTCGATTCTCGGAAGTGAATTACAGAGAACACCAAGAACATTAATTTTTAGGACATATGTAGCACTTAATTTTTATAAAAAAAAATAAAAACCCTTTTAAAATACTGCTAGAATCCGGAATCCGCCAAAAATAAGAATCCGGAATCCGCAAGGAATCCGCCACTTTTTTTGACGGATTCTTTTAAGAATCCGGAATCCGAATCCGGCCCAAAAATTCGACGGATTGCCATCACTATTATTTAAACAGCGGAGCAATATATACACAAAATACATGTATATTATATGATAGTAGCGGCTACGCCTCAGGCAACTAGTGGCTCTGTATTCTAAGGGGCAGAAAAATGTTAGAAAAATAGCTTAAAACCATCTGTATTCTAAAACAAACAAGCCTAAAACCCTCACTGGACCTATGTGAAGCTTTTCTAAAATAGGGAACCCAATCGGCTCAGTAGTTATTGAGATCTTAAGATTCAAAAGAAAAAAAACCTTTCTACTTTAAAAATGATTCCTATAAATATTTTAAACGGTTAAAATGTATAAAAACTTGAAATAAAATAGGATTGTTTTAGCGTACACTTTTTTGGGACCATTTAAATCACGAGATAGCGTTAAAAAGTATATTTTAAATCGGTGGAAAAAAAACAACACATGACTATATGAGAAGGCATGCAAAATTAATCTTACCTTCTGTATCTTCTCCCAATATCTTCTTATAAAGAGTTAGAGGAAAGGGTAGGTTGATAATTGTGAAGTTATAAATGGCAAGTCCACAAACTATTCCTAAAAAAATTTATTAAAAACATTAAGCATAATATTTGAGAATTCTTAAAATCAATGTTAAATACGTTTCTAGTAGGTACTATTTTTTATAGACTAGCGGCTGCTCCCCTAGAAACTAGGGACTTTGTACACAAAGGTGTAGGAAGCTGGCAGAAAAATAGTTTATATCATATATCACAAAGGCATAAATCAATCTATAAATAACACAGCCTAAAACCATCTTTAGACCTTTGTGAAGCTTCCTTAGAATGGAGAACTCAATCAGTTCAGTGTAGTTATTGAAATCTTAAGCTACAGACAAAACAAATGCTACTTTATACAATAGGATAAGTATTGAAAAATATGGAAAAGAAAACATACCTAGTAAATACATTTTCCACTATGAGGCAGCAAAACCGGGTTGTTTCTAGTGGAATTGAAATGGACCCAGAGTCGTTAACTAAGTAAAACTTACCAATCATATTAAACAATTCTGAAGCTTCGAAGGAGGCGGGGTTAAACCAGACAGTTCGAGACTCTTCATATTCTTTGAACATCCCGTAATCAGGGTTCAATATTTCCTGTAAAAATGGATATCATATGTAAGTGGATATTTTTGACAGGAGAAAATTTGTAGTCAATTTAGCTTCTTATATAGACCTTATTTATTTGTCAGTTCGTTCATCCATTAGGAGGGGAGGGTTAGGGTTAAAGGGTTGGATGGGGGGGAAGCTTTGTTATAGCCAGCAACTAGTTTCACTTGATTAGAGAAAATGAAAATCTGGTGTAACATCCAAGTAATAATAAATCAATTATCATTCAACAATTCGTAATCAGAGTTTTAACATTCCTACACAAAGTTACAGAGAGAGACATTGGACTGTAAATTACACTGGTACCCAAACTTTTACAGGTATATTTTCTCATTGATAGGCTTAAAATATTTTGGTACTTTTATTAAATTTTAATTTGTTGGTTCAAAACTATTATTGTCCATTCTTATCAACCAATATTAACTGAAAGAATTAATAATACCTTGATGAGAAGTAGGAAAAATTCTTTGGTAACACCTCCCTCATCCTCTGCTTCTTCCCCTAAGTAAATAGGAGTGCATTAATAATTATTAAAGGAAGCCTGCAGGAAATACACGACTATAATTGCGGAAAGACTGTCAAAATTAGCTATTAAAAGACTCCTGCTTCAATAACAAAAAAGTTGAAGGCATCTTGGAAAGACAATTTTAAAAAGTTAAAAATCTTTCCAAATTTTTCCAGTCCTCTTATAAGAAATTTGAATATTAAATTACACCAGCTAAAAGCAAAATTATAGATTATTTGGGCACAAAGTTAGAATGTCAGTAACTGATGTGGGGTTTCAGTGCTCTACAGGTACTTTGAGGGAAACCGCCAGAAAATTGATATATAATATTTAATTTCTAAATTAAAAAATACCTGCAAAAGTTACTTTGAGCGGTTTCTTGAATGTATTTGGGTAGGTGGCATAATAAAATTGTAGCTGGGTTATAGTATCCTAAATATAACAAGTTTCAACTTAAAACTAGTTCTATAAAAGTTCTTATGTGTCATATAAACAGGGAGATAGAGGAGACCTTGGACTGTAAATTACACTGGTACCAAAGGTTTTATACATAGGCTTTAAAAATTTGAGTATATTTATAAAATCTAAATTAATAGGTTTAAATCAGCAGTGTCTAAACTTTTCAACCGTTATTCTAATCTACAGAAGGGATAGTTGTGTTTATTTTCATTTGGGATATGTATAAATCTATCATCCATTGCATTGTCTTATCTCTAAAGATCCCTGATAATTACCTGAACAATGTTATCTCTGGATACAATAATCTGTAGGAAAGGATGGACAACTTGATTTGCCCCACTTGTCATAAACTGGAATACTGCATTCTAAAAGTATAAAAGTTGTATATAATTTTAAAGGGTATTAATTCTAAATAAAGCAGTTAAATTCAGGGAGAAGGAGACATAGGACTATAAATAACACTGGTACCCATAGTTTTATTACCACGTTATCTTATTCGTTGGTTAGAAAAACTTTGGGTACTTTTAATGAATTGTGATAAATCGTTGCCAAACTAGTCCAAACATTTCAACCAATAAATTTAAATTACATAATTTTGTTTATTAGTATTGGGGATTTAATCCATCGATCGTCAATTGTCTTATCCCTCATAAAAACTGGTTTTGATAATTAAAAGATACATTTTTAGTATGACTTCTGTTAATTTACCGAGAGCTTGCCAATAGATAGAAGTGTTGAATTTGTTGTTTACCTGAAATTCTGATTGTTGAGCCATTTGTTGGCTGTACTCCTGATCAGCCATAAGAATCATTTCCTGGAATAATAAGTTTATTTATACACTGGGCCTCTAGGTCCGATCTTGAAACCATGCATTCCAAGGGTTAAGAAAAAGCAGAAAAAAAGCCTGATATCATACATCTATACAGTTAAATTTTAAAAATAGAATAGCCTAATACCACCCCAAAACACATGTTTAAATTCCCTAAATTGGAGAGCACAATCTGTTCAGTAGTTTTGGAAATCTTACTCTACAGACAAAGGCCTTAATACTTTATATAACAGGAGGATAACATAGATAACACAACAGTAACTTAACTACTTTTTTAACAAGGATGACAAAATCTATTAAGAGAAGCTGATCTAATTAGAAATTTAGACAAACAAACATTAAGAAATGGAGACTAACGACGCATCTAATATTGAACATTTTTTTAAAGTTTAAAATCGATGAGAGCTTTCCGTTATTTCATGACGTACGGACAGACAGACGTAAATGTAAGAAGCCTCGCTTTAAACTCAAAAAAATCCAGGGGTGTATATTCTGCACAAGAATATTTTTTTCCCCTGCTGCAAAAATTTTTATTTTTTTCCCTCCTAGTTTTTTCCAGCAAGGAAGGGGATAAAATGGAAAAATATTTTCAAAACTCTTTATTATATTCATATTATCCCCCCCCCCCCCCCCCACACACACACATATTATTTTAGTTTTTTTCACCACAGAGAGGGGAGAAAAATGGAGAAAAATACTTTCATTTATACATTTTTTTCCAACCACATATTTTTTACCCCTCCCCTCCCCCTCAGCAGGGTCAAATTTGCAGAACATACCCTCCTGAAAAAATCTTAACACTAATTCAGATAAATTTTCATCAGGATAGGGACTATGCATGAACGATTGCAAGAGATTCTAATCACCTTCCAGCAAAGATAGTAAACATTTTTTTATGAATTTATGTTTGATATAGTTATAAGATTTCTGTGAGTGAATAAAACTTTGAAATGTTAAGCATTTTTGATGAAATATCATCCAATGTTTTGTTGAGTTCAAATGTTCAAATAAAATAGAACGCAAAACATAATCAAATGCTGTTAATCACAAAAGTACACCAATAAAACTGTTTACATTATTACAAGTTACCATTCCTTTTTCTAAAAGGGTAGTTTCACGAAATGCATTTGAACTTAATTTAGTGAACCGCATATTTTTTCCTAGTTAATGGGTTAAACTACATTTATATAGCATATATTTGAAATAAATTCAATTTTCTACCACGTAGTTTTTAAAATATCAAGACTTGAAAATCGTCTTTTTAAATTGCATATATCACAAAAAGACAATTTTCAAGTCTTGATATTTTAAAAACTACGTGGTAGAAAATTGAAATTCTTTCAAATATATGCCATATAAATGTAGTTTAACCATTTAACCAGGATAAATTATGCGGTTCACTGAATTAAGTTCAAATGCATTTCGTGAAACTACCCCTTTACTTTTTTTCATTAAAAAGTTCACTTTTGTGTCACAGCAGTTTGAACTCAACAAAACATTTGATCATATATAGCCAAAAAAAACTAACATTTCAAGGTTTTTTCATATATAACCATGGTGAAACTTCTTTTTTTCAATCGATAAAACGGTATTACACATTACTCTAGTATATTCACAAAAAAAAACATTTAGAATCGCTGCTGGAAGGTGCTTAGAATCACTTGCTCTCGTACGTGCATACTTCTCTTTTGGACAACTTTATTTGAGATTGTAAAAAACAGACGGACAGACTACACATCCAATCACAATATGTATGAAAGACATGATATACTAACCTTAGCAATTGGGTCGAAAATGAATGGAAAGTTACAAATATAGAATTCTGTTGTGATGTCTTTTCCCTGCATTCTAAAAAATAAAGTAGATGTGGTGTAATATTACTAGCGGCTATGCCCTCAAGACCTTTCAATTTTAGTTTTGAAAAGAAAATACTTTGGGGATGGGGTAAGTCATTTTTTAAGTGGTGAATTAACTTGGGAGGCATAACACTTCTCAGGACCTCTGGGAAGCTATTCTGCAAAGGAGAACGCAGCGGTTCGGGACAGACAGTCAGACACCCCACTGTTTTTATTTAAATTTGATAACAGGAAAATAAAATCATTTTAAATAGACATTATCGAGTAGGTATATACGTACCTACATCCTTATGTTTTAAGGACAAAAGGACGAATGGCCTGGCCATATCCTAAACTAGAGTCTATGCACTAAAACTATACCTTGCCATTTTCCAGTTGAAGTATGATTTCTTGATATCATAGTATTGATGAAGGTTGGTTAAGTAGAATGTTTCTATGCTCACTCGAGATCCATTCTCTGCATTCACTCTGATTAAACAATAAATGGTCAAAATCATGCAGAGAACTAGGGTCCTAAGGATACCTAACTCTGTGAGGTTCTTCTAACCTTTACTTAATATTATCTAAAATATTATTACATGTTTTTTATCTTTAAAACAATCGTTTGAGGTCGATGTGCGATTCGTAATCTTTCAAAAAGTGTATTATCAATTAATATTAGGGAAGGGGATTTTAGTGCTCGATAAACACTTTGAGGGAAAGCACCCATTTACTAGTATTTACGCTATATTACGATGTTACCTTTTGAGCAATGTTAGAAAGATAAGTGCTGTTTGCAGAGCTCTGTAGATGAGAGGATCATTGCGGTCAGACTTTAAGATTTGCAGGTACGGATCTACTACCTGAAATTTTATTTTTTTTGTCACGAAAACTGTAATTTTAAGTCTCTGAATGAATTTTTTGGGTGCAAAATTACTGTTTTTACTTTTAATACCAGTGTTTTAAAAGTGTATTTTTTTCCTGTTAGGTAAAAATATTTACAATTTGAACTATACAGCAAATATTAAAATTGACAAAATCACACTCACTTTTTTCAAAAAAACACAGTAGCTGTGATTTTGCTAGAACTATAGAAATGGCATTATCCCGTTTTTGAGTTGAATATTGTGTTATAATGTATTGGGTAAAAATGCAAGTAAAAAATGTTTTTAGTAGGTATAAGCTCTTAGTCATACTATTAGATGGATATTTCAACATTTCTTTACAGTTAGGTACTAGATTTTTAATAACGTTTTACCTTCAGATAAGTTTTAATAAGTTGTGACAGCCACTCAACAGGCGCTTTACCAAACCATTTCTCTATAGCCTAAAATAAAATAGTTTTTTTTAAATTCTTAAAACTATGTGCATTCAGTTAACAGCGTAAGTCCAGATCTCTACAGTAAGTCCCAAGGCACTAACATTCCGACTTTTGCAGACAACCACGCTATGATTGCAAGACCTTTGTCTGGAAGTCCTGTCTATCGTAAATAGCAGCCGAGAAAATGACATTTCCCCCATAGTTACAGACTGACCGACTTACCGATAGAAAATAAAATTGACTAAGCAAGCCCTAAATGGACTTTACACTATTACTACAGATAAACTATCAAGATGAAATCTTACCTTTCCAGCTGGTTCTGGAAGCGTAAGAATTGAGCTGGCATAAGGTAGCTGGAACTCGTCAGTATTGGTGGGACTTAAGAAGCTACTGTGCATTGGCATGATCAGGTAAAATCTATACAAATAAACTTATGATAATTCTTATCGTGGGGGTAGTTCTGGACCTTAAAGGCGTAAGGAGTAAAGCCCAGATATCATTTTCAGTTAAAAGATACTTACCTAACATTTAAAAGGACATAGGGGTGTATATTCTACATGGGATCCCCTGCTCAGGGGGGGGGGGAATAACAAATAAGTGGTTGGAGGAAAAATAAATTGTAAAAATTAAGAAAACTGAAAACATTTTTTCCATCCCCCCCCCCTCCTTGTTGAAAAAAACTAAAAAAATGTGTGGTTGGTAGGAGGGATAAAATAAAAAAAATATAGAATTATTTAAATATTATTTCATTTTCCCCCCTACTTGGTGAGAAAAAGCTATGGGGGGGGGAATTTTTTGTAGCCGGGGAAAAAAATAAATCTTGTGCAGAATATACACCCATGAAGGACAATATTCGAAAGAATTTCTCTATTCTATAATGAAATTTTAAAAGTATACCTAGGTACATATCATTAATTTTAAATCGGTACAATTTTGTGAAAATTATAAACTTTAGGTACCTTAATGTTTCTAAATCAGGTGGACTGGGCTTTAACTGTCCCAGAGCACTTAATAAACCTAAATTTAAATATCAATATCAATAGGTATTAATATTATAAAATCTAATAATATAGGTAAGGTACCTATTCAGTTCATTGTAATATATCACTACCTTTCGTCAACGGAGAAGGGATCTACTTAGAATTCCCATAATGCAAAGTGTACGTACAATTAGAAATACCCTGCCTACCTAAAAAACTATTAGCTTTCTAATAACATGAATGTATGAAGCTTAATTGTAACAGATTTGAAAACCAACCCTTTGATTGCACGTCCCTTGTCTAAAACTAAGGATGGCAATTGGTCAATTTAACCCCCCCCCCTCGCCGCCCCCTCTGCACTTAAAGCTAGTGACACGTACAGGACATAGTAACAGGAGTAGGTACCATATTAACATCTCTATTATTACGCGAAATGGTTCAGACTCGAACTCGATTCCTTCCCGACGGCAATTACGTGTTTTTTTTACCTGACATGACTACAGTCTGAATTGTGTCATTTGGACAGTCTCGTATAATTGTGAATGCTTCCATCCAACCACTAAAATCTACTCCATTATTGTTACCACTGAAATTATTAACAAAATATTTATTTACGGTAGCGACCCTCCTCTATTATTTTCAGTATCGGCCAGTCTGTTAGGTAGTTAGTCCACCTTTCAGGATATCTTTTACTTTCTTTCCTTGTTACTTTCTGCTACTCTTTAGTCTTTAACAATGTGTACGTCTTTTTATTTGTAACCAGCTAGGTACAAAAATGAACTTATCTATACTAGAACCATTTAAAAAATACAATGAACTTGTTATTGCTGCGTTACTATCATATTCTTTAATTTACCTGCAACCCGAATGTGTGGGCAAAAGTAGAGAACCATTTAAACAGGATAAGGAGCTAAATATCAGCTCCAATTCTTCTATCAAATCCTGAATAAAAATAATATACCTATGCTTAATTAATTTAAAATAGTGAATGAGGGTACGATTACCTACATACCTATGGTAATATTGAATATCTCAAAAAAAAAAATTTAACCAAAATTGGTTACCTACCTAATCTGTTGAATTAATAATTTAATCTGTAACCTATTTAGGTTAAACTACATCAAGTATGTTGTTTATTTTTAAGTTATTTTTACTTCTAAATTAGTTCTTAATTCTAGAGTTGATATTCTGAGGTTAAATCTTAATTGTGATTGTAAATTACATCAAGGCTGGTTATGTTTGACAAGATATGTGTGTGTTATAGGTTACTATTTAATAATTGGGACACCTGTCATAAATGTGCAGTTCACTGCGCTGCTATTTAAGTGAATTCTACAGCATGACCCTCGAAAAAGTTTTTTTTAAGCATCTGCAGCCGATATTTCTCAATGAATTATCAAAAAATGTATATGTCCTTGTTCTCTGTAGATTTCCACATAAGTAGATATAAAAATATTTTTTTTACATCAATTAACAGCTGAGATTTTTAGAGCCAAAGTTTTGAAAAAGTGGCTGAGGAAAAAGTAACTTTTCAAGAAAAATGTTTTTTTAAAGTGAAATGACGTGTTTTCCTCATAATTTCAATACTTTTTATAAAACTTATATAAAGATGTTTCCAAGAAATTTATTTCATGCTGAAAGCACTTTTTTCACTTGCTCTAAAAGGCATTTTTAGATTAGTGTAAATTGCAAAAACACTCTTACAGAAAGAAATCCTATAAAAAATAGTAGCAAATTGAAAGTTTACATAAACAGAAATCAAACACTTTTTATTTTATCAAAAGTTAAAAAACAAAAAAGTTACAGCTACAAACTTTTATTAAACATTTAACAATTTAAAAGGTTTTTATGTGTCTTTAAGTAGTTTGTATAAGTGGGTGTTAATTTATTAGGTCAAATTTGCGCTAATCCCTTCCGGTCATAAGGATAAATTGGGGAGGGGTTCATTTAAGGTCATGTTAAGAAGGGGATATTATAAGGTTTATGGGTAAATGGTTATTAGAAAAAATGCATTTAATGAAATTTTGAAAAGTAAGTTTTTATATGTAAAACTAACATTTTTTAATGCAATAAAAAAGGTATCAATTGTAAACTTGCTCTTCTTTCTTATTTGTTTTTTAACTGGTTGATAAAAAGTAATATAACTAATAAAAAACTAAGAAATATTTAGCAATATCCAGTTTCTCAAGCACTTTTTCCAAACTTTGGCTTTAAAAATCTCGGCTGTTAATTGATGTAAAAAAATATTTTGATATCCATTGATGTAGAAAATTATAGAGAACAAGTACATATGAATCTTTTAATATTTTATTGAGAAATATAGGCTGCAGATGCTTAAAAAAACTTTTTCGAGGGTCATGCTGTATATGTAAGTAATTAGATCATGGAAAGAAAACGAAATTTCGGGTTTTATCGCATTTTCACAGTAGCTTTTCTCCTATTTCTAGCCCCTGCGGGGGGCTCTAACCCTGCGGGGCAATCATTAACACTTACCTAATCTAACCTAACCTAAAATAACCTTTCAAAACTTATTGTAAAAATGCGACGAAACCCGCGACTTCGTTTTCTTTCCATCAGGGTTGGTAAAAACCCGGGTTTTTTAAAAATAACCCAACCCATTGGGTTTTATTATTAAATTTCGGGTTTTTTGGGTTTGATTGTTTTCTAAAGATTATTACCTAGAAATTTTAAGATATAAGGTTAAATCATTTTTATAAAGTAACAGGATGTTTGTCTGTACCATAGGATCTCGCAAACCGCTGAATCGGTATGGTTCTCCTGTACAGGGTAGCTTTTCATAGGTCCAGAGAAGGTTTATTTTAATTTTGGGGGAGGGCACCACAAATCTCCCAAGAGATATCTGCCCCTCCCCCCCCCCCCCCAAAAAAAAAGTAATTAAAAATCTTCAACGGACCCGTGAGAAGCTAATAGTAATTGAGAACCATATCGGTTCAGTGGTTAGGGAGTTGTTTTGGTACATAGGGACAGACATTCCGTTACTTATATATAAAAATAAGCAGTTGTAATGCAGTTATACAATAATTAAAATAAAATGTTTTTATAATATCAATTATTTGTTTGAAAATAGTACTCCTTATGAGTCAAAATAGAGTTAACATTATCGACAAAGGTACATTTTTTGAAAAACCCGGGTTTTTTTGGGTTTTTTTGAGTTAAAAAAAACAATAAAACCCAACTTGGGTTTTTTACTTGGGTTTTTTATGCCAACCCTGCTTTCCATGACCCAAGTAATTCTACTAACCTGACATAATGGTTCATCAGGTCCAATATTCTTGATAAGTTTGAGTACTCTTGTATCCAGAACTTTTATAGCTGGCTCCCGGGTTAACTGACTGTAATTCTACAAAATGAGTATCTTTAATCTCTAGGTGAACAAGACTAAAAAGTAATAAAATACAAGTAATATTATACCTGTTGTTTGCAATTGTGAAGTTTTCGAGGGATAAGAGGGGGGGGTAGTTTGGACATAATCTTTGGACTGAGAGGATAGGTTCTTAGGGATAAAATCATTTTTTTAATGATAAATTTTCTTAAGTTTTAAGATGTTTTGAATAGGCCTCCAGGTTCAGGTACTGGAGGCCCCCAGGTGGTCTCTGGACAGGTGAATTTTTTTTTTAAGAGTTAGAGGTCAACTCAAAAACAAAATATTCTTTAATGTTATTTACATATTTGAAGATAAAAGATGCATATTTTGATTTATAAGTTGACTTCTAACTCTTCAAAAAATGAACCTGGAGGCCTAACCGAATTTTAAAAATTGGGAAAACTTATCATATAAGAATGATTTTATCCCTAATAACCTATCCTCTCAGTCTAAAGATAAAGCCTATACACATACGGTTTACGCAAATGTGTCAAAACTTCCCCCCCTCATAAGAGATGGATATCAATTTTTGAAAAGGGTATATTTCCCTTTAGAAAAATTCAACGCATCAGATGAATCAATTTTAATAGCTTAGAAGTGATTTCACACAGAGTGCCTGTTGATCACTAATAACTCCCTTGTTTTATACCTACATAAACAGAAAATAAAATGGCAGAGTTTGTTATTTTTCCCCTATGCCTTACCCCTATGGGGCTTAAGCCTAGGTTGTTCTTACCCTGCGGGGCAACAAGTACCTGATATGACCTTACTTAACCAGATCTGAAGTAATAAGTACCTTTCCATTAACTGCCAGCCAGTTAGAATTAGCACCAGCTGCCAGAAGATTTATATCACCATTAAACTTGCCTTCTATAACCTAAAAAAATGGAAATAAGATATACGTAAACTGTGATTATAGGCTTTGTCTTAGGAGTGATAGGATACGAGAGGCAAAAAAGTATATAAAATAGTAAGAGTTTTTTTTAAGCTAAAAATTAAATTTTTAGGTTAATTGGCTAAGGGTGGATTTAGGCGATTTTATGTATTTAGAGGCAAAGGGCGAAGCAACTAATTTGAAATAAAAGAAGCCCTCCGTCAACATAAAGATTTTGAATGACAGAAAGGTTAAATGCTTAAAGTTTTACATTCCTTATTAGCCTGTTTTTGGAAGGTGAATTTATGTTGAACAATACCTGTGGAATGTCGGAAGTTTTGTAAGTTTGTCTGCCTAGTTGTCCTTGGATTGAATAACCGAAAGCATACAACTTATTGCCACTTGGTACCAGAGCAAGGGAGTGTCTTCCACCCCCGGCTATTTGGGTCACTGTTGTGCCCATCAGTTCAACAATTCTAAAATACAAAAATATTACCAATTTTTAAAGCTAATTCTTTACAGTTCTAATAACAAAAGACTCTTTCAATTTACCCAAGAGATCTTAAGGGATAAGACAATAAATGATAAATTGATGTACAAACTCAAGAACGATAAACAAAATTACCTACACCTTTTGTAGATAAGAATTATTATTGAAAAAGTTTAAATTCTCAAGGTTTCTAACAACCAATCAATTTTTAGTAAAAGTACTCAAAGTTTTTGAGCCAAGCAATAAGATTACGTGGTTATAAAACTTTTAAACTAGTGGCAAGGCATTAATAGTTCAATGTCCACTCCCTCCATGACATATACCTGGTTGGTGTTGCATCAAACTCCTCCTGTGCTGACCGCCTGCCCAGCTGACCGTACCTATTGCTGCCCCAGCTAAAAACTCCACCCTCCTCGGTCAGAGCCAGACTGTGTTCTGATCCGGCGGCGAGTCCCGCCGGTGCTATCCGCTGTTTCCGCAGTGACTTGATCTCAGTAGGGAAAAATCTGTCTTCTGTTTTTGTAATACCAAGTTGTCCATTTGAGTTGGCACCGAAGGCAAAGATTGCACCACTCAGGGTTGAGACCATCGAATGAAAACCTAAATGTAATTAAAATTAAAAACAAAAACTTATATTTTATTAGTTATCCAATCAACAAACAAGTACAAGTAAATAACTCTATAATAGTATTTTATTGCAGGTATTTATAAAAGTAACTAAATCTGACATTTTCGAAGGATGTAACAGAATCAATCAATAATCCACAAACAACTTTTAAACTAAAGTTAAAAAGAAGCATCGCCACTGACAAAAAAAAACTGTAATACCTCCACATACAGCGTAGGCCAGCGGAATCCCTTCCAAAGATTCGACAAGGACGGGTAGAGGCGCAGAGCGGCGCTGTGGTCCCAGCCCCAGCTGTCCCTTGGTATTACTGCCCCATGTGTATAACTGACCATTGGCTGAAAAATAAGATTGGATTTTTAAAAGGTTCAATAAAAAATACCTATAGGATATTTCTAGTAGCACAGATAATACAACAAGAATATGTTTAAACACCAATATTATACACGCACACAAGCAGCAAAAATACTCTATATAGTGTTAATATTTGTTCAAGAACTAGGCTTTGTCATTATAATATTGGTAGCTTGGCTTTGCATTGCTACAGAAATATTAACATAATTAACTTTGTTAATCTACGACATATTTAAATCTTTGTACCTACCACGGGTATGGCACAATGAAGAACTTGAATCAGTTTTAGAATAAAAAATTAAAATTACGTGACTGTCACCTGTTAGAGCTAGACTGTGTTGATTACCAGCTGACACATGTCTTACCTATGTTTTAGAGTATTATTTTAAATAACTAGGAGGTTACGGTGAAATGAGCAAAAATAAATATTAGGTAAGGTTAATTCATACTTAAAATCGAGGTAAAAGCATTATTTTAGGCAAATCGGTTACTTTCAGAAAAGATAGTGGTAATCGGTAGGTCACATTTATATTTTAATTATTTATTAAATCAAATACTCTAAAAAAAACTAGCCTACATGCCAAAGTATTTGTTTTAAAAAGAATTCTAAAGGGGAGCGAATTTACGTAAGCATACCTACATTGTATATGTTGACATAGCTGATATTAAATAACAAAAAACATTCCTTTAGCGTGGCCATAGATTTGACTTGTTTAGGCTTCCTCACACACTCCTCCTCCCCACCCCCCAGGTTGTGACCCAGTTGACCGAATTCGTCGCTGCCCCAGCTGAATAGGGTGCCCCATTCGTCCACTGCCAGGGAATGGTTTAGCCCACAGGCAATGGATTTGATTGTGTAGGAGGAAAGGTCAACAATCTAAATATGAGATACCTACTGATAATCTCTTTTTACATTTGAACTTTGTTTGGGCGGTTACCCTAGTCAAGCAAAGCATCCCCCTCTTTGTATTTTGAAAAAAATGAAATAACGGTGGCTGGGTTTGTTTTTCGTTTGTCTGTAAATTACGTTGTTTAGGTTAGGTTAGCTTATATATCTAAGTACTGGGTAGCACTACTGTTATAGGGCAGCGCAGGTATAGCCCCGTAGGAGTTAGGCATAGGAAAAAACTAACTCCCTATTTTCAGTTCAAAAGCAAGGGTGAGAAGAAGGTTAAATTCAGTATGGATTGTTAGTTAGCTTAAAATTTCTTAAGATAAATAAATAATGAGAAAATCACTGTAAAATATTTTACCTGTTCTAGCCTTGTTTGACCGCCCTCCCTTCCTAGCTGGCCAAATTCATTACAGCCACAACTGTAAACCTGACCGCTCTCTGTCAACACAAGAGTGTGCCGACCTCCAATAGCAATACTGGAGGGCTAAAAAAAAGAAAAATTTATTCCATTACCTATCATAAATAGATATTTTGCTATCAATATTTCATCTTTATGGATATTCGAGAAAATCTAATTGGAAAATAGACAGAATGATTTAGTTAATGAAAGGTAATAGGGTCTACTACCAGCAAGGCCATAACTGAACAAGTTTAAATTTTAACTGCAATTTTATAGTAATTTCATAATTATTTGAGGGTTGATTAATGTCGGACATCTGCTTTAATTACTCAGTCAGGAATTTTTTTAAAAATCCGGATAGAGTAATACGGGTACATGTAATATCCTTATACTAAAGTAACAGGGTCTGTGTGTGCGTCTGTCTGTGCCAAAGGATCTCGCTAAAACCTTAAGTGCCCCAGAAGTTTCTAGGGGCGAAGCCGTTAGTGTTTTTTATCTTTCTAAACAGTATACATTCCGTAAAGTGTTATGACAACTAATACTTACTTTGATATCATGAATCTTGACAGAACTTGGTATGGACACATGGGGATCCTCTAGCCCCCCCAACCCCAGCTCCCCGTTACTTGATGCGCCCCAACTATACATTACAATCAAGCATTACAGATCTGAAAGAAACAAGAAAATCTAATTTTTTGTTTAAAGCGCAGTTAGTTTTCTTTATAAAAGTTTTAAAAAGTACAGAGTGGATTTCACGAACATTAAACTAAAAATCATAAAATTAATACCTATAAATCATTTTTTGTTAACCCGATACATTAGAGGGGCAAACAATACTAGTTTCATTTTGATATCCGCAGAAAGTTGTATATATTATATACATTGCGATAAATTTAAGTTCTTTTTTTTAACTCACGAAATAGTTGTATCTGCTACAACACTGTAAGTAAAAAGAAAAGTATATTTATCAAAATATAAAATTAGAAGGCTATATGATGAAATTTTCAGTTTAGATAAATATCTGGAAAGTTCGAAAATATTTATTCTAGAAAATAATAGAATCAAAACAACACAACACAGATGACAACTATATATTATAATACATATTTTCATAATAAACGATGAGAATTAATAAATTATTCAATTTTTATATCATAAAATAAAGAAGAAAAAATAAATATATTGTTTATTTTTCTTGATATTTATAAAGAATTAAATTAAATATTCAAGGTTGACCTTTTCTCTCTTTTTTTGGCAAAATATATCATTGAAAAGGTTTGCTTCTTTTTAAAAAGCGTATGAGTTAAAAAAAAAACTGTTTATTACAAAAAATGTATTTTTAATTTTTTAAAGTATCACAATATGTATTTTAGGTATCGCTGATTTTTCAACTTTTTATCTGCGAACTTTGCAACTGCGTACGGATGCCGCGTCTCATTGTGAACAAGTTACAAAATCACATAAGACATTTTGGGAATAAAAAGTTTTATGAAAAAAAACAGGGATTATATAATGAAGGATAAATTAGTGATTACTACATCTGTAGATTAAAAATATTGGTTGACACGGTTGGACATTAATTGTTTTAAATTAAACAATCAAAATTTTGCTGAAGTAGCTAACGATTTTGTACCAACAAAAAGAGAAGACTGTTTGTCTTTAGACATCTCAGAAACGGCGAGATTCATGATCTAAGGATCTGTAATTTTCAGGGAAGTTTTAAATTTGCCATGAGTAAAATTTATAGCACTCGAGGAGAATCCATAAATAGCCAAAATAGAGAAAACAATGTTGACAAAATCCATATAAGTAGCGTAGCAAAAAAATCTTGGAATGGACAAACAGACAAAGAGAGTTATAGAGCAGATATTCAGGTGGTATAATAAAGAAAAAAAGTTAATAAATAAACGCTTTTTAAAAATCGCAAAATCTATAAAAGATAATTATTTTGTCTTAAAGGATATCCGACAGGCGCACAGATAAGTATATATGACCAAAAGCAATATATCATAAGAATCATGCCACCTATCTCTCTTCACTATAAGCAGCCGAGAAAATCACATTTACACCAATACAGCTTTAAGGACTGACTGTCGGACAAAGTGAATAATAAAGTACCCAGGTTGTTTTTAGTATAGGTAGAATTTTTTTGTGTTATAAAAATTATACAAAACATACAAAAGTACTATTGTATCATTTTTTTTTTAAAATTTGTACAGTACATTTTTTTGGCAAAGTCCCCTCGTACATGTTGTATCAATTTTGGGTGCTTGCTTACATGTGAAGACCGGAGCACCGAAACCCCCCCCCCCCCCCGCTTAGTTTTGACAAAAATCAAAAATAAGGGGGGGGTAGTTTTTTAACCCCCCGCTTAGTTTTGACAAAAATCAAAAATAAGGGGGGGGGGGGTAGTTTTTACCCCCCCCCCCTTAATTTCGAAGAAAATCAAAAATAAGGGGGGGGGTAGTTTTTTCACTGTACAACACGCCAGAAAGTTAAGTGAGGTAAATCAAGTAAATCCAGTATACCAGAGGGGAAACCTTATTACAGGGATATTCATGTTTTGGGGCATAATTTCCTTATTTATTGACTGATTTTAGTAATTGATGTATCCCTGAACAGAAAATAAGGAGGAGGGGGGCCAGTAAAAGGTTTTAATTTTGCGCAAAATTAAAACCTTTTACTGGCCCCCCTCCTCCTTATTTTCTGTTCAGGGATACATCAATCAGTTAATAAATAAGGAAATTATGCCCCAAAACATGAATATCCCTGTAATAAGGTTTCCCCTCTGGTATACTGGATTTTCTTGATTTACCTCACTCAACTTTCTGGCGTGTTGTACAGTGAAAAAACTACCCCCCCCCCCCCTTATTTTTGATTTTCTTCAAAATTAAGGGGGGGGTTAAGTCTTTGCCTTGCTGAGCACTTTTCCTCCTTGCCGTTTTCCAGACATTAAAAAACTACCCCCCCCCCCCTTATTTTTGATTTTTGTCAAAACTAAGCGGGGGGGGGGGGGGGTTTTCGGTGCTCCAGTCTACCACATGTAAGCAAGTACCAAATTTTGTATACAATAGTACTTTTATGTTTTTTTTTATTAATTAGTATATATTTTTTTGTATATGTTGTACACTTTTTTTCTATTTTTGTACAAATACCATTTTCCTCATTGTATATCTTGTATTCATATTTTGTACAATAGTATTAATTTAAACAAGGATGACAACATCCATAAAAGCGAAGCACTGAAACGGTAGGACAAACGGACATTAACACTTGTATAGTGTCTGAACTGAATAATAAGAATATAAAAGTATAAGAGTCGAAGCAAAATTGTAAGTAAATTTGTTGCAATTCTGCTTGATACAGGATAATGTTTATGGACATACTTACATTTTTAGGACTTGATTATAGAGTTGCCTGGTTTCTACTATTGTTCTTTGTTGTCCCAGGAATTAATATACCAAAAATCAGATCAAACAGATAATTAGATCACAAAAATATTTGTTGTTAAAAAAGTAGAAAAATCAACATGTTTAAAATGGATGAACGGACATTTTGGTAATGATTATAGAGTTGCTACGCTTTCTAAATCGTACCTAACTACTACAGGAATCATCATGCAAAGTTTGAAATCGATAGGACAATTCTAACATGCCTAAATTAACGAATAAAAGCTATCTATCTCGGACGTACGGACGGACCGACCCTAATTATAGAAAAGCTTCGCTTTTAAAAAGAATTGCCCCCCCTCCTCTACCTAAGAAACACCAAATTTTTAGATGCATTGGCGCGGCTCCTTTATGGGCGAAAATGATTATTTTTTCCTTTTTAGGTTTCGTATATAATATACATTCCAATTCTAAAATCGACCCACCCTAGGTAACATGAATATAATTATATGTATATCTCTGCTGTAGTTTGAAATAGAAGACTGAAATTTCTGGTGAAGATTTTCTGCACCAAATGGTCATTCTTGTTTTCATTTCATCCATTTGAAATTGATTTTTAAAAGCGAAGCTTTTCTATAATTAGGGTACGTCCGTCCGAGATAGTTAGCTTTTATTCGTTAATTTAGGCATGTTAGAATTGTCCTATCGATTTCAAACTTTGCATGGTGATTCCTCTAGTAGTTAGGTACGATTTAGAAAGCGTAGCAACTCTATAATCGTTACCAGAATGTCCGTACGTCCATTTTAAACATGTTGATTTTTTTACTTTTTTAATAACCATTTTTTATGTGATAAAAACATCCGATTGATCTGATTTTTTGATTACTGATTCCTATTACAATAAGGTACAATATTATGAGCAAAGCATCTCTATAATCAAGTATTAAAAATGTAAGTATGTCCTTAAACAGAATTCTGTATTTAAGAAGTTTTGCAACAAATTTACGTATAATTTTGTCAAACCTTATATTCAGTTCTGACACTCAACAAAAGTTAATGTTCGTCTGTCATATCGTTTCAGAGCTTCGCTTTTATGGATGTTGTCATCCTTGTTTTAGAATAACTATTAACCAATTAAAAACAAAAGTCTTCGCTTGCATTTAACGTTAAACGAATTATTGTGTCTGATGTGCCATCTAGGATAATAAAACTATTAAGAATCCAAAGATGTTTTTAGCATTTCAGGAATAAATGGATAGGGGGTTGGTGGGTGTATGTCGCACGCCACCTTTGATTATAATTTAAAAAGAAAAAGTAAAAAACATAAATTACATATGAACCTTCCCCGGACCTGTATGAAGATTTACTGGAAAGTAGAACCATAAAGGTTCAGTGGTTAGCGTTACTCTTAGGCTTACATAAACAGATAGACATCCGGTTACTTTTGTATACAGATTAACCTATTACTGTTTTCTTAGAAGAGTTATGTAGTAGTAGTTAACTTGTAGTGAAACTTAACACTTGTTGTGCTAAGTTAATCGATATATTATTACTTGGATCTTGAAACAGAAATTTATGTACTCTGATAAAGTAATACACACAGCTGGCTAAGATAACGATACCCCTATCCACCCTCTTAAACCCATTCCCTTCCCTCATCTGGATGAAAGAACAGACCACTAAATGAGGTCCATATTAGCAAGGTAAATTGCAGACAAATTTTCCCTTGACAATATATCTATGTACTAGCGGCTACGCCCCTAGAGGCCTCTAGGGATACGTAATATTGTTTCTTTTCAATCTATTTTAAAATCAGATATTTACCAAAAATATTTTTTTTTTGCCGATGGATTGTTATTATAGTTTTTAACTAATTGCAAATTTGTCCGCAGGGCGACGTTTTTCATTTTTGTCGATTTCTCTGGGGAGGGTGGTTGTACCCTCCCCCAAAAAAGTTTTAAACCTTCCTGGGACTTATGAGAAGCTACCCTGTTAAGGAGAACCCTTTTGGTTCAGAGGTTAGCGAGATCCTTCGGTACAGACACACGGACAAACACACAGCCTGTTAATTTATTATAAGGATATCATATATCCATTGCTAAGTTTATTTTTCAGTCAGGGAAGGAGGCGACATATTGGACTGTGAATCATATTGGTACCCATAGTTTTATAGGCATAAGCAGAGAATTCTTTTCGGTAACTTAAAAACGATGGGTACTTTCTTTAAATTTATATGTTGGCTCCAAACCATGAGTGTCCAAACATTTCAACCAATAATTTACAGAAGTTGAATGTATATGGATATGTATATTTATATTAATTTATCATCCATTGTATTATATTTTAAGATCCCCTGGTTATCAGTGCAACTTCTATATAACTGTGGTATATATGTCTGACAATAATTAATGCAACATCTCCCCTGGCACACGGTTTCATTTTTCTCTATGTTCAGTACTCACTTTGACAACAATAGATATCCATATTGACAGTGGAAAACATGTTGTCAATTTAGCTTGCTAACAATAACATGGACCTCATTTAATGGCCAGTTCGTTCATTCAGTAGGAGTGGAGGGATTGGGAGACCGTTATGTTAGCCAGCTGCGAGTATCAATTTATCCGAGTACATGAATATCTGGGGCAACATCCTTTAATAATATATCGATTATTACCTTCTATGTTTCTTCTGTTGCTATGCCACGTATAACCAAAATTGTTAAAAGCAAACCTTTTTTATACTTAGGGTAGGTTCCTCCGTTACGGATAGCTCTTATCGTTAATTTAGACATACATATTGCACCCAAAATGGGTTGCACAAATTTCAGAAATAGGATAGGTTAAGTTGGATAATTTTTTTAGCTTTATGACAGTTAGGTTAGGTTCCTAACATGAAATTGTTAGGCCACCGCAAGGTTAAGTCCTACACATGGGCTTGGACGCAATACGGTTTGGGTTAAAAAGAACACAGGGAGGGAGGGGACAATTTGGTGTTTATTACACCAGTTTCCAAAGTTTTATGGTAACGTGTTCTAATTCGTTGGGTTAACAGCTTTTGAGGCTTTTATGGAATTTTGATTGGTTAATTCATTAAGTTAAGTGTCCAAAATTTTCAACCAGTAGTTCTAATCTGTAAAGGGGATAATTGTAATTATCATCATTATAGATGTACATCAATTTATCAGCAATTGTCTTATACCTTTATATCCCTGAATTTGGAACCTTCTAGATGGTGAAAATCATTGTATTAAATGTACAAACTGAATGAAAAAGTCAACAAACCCAAAACAACATGGAGGGAGGGAGGGAGGGAGGGAGGGGACATTGGACTGTAAAATGTCACTGGTACCATAAGCTTTATAACCATTTTTCTTATTAGTTGGCTAAAAAAACTGAGGATACTTTTATTGAATTTTGATTGGTTAGTTCCAAACTTTTCACCAATAATTTTAATATACAGAAGGTGATGTATATGAATTTATCGTCCATTATATTATCCCTGCAGAAGTAAGAAAATAATTTCGTCACGAAATGACGAAGCTTTTTGAGAAAACATTAATTTTCTTTTCTATTGTTAAGACTTATTGTATAGTACGTCTGTTGTAGCTATGACTGTAAGTATAGGCCTGTCAGAATTGTCCTATTATATTCAAACCTGGCAGTTAGAGTTAAACAAGGTAAGGAGGGAGGGGAGGTTTGACTTTAAAGAAATGATCTCTCATTCGTTGGTTTCAAAAACTTTGTAGAAGACTCATCAAAAACCTTCGGTGTCGAAACTTTTCCACCAATGATTTTAATATACAGTAGGGGTAACTTTGTTTATTGTAATTTGGGGAATGCATCAATTTATATTTTATTGTCTTATCCCTCAAGACCCGTATAGAAAGAGGATAGGCATTGTAAACACTTTTTAAACAGTAAGAGTGTTATGAAAAGTTTTATAATGGTTATTTATCGCATCGTATTATAGACAGCTTTCTGCGGATAAAAAATAGAAAATTATAAGATTAAAACCAGTTTTGTTATACCCGATGGGCCGCAGGTCTGGACTATCAAAACTGGTATTATTTTATGTTTTTTTTATTTTAACATTCGTGGAATATTGTCTGAAATGGGATGTTTTACATGCTTTTTCAGTAGATTTCAGCAGATATCAATCGGTTTCAAAGCTATACTGAAAAAATGTAACCAAAACACATAAATAACTAAAATAAATTGAGAAATATACCTTTACAAATTTATTAGTAGCGATGCTACTCTATTATTCATTCTGTCTGTCAGTCCGTTCTTAACGCTATGGGGTTAGCTGCTATTTGTTGCCATTTTTTTTATATTTTGGGGGGATTATCCATTCATCTCTTTTTTAGGGGTTTTCTTTCCCACTTCTCATCTCCCTCATTTTTATGAGGTCACATGCTGATTTTTTGAGCGACTTTTCCCCCGTACTTGTTATTTGTTTACCCGAAACAGGTGCAACTCATTACCACGAACTTCTACACAAGGTCGTGCAATCAAAGGGTTGGTTATCTGCAATTGTTGGGACCATCCACAGAGATATTAATCAATTCTTAGTAATTATCATTAGGGATCTAAAGGGATATGACAATGGCTGATAAATTGATGTAAATCCTCAAAGATGATACACAAAAATGCCACTTCTTTAGAATAAGATTAGTGGTTGAAACGTTTGGACACTTAAATTAATGAACCAACCCCAAAATTGTTACGTCAACGACTAAGAAAACGTTATAATAAAACTTTGGGGACTAGTGTAATAAACAACAGTCCCTCCCTCCCTGAATTCGCGTTACCCAAACAAGAAAATTGGTCAGTGGCTTTCAGGGAAGGCATAATGGATGGTAAATAAACCATACCCCCAAAGTCTATGTGTGAAATTAATTGCCCTTAGTGGCTGGTAACCTTATGTGTGGATGAAAGGGTTTGGATTTATTCAGCTGCCATTGTCCCCTCCCTTTATCCTTGGAATTGGTTAATAGTCCGTCTTAACTCGCCACTGCAGTTGAGCGTTGCCTATTGCGCCAATAACAAGACGCTAAAGGCCAAGCATATAGTAATAATTTGTTATGTTCATACAGTGATTGTTATCCTAAGTTAAGTTAATCATATGATTTACTGTTTATTTTTCTAATTCTAGCTGAAAATATTATGACATTTAAGGGTTGTGAAATAAGTTTAATTTATAATATGTGAAAATTTTAAAATAAATAGGCTTTGAATGTATATAACGGAAAAAACATATATAATAGAACAGGTTATGTAATTTTGTTCAGAATAACCCATAATTTGTATAATATTATTATTACCATGTACAAAGAAAGTCGAATTTCATAGCTTTAACACAAAATAATTTTTACAAGTTAAAATTCAAAACAAGTATTTATTTTATTGTATAAAATAGTTTGTTTGTTATTTAAGATCTCGCTAACCACTGCACTGCATTGGACCGGTTGAATTCTTTAATATTGGGGTGATTTTTTTATAATAGCCATAAACTTTCCCTGGACCTCTAAAAAGGAGAACCTTGTCGGTTTAGCGGTTAGCGAGATCCTTTGCTACACACACTAACACACGAACGTCCTGTTACTTTTATATAAGGACTAGAGGTGGTGTTCTAAAATTATTCCGCTATTAGCTAGATTGAATATTAATCTTTTTCTTCCATTGTCTTATCCCTGTTTAAAGTATTAAAGTATTTCCTCTTTCTTTAAAATATTTTAGGATCCTAATATTTTTTATTTCAAACTATCGTCCTGAAAGGGTTAAAATGTATAGTTAAATGTTAAATTTTAGTTCAATATCTGACCACATTACGCACGTATCGCTAGTATCAAATTATTTTAAAACTAAGTTTTCTTTTATTTACTATATTATAAACTAGCGGCTACGCCCCTAGAGGCCTCTAGTGGCACTTTAAATGTTGTTGTTTGTTAAAGTTAATTTTTTATGTACGATACCACCTTATTTGACATTGAAGTCTCCTCTAAATTTGAAAAATTTTTGATTTTTTTGTCATTTCTCTTGGGAGGGTGGTGGTACCCTCCCCCAAAATAGTTATAAACCTTCCCGGGACTTATGAGAAGCTACCCTGTTAAGGAGAACCCGATCGGTTCAGCGGTTAGCGAGATCCTTCGGTACAGACACACAGACAGACACACAGACATCCTGTTACTTTAGTATAAGGATTTAAATTTTCTGTTTTATGAATATAAATTTAAGGATCTACTGCAGTTCATGGTAAAATATTGCTGGTAACGAATGCTTCCTATTTCCTAGCAATGTTAGAAGATTCCTGGATCTAGCATAACAAGAAATATTTCTGGTTGCTAGCAATTTATTCCTGGTTGCTAGCAATTTATGAATATTCCTGGCCACTGCCATGTTTGAAACATTCCTGTTCAAAAGCAATATTTCCCTTTTTAATTCCCATTTCCCTTTTATTAAACTTACCCCAAAGTTTAAAGATTGGACCCCAAAAATTCCATATAAATGGGCACGTTGTATACATGCATGCACACCAACAATAATTGGAGAGATTGAAGGGAAAGGGGAGGGGGGAGTTAGTATAAATATTGCAGAATTCTGTTACTTATAAACAGTATGATTAGAAATTTACTATTGATTGGTACACCAAGAAAATGGCCCGGACAAATGTACAATAATAAAAATATGAGAGGCTTTATAGAACATGTATGGCTTCCATTTAGCATGCAAGTTAAATATTAAGAATTTGGGTAGGTATCCTATAATATAAAGTACTTAGCTTTTTTTGTTTGTATCGAAGGATCTCGCTCACCACTGAGGTCACTAGGGGGCTTCAGGTATAGTTACAAAATTTTGGCGCTAATTTAATTTTATGTGTGAAAAGGTTTATTGATTAAAGATTTGAAAGCCTAAAAAGGGGAGGGTATAGAATAATTTGAAATAAAAATCTCCCGCCATAAGCTAATTACTCACCTACATGGCTTCACTCAAATAAACTTCCTACTAATGGATTTATAAGAGTGAAGCTTTTCTATAAGCATGTTCTGTACGTCACAGTTAACTCTTTTTGTTAAATTAGACATGTTAGAATTGTTCTATCATTTTCAAACTTTGGATGATGATTCTTGGAAAATTTCCTTGATTGAAAAAGCGTAGAAACTATAAAACCGTTACCAAACAGTCCAAGAATGCCCTTTAAACTGAATCCTATATTAATTTACGTAATTTTCAATAAGTTTATACCTACAGAATTTTTTTCATACTGCCTTTTTTTAAATTAATAGGTTTTAAGTATTTAAATTCTACAGTTGTTCACGTTCGTTGGTTTTACTGTTAAAATTCAGAGCCTTACTTAGAAAAAAATCAGTTTACTAATACGATTATAATTATAAATATATCTCCCCCACTTTTCAATGTATTATAAAAATAAATAAGCGCGCCCAAATTTTAGCGCGAAAGTTTATATTAAGATAGAAACAGTTAAATTTAAAGGTAAATTCCAACTCTCCTAAACCCTTCCCCTACCTCTTTTAGGAATGCACATAAAACAACAATAAAAATTACTGTCCCTTATTAACTATTGCTGTTTACCCCTTAAGAAATTCTGAAAAAGGGTATGGGGTAAAAACTCCTGTAAGCCAGTAATCTTCTGTCATTGCTGGTAACTTGGAAAATTTGCATATTGCCAGCTAACAGGAACCCAGGATTTAGGGGAATCTGCGTGCTGCTGGATCCAGGAATCTTGTAATATTGCCAGGTACCAGGAAGCATTCGTTACCAGCAATATTTTACCATGAACTTCAGTAGATCCAAATTTAATACTTCAATATAATTTAAATAGCAACATGAAATAAAAAAAAGAATTTATTCTTCATGCAGTAAAATAATAGGTCATATCTTTCTGGTCAATGGGAGTTTATTATGGATTATTGGAGCACTATGAGTTTTAAACATTTACTCCTTGGAAAACTTGAGCTCATATATAGACATTTATTTCCTATATAGATCTGACATGGATCTTGAAGCAATAAAGCAGGCTGTTTTGTAAATGTTAAAAATTGGAAGAATCTATTAAATAAAAGTTATCGCAAATATACTTAGTAAATAACTCTACTTCATATTAAAGATAGGCGTAAGTTTTGATGTAGCCTAAAATTCTGTTTAAATTTTATTGCCCAGGGTTAATACATTAATCGATCTATTAATCTTAACCTTCAATACAATATACATTTATTAATACGATGACTGGCAAATTCAGAGTCCGATTTTGAACTTTACATATCATGTACTGCTTTACATATCATGTATCTGCTCGAGAATTACTATTATTTTAGAAAAGAGTGTTTACTAACATGTACAAAACAAAGAAATTAGCTATCAAAGTTAAAAATCAATATTAAACCTTCAGAGGGAGTTTTTAAGTATATTTGTCCTTATACTTTTTTGTACATTCTAGGCCTACTTGGTTTCTGTCACCTTGAAAACATTATGGTCAATCCTATTATATAAAGTAATAAGCTTTTTAGGTCTGTAGCAAAGGATCTCACTAACCGCTAAACCAATATGGTTCTTTTTTACAGTGAAGCTTCTTATCGGTCCTTAGATGGTTTTAGGCTATTTTTAGCCTTATAACATTCCTTTTGATATATAGACCCTAGATAATAGGGGCGCAGCTACTAGTATAATTATAAAGTTTTACAAATTCCGACGATATAGAAATATGTTCGTGGATCATGGATCTTAAGGGATAAGACAATAGACGATAAATTGATGTACAACCTCAATAATGATTAACACAATGGCCTTTTATGTAGATAAAAATAGAGCTTATAATTTTGTACACTGCTAGTTTGAACCAGCTAATCAAAATTTAATACCCAAAGAAATAAATATAAATAAATAATAAAATCAATTCAGTATCTCATTTTATAGAGATACTAGCCTCTAAGGCTTTGCCTCAAGAGGTAATTTTAAAAAAAATTTTAAATTTTTTTTTGGTGCTGCTAATTTTATGTAAAGTAGTTTCCCCATAAAACATTTTTTTTTTTGGGGGGGGGGGATTTTCATTTTTTTTGGGGGGGGAGGGGGTTGGGTGTGTCCCACCCCCCAAGAAAATAGCTTAAAACCACCACAGGACCAATAGTTATATACCTTGAAGAGTAGAATCCGATCGGTTTAGTATTACTGAGATCTTAAGCTTCAGACGGACAGACATTAAGCTACTTTGTATTATAGATAAAATAAGATACTGAATTGATAAATAATTGACGTTAATATAAAATGCCAACTTACATAATTTAAATATTTTGCTTAAATTTTGTAATCAAGAAATTATTCAATTTGTTATTAATAACAAAAATAGAGTTATTTGGACCAGTAAAAGTGCCAATCCTTATGTAATTGTACAAGAAACACGAAGTCTTTCTGTCTGTCTGTAGCTTAAGATCTCGCTAACTGCTGGACCAATATGGTTTTCATTTGCAGTAAAGATTCTCATAAGTCCTGGGAATGTTTATTTTGGGAGGGGGAACATGTGCCGTCCCATAAAATACAGCATCTTGAGAAAACAACCCGCAATATTTTTTTGTTTTTCCCACTAATTTTTAATCCCATTTACTTATTCCTAAGTCCTTGGTATTCATATTTATGTAATTCAGATATCATTACTTGTATAGTATGGTATATGAGTGGATTACAATGAACTAATTACAGTGGAATCTTTCTATTCTATTGGCACACTAAATGTTTCTAGGGTAAACTTGATGTACATCCTACATAAACCCCTTTTTTGATCAAAGTTATCGGTTGAAATTATTGGAGGAATCAATCAGTATGTAGATAATAAAAGTACTCAAAGTTTTTAAGTCAACAAAAAAGAGGTACCTAATGTGTTTAAAAACTTTTATTATCAGTATAATTAACACTCCTTCTAAAAATAGTATATTCCGTCAAGCACACTATAGTCCATTCATCTATCTAACTGTCATAATCACTTCTTATCTTTTTATACATTTTTTATGAGGTCTCTAGATTATTATTTATTCAATCATTAGTATTCGTGTAAAGGAATTCAACTTTCTTTATCAAAAATATTCAATTGTGGTGATTTTAAAGAGCTATTTTGTGAAAATGAATACTTACTTTTTAGGACTTGATTATAGAGATGCTTCGCTTAAATTATTGTACCTAGTTATAGGAATCAGTATGTTTTAAATATAGACATACGGACTTTCTGGTAACGATTATAAAATTGCTGCTCTTTCTTAGTTGTACCTAACTCTTATAGAAATCACCAAGCAAAGTTTGAAATCGATAGGACTATAACTATAGAAAAGCTTCGTTTAAAAAAAAATTTCTACTACTGTGAAATATAAGTTTACATATACAGGGTGTGGCACATAAATCCGGACTTTTTCTAATTTTTAAACAAATGAACATAAATCGGCAATTTTAAAGATTTTATTGAATTTTAAAGACTGGGAGGCAGGATAGGTGTATGACTATTAGATTATTCAAAAAAGGGCCGCCAGGATCAATCGCCGCCTCTACCCGCCTCCTCAACCGCCGGCAGGCCTAGGTCAAAATGTACCTGTCCAAGCTGGCGAAGATCTCCTTGATAGTGGCAATGAGGGAGCTCTTTGTGGTATGAGCACCTCTATGGGTGCATGCCTCAAAGTAGCCCCAGGCCCAAAAGTTCATTGACACGGCGGCTCTTATTTAGGCCATAGTTGAGCTAGAACAACGTTTTATACCTTTTTGGAAATGGCATGAAGATTTAGCTAGGGTTGTCAACGCAATCTATAGTCTAAAACGAGAATCAAGGTTCCATATGGGCCCCTGAAGAGGAGAATCGTGAATTGTTTTTGACATCTCACAATCTGCTATGTGTCAATTTTCCAAAGTACTACGGCCAAGCTAACTTGGATAAAGAGCATTAGTAATTTCTAGTACCTAACTTATGTATCTAACAGTACCTTCTGCAAGTTTCATGAACAACGGGCGCATTTCGAATTTGCCTAGTTGAACATATGCGCGGTCAGCTTGGAGTACACGTCCTACATCGTCCAAAGATTTTTATGGGTAAAAAGGTCATTATCTAAGCTTTTTATAGTGGGGTCAAACGTCCTGATCAGTCAAGTAGTCTTGATGCTATGGACTTTTAAGAAAAGTCCGGATTTATGTGCCCCACTGTATGTGTAATTATTTTATCTCATTTTATAAATTTTGATATGATTGAATCGTTGTCTTAATTTAAAACATTGGACAATCGTTTCAAGTTGCAATTGTGTAATGTTATCGGGGATATAGCACTTACTCATCCAGCAAATTTACAGTTGATGTATTTTTAGCAAAACGTTTTCTTCCTTTTTCTCATGCCATAAATACATCTGACACTGGCATTTACACATCCATAATTTTTCAATTATATGTCATAAATACATCCAACACTGGAAAGTATACATATAGATTTATTTATATGAATATTTACAATTAATTAGATTTTGTACAGTATGTATAGGTTTTAAACTTTTTACCTTATTTTAGTTACTCTCTCCCTATTTACTTCCCTTTTTCTCAGAATGCTCCCTACAAAACATCAATACATTTGCGCAGTTGGTCAAATTATTGCTATATAATATGATAATTTAGATACTTATTGTTAGTTCATTGTTTTATTGTGACAGAGCCATTATTTTTGGTAAGTTGTAATCTATCCAGGGTACATTGGTTGTTTTATTTACATGTACATAAATTTATTGGCCCTTACCTTATCCCTTTAAATCTTTGAATCTCAATTTGTCCGATCAAAAAGTTTATTCAATCAAAAAGACTACAGTAATTAGTATCTTAAGATACATATGACCAGTTGTCCATTTACACCAGTCAGAGAGCAGTCAAATGTAGAAGCTACATTATTTGATACTGAAATTTCATGTTTTGATATAAATTAAAGGGATTCAAGGGACAGGACCTCCAAGACCCAACAGTTTTATTTACATTGAATTTCTATAGATGTATAAATGCCAGTGTCAGATGTATTTTTGACATATGTATAAAAATATTGGATTATTTTTGCCAGTGTTGGATGTATTTATGGCATGAGAATTGATTTTACTGTAATTTATATGGTAAAATTTCAGTTTGTCATTGCATTGGCGAAAACACATCCACTGTAAATTTGCTGGATGTGTAAATGGCAGTCCCCCATGTTATCAGTTGCATTTTTCACTTTGTCAGGCAGGGAGGAGACATTGGACTGTAAATTAGACTGGTATCCAAAGTTTATCTCATTGATTGGATTAAAACCTTTGGATGCTTAAATTTAATCTTGAATTCATGCTAAAAGTATCCAAAGTTTTCAACCAATAATTTTTATTTACATAAGAGGTGACTCTTTTTTTATTATCATTTCGGATGTTTATCTATTAATTGTCAATTGTCTTATCCCTTTAAATCACTGCCTTATGTATACTTTATTTTACTTTAATTTTGTTCTTTTTGACTTCTTGTAAATGTTTAAATAATTTTTCAGAAATATGACAAGTAAATTATAATTATATTATCTATTTTGAGACCTAAAAAGTATTTGTAAAAAAAGAAATAAGTATTGAATAAAAAAATGGCTTTGACAACAGTTTTGGTGCTGGCCATCCTTGGCGCCGTCACTGGCATGTTCTACTTTGGATTTAATACAGGTACAATCCTATATACTAAAGTAACAGGATGTATGTGAGTGTGTCTGTCTGTACAAAAGGATCTCGCTTACCGCCGGACCGATATGGTTTTCCTTTATAGTGTAGCTTTTCGTATGTTCAATGAATTGTATGTTCAATTGTTCATGGAGGTTTAGAAATATTATGGGGGAGGGTACCACCATCCTCCCAAGATAAATCACCCTTGGAAAAAATACCAACACCCCCTCCCCTACACCAAGACCAATAGAGGCCACTAGTATTTACTAAATTAACTAGAAAGTATGTCTGCTATGATCACTTTCTGACCAATAATGTGGTCGGATTGTTTCTACACTGTTTTACTAATTGTCCAATTATGAAATTGGAGATCTAGACTTTCTACATTTATTGACTGTTTTGTTTTAATTTAGGAGTTATCAATGCCCCCGAGAAATCTGTCAAAGCTTTTGTAGCACAATCACATAAGGTAGAGTTTAATTTCAATAATTTTTATTAATATGTACACAATTTTTAAAAGAACCTTGCGCAAAGTTATAATTTTATGTATAGATGATATATATATTAAGATATATAAGTTTTCCGGAATTTTAATGTTAGGGGGAGATTTGAAATCTGCATCAAATCTTAAGCATTTTTTATAAAATTCGTTTTTTGTATAATTCTTTATCTGAAAGCGGAAATGCATTTTAAGTTAATTAATTTTGACCAATAGGATAGGTGGATTTTAAACTACCTGCGCTCTAATTGGTTGAATGATGTACGCCATCCAATCAGAGCGCAGATTTTTTAAATCCACCAATCACAGATGCCAAAATTTATTAACTTAAAATGCATTTCCGCTTTTAGATAAAGAATTATAAAAAAACGAATTTTATAAAAAATCATCAAAATTTGATGCAGATTTCAAATCTCCCCCTAACTTTAAAATTCCGGAAAACTTATATATCTTAATATATATATGTTAATGTAGTCTTATAATATTCTTGGATTAAAAGCTCGACCATGACCAAGTAATTGTCAAAGTAATTGCTTAAAATAATTATCTATGGAGAGAAATTAATTGCTCTGAGTAATTAGTATTTTTTTGGCTCTTAACAAAAATATTTAATAATATTTTTTTTACATACATATTACATATGTACATACATCCAATCGTAAAAGTTTTAAAAAGAAACAGTATTTTTTTTTGGAGGGAGGGGAGGAAAGGATTTTTTTTCCAGGGAGATTTATCTTAAGAGGGTGAATATACCCTTCCCAAAAACAGTTAAAAAACATTCCTGGGACCTATGAGAAGATTCACGATAAAGAGGAACGATATCGGTCCAGTGGTTAACCCAAACTGACACACATATAGACAGCAAGACATTCTGTTACTTTATACAGTGTGTTTTTTTTATGAGAACTTTTTTGAAAGCAATTTTACCCCACTTATAGTTATCAGAATTTTATGATTAATGGCTTATTTTCTGCGTTTTTTAATGCAATTAATAGAACAACAAAAAAAAATATTTCAGTTTTTACTTAAATGAACAGTAAAATCTAAAATTCAAAACTTAGGTGTGAACATCTAAAAATGGTTTTAGCGCATTTTTCTTATGCTCAAATATTCAACCTTTTGCAAGTATGGCTGCTAAACACTTCAAAGTTGAGATATAGAGCTAAAAATGTATACAGATACTATTAGGGACATGTACTAGAACATATCAAATTTTGAAGGTCATATCTCAACCAGGGAGGGAGTACTGGCCCCCCAAAGTTGACTACAGAAAATCCAATTTTTTTCTTGCAAAGGGTAGAATATTTAGGCATAAGAACAATGCGCTAAAACCATTTTTAAATGTTCACACCTAAGTTTTGAATTATAGATTTTACTGTACTTTTTAAATAAAAACTGAAATATTTTTTTGTTCTATTAATTGCATTAAAAAACGAAGAAAATAAGCCATTAATCATTAAATTCTGATAACTATAAGTGGGGTAAAATTGCTTACAAAAAGTTCTCATAAAAAAAAACACACTGTATATGTATGTAAATAGGATTTTGTTTTAGGTTCACTATGACATTATATTGAAGAGGACCAAGTTAATTTGTTGTCTGTTACGTTGTTAGCGAGATCTTAATCTACAGACAGACACACACAAATAGAGACATCCTGTTAGTTTTATATATATATGTAGGATTTTGTTTTAGGTTCACTATGACATAATATTGAATGAGGACCAAGTAAATCTACTCTTCTCCATCATTGTGTCTGTTTTTGTGGTTGGTGGTATGATTGGGGCCCTCTCAGGTATGTCTTTTATAGGTCAGGGAGGGAGGGGACATTGGACTATAAATTACACTGGTACCCAATTTTTAAAAATAAAGTTATCTTATTTGTTGGTTAAAAACTTTGGGTATTTTTTATTAAATGTTGGATCCGAACTAGAATGGATCATTTTTTTAACCTATAATTTATTCTATAGAAGTGGTAATTTTAATTGTCATTGAAATTTAATTTAAGAATATTAGAAATGTAACTTTTATCAGAGAGAGGGGGGATAATGGATTTTAAATTACGCTGGCTAATATTCAAAGTTTCAAAATTAGCCCTCTCTTTAGGTAGTTTGGCAATTTTTTAGTACTTTAATTAAATCCTGATTAGTCTGCAAACTTTTTAATTAATAATTTTTTTTCTGCAGAATGTGTAATTTCATTAATCTTAATTGGTGATATATTTCAATTTATAGTCCTTTCTCATTATCCCTTACATTTATACAATGTTAATCCAAAACATATTATTAAAATGTATCAAAACTTTTGATTTTAGGAGGAACAATTACAGAGAAAATTGGACGCAAAAGGAAATGATTTTCAATTTAATGTAATTAAATTTTTTTATATATATCTTTTCTCTATAATTCAAGGAGGGAGGGACTTAGATTGGTACCCAAAGTTTTAGTAATACGTTATCTTATTCATTGACTAAAATATCCTAATTTTTGAACTAGTAGTGTCAAAACTTTTTAACAAATAATCTAGAAAAGGAGTAATTTTGTTCGACATGACTGGGGATTTTTATACATTTTTTGACCATAGTCGTAACCCCCCTTAAGATCCCTGCTAGAATAAACAACATTTCTTGAATAACAATAAACATCTTTTAATCAGTGGCGTGTGAAGCACTTTGTCTAGGGGGGGGGGGCATTTTAAACAGTTTGCAAAATTTTGCCCCCCCTAAAACAAAGTGCCCCTAATCCCTAATATAAGTTATAATTTATAGTTGGTTATGCTCCTTGATTATAGGAATGTTGTCAAAAAGTTGCCATCTATCTCTTATAGAAGCGGAGAAAATCACTAGTTAAAAAAGTTATTGGTCATTATTGGGAATTTCCAAATATGGTATGATTAATTGAATAATAAGTTTATAATTGGCCCGAAGCGTCAAAATATTTTTAGGTTATTCTTGATCTTTTGGAAACATTGGAACAGTTTTGCTTTATGGAGATGGGAGGGGGTAAAATGGGGCATTTTTGTTCACCAGGGGGGGGGGGCAAAAAGGGGCATTTTTCAACATTTGGGGGGGGGGGGCAGGGGGGGCGTTGGCTAAGGGGAAACAGAGGAGGGGGGGGGGGCGTTTTGGGCGCTATGGGGGGCGATTGCCCCAAGTGCCCCCTTCGGTTCGCACGCCACTGCTTTTAATCAAGAATTTAGGGACCTTAAAAATATATTTCACTTCTAAACAATTTGTCTTTATATATATTTAGAATTATACAACTTCTATTATTACAATGTATATTGGATGTGTTATCGTTATAGGGGTTATCGTCATTTTAGCCAGCTGCGAGAGCATCACTTTATCAGAGTACATAAAAATATGGTTCAACATCCAAGTAATAATATATCGATTAATATTACATTATCAGTATCACAAAATAAAATCATTTATTTTGAAATAGAGGATTAATTTTGAGTGCATTGATTGGATTTCTTGGAGGTTTATTCAGTGCCCTGTCTCAACCATTCGACTCTTGGGAAGTTCTTCTAGTTGCTAGGTAAATGAATCCCACAGGGGTTAGGTAAAATAGATCTATCTAACTGTCTTATACGACTAACTGACTTTAATCTTATCTATCTATTTGTCCAACCTTCTACGTCATATCTATTTTCTATCTATTTCCTGATATTTAACTATCTTTCTGTCCTTCTAATTAAATGTAACCTTCATGAAAACGTATTTTATGTAGTTTAATTATTACTAGCGGCTACGCCCCTAGAGGCCTCTAGTGTCACTTTAAATGTTTTTTTTGTTCAAGTCTATACGATACCTCTTTATTGCTTTCAAATTCTATTATACCTCTTTATGTTTCGATCAAGTCTCTCAAATATTTAAATTTTTATCGACATTTTTAATTCTCTTTGGAGGGTGGTGGTACCCTCCCCCAAAATAGTTATAAACCTTCCCGGGTCCTATGAGAAGCTACCCTGTTAAGGAGAACCCGATCGGTTCAGCGGTTAGCGAGATCCTTCGGTACAGACACACAAACAGACACCCTGTTACTTTAGTATAGGGATTTTTAGAGTAGCCGCACTACAAAATGCCAATGCCTTGAATGTTAAATCTGTGTTAGACTAAACACTTTCTTTAAAAATCCTTTATTATAAAACCATAAAAACCATTGAAATTTTTTATTATATGTAGTTTTTAAAATGGCCGCTAGGGGACTCAAATAATTTTTTTTTATTTTGAAATAATGATTAAGACATCTACGGAAAAATAACAATTCTTAGCTGATTTGTACTTTTTTAAAATTCATAATTCTAAAATAATAAAATTGAAGAAGACTTTTATTGTATTTACAAAGGTAATGCTTGTTCTATTGCTAATTTAATCTGATTCAAATATTGTAAGTTTTTAGTTAGCGCCTTTTTCAGTTAATACGTTCATAGCTCCGCCATTTTTGGCGAATTTTATGAAGGAGAATACAAAGTCATATTATGATCGAGTTCTCAGATATATATCCATTAAGCTTTAATGATTCTCGCAAACATTGTTTGGATGGCTAAAATATAAACAGACAGCTTACCGCGGATAGTAAAATTATAAGATTAATTCAAGGTTTGTTGGTGCCAAGGGGCCGAAGTCATGATCTAATAAAACTTGTATTAATATTATAATGTTTTAATGTAATTATTTTTAAAATTGTAAAAGGTTGATTTCCCTGAGGCTTACTGGCGTCTATCTATCTCTATCTATTTATATTTATCTATCTATCTAGATTATTGGTTGGATTTTCCTCAGGCCTATACACTTTAGCTGCCCCTATGTACCTGTCTGAAATTCTATCTTATCAATCTGTCTATCTATTTACCTATCTATCTATCTCTCTAGATTACTGGTTGGATTTTCCTCTGGCCTCAACACTGTAGCTGCCCCTATGTACCTTTCTGAAATTATTTCTATCTGTCTATCTATCTACCTAGATTACTGGTTGGATTTTCCTCTGGCCTCTACACTGTAGCTGCTCCTATGTACCTGTCTGAAATTATTTCTATCTATCTATCTACCTAGATTACTGGTAGGATTTTCCTCTGGCTGGCCTATACACTGTAGCTGCCCCTATGTACCTGTCTGAGATTATTTCTATCTATCTTTCTACCTAGATTACTGGTTGGATTTTCCTCTGGCCTATACACTGTAGCTGCCCCTATGTATCTGTCTAAAATTATATATATCTATATGTCTATCTATATACCTATCTATCTATCTACCTAGATTACTGGTTGGATTTTCCTCTGGCCTATACACTGTAGCTGCCCCTATGTACCTTTCTGAAATTCTATCTATCTATCTATCTATTTATATCTATCTATCTGTCCATTTAGATTATTAGTTGGATTTTCCTCTGGCCTCTACACTGTAGCTGCCTTTATGTACCTGTCTGACATTCTATCTATCTATCAGTCTATCTATCTATCTACCTATATATATATCTAGATTACTGGTTGGATTTTCCTCAGGCCTATACACTGTAGCTGCCCCTATGTACCTGTCTGAAATAGCTCCAGTAAAATGGAGGTAAATATCATATTTAAGCAATAACAATCTATACAATAGATTTATTAACCTAGATAGCCAATAACCAATCGACAAAATTAAACTTTTTTTAGACTAATTAAAAATAAATAAAAATTGCCCTTTTGTACTAAAATGTGTAAACTTCCTAACCGATAAATTGGTCGTAATGTACCTTACGCTGCATGTGTTACCATTGGTCTAATAAAGAGATTGATCATCTAGACTTTCTATATATATTACCTCTACATAAAATCAGCTAATAAAAGTCTTATTATATTTTTTACATCTGGGACCTCTTATTTGAGACTAGTTTATTTACTATTAAACGAGTGTATAACTATTTAATTCCAGGGGAGGAATCGGAGTGTTGAATCAGCTTTCTGTAACAACTGGAATCTTTCTTTCACAGGTATAAAACACAAGTCCAATCATGGATTTTAAGGGATAAGACAATGGACGATAAATTAATATTCATCCCTATTGATTACAAATAAAATTACCCCTTCTGTAGATTAAAATGGTTGATTGAAAAGTTTTGACATTACCAGTTAGAAACCAATCAATCCAAATCCAATATAATTTATGTACCAAAAGTTTTTGAGCCAACAAATAAGATAATTTATATATAAAGAAGAAGGGGGGTGGTTTACTTATAATTATTACTTTAGGTCAGGTTTGATTATATAAGGTTCTGAGTATCCCTGTAGGGTTAAGAAGCCCTGCAAGGGTTACGCATAGGTAAGGTAATTAATTCCTTTTATTTTAAAAATCAGTGGAGAGGGGGGAGGCAATGTTCGACAGGACCTTTGAGTAAAAACACCAAAACTATTTTCATTTTAAGATCCTTGGACTGAGTGAGTTGTTGGGTAATACTGATGGCTGGCCATATCTGCTGGGAATCACTGCTATACCTCCTATTATACAAGTTATCATCCTTGTTTTCTGCCCTAGATCACCCAAGTAAGTTTATCTATCTATTCAAGGGTTCTTACATTTTTTTTTAGTAGCTCAGCTACTCTATAACTAGAATATGTTTGTCCGTCCGCTTGTCACTCTTTCACAACGCCTGTAAGATTTCCGTAATAAGTCTTCATTGTCTATTGATAGCGGATGCGCCCCTAGAGGCCTCTAGACAGGCACACATCCTTGTAAGTATTTTTAAAACATTTTGTTTTTGAAATTTTTTTTATCCAAGCTGCTAACTTTAAAAGTTACTTATAGACATAATTGTCCATGTTGAATAAAATCATATTGTTAACTTCCCATTGCTGCGCTACTCATGCACATAATTGTGCTTGCTTTTAATTTAATTTACTTGACACAAGTGGTTTTCATTAGGTTCAAAATTCCATATTTTGCATGTGGAGCATACGACACCCCAGGGATGTTAAGGGATAAGATAATGCATGATAAACGTACATTTTCAATGATGATAAACAAAATTACCTTTTCTTAGTATAAAACTATATTGGTTAGAAATTATAAAAGCTGCTTTTTTGATTCAATAAAACATTCATTCCTCTTATGAAAAAGCGTGTTTATACCATGTGTGGGTACCATGATTATTTACAGTCTAATGACCCCGCCCTCCCTGGATTAAATTAGTTTGCCAAGAAGCCTTATACTATCTTTTAGTGGAAAGTAAGGGAGGGGGGGGGGGGTTTATTACTCGATTTAAGATTAAAGGATTTTGCGACAGAATTTTCAATTTCGTTTTTTATTTAGTTTCCACTGTCAAGGTGTTTCTCAAAGAAAAGAAAGCTAAAACTCTAAATTCAGCTGAATAATAAGCTGGGCTCGGCAGCCGCCTGCAAGTCTTAGAAAATTTAACTTATATAATTTTAAAAATCCTAGAGAAGTCTAAACCCCAACATGGCAAATTACAATCCCTCATTTCAAGACATCCAAACGGGTTTAAATATGAGGCTTAGTTGCAGCCGCCTAGCCCTGCTAATAAGAGCAAATTATTAGAAAACAGTTAAAATCAAATGTGTATATCAGCCTGGATGAGCCTACAGAGGCTAGAGCTATACTATATATCTATCTATCTATGTATATCTAGGTATGTGTATATCAGCCTGGATGAGCCTACAGAGGCTAGAGCTAGACTATATATCTATCTATCTATATCTATTAATGTGTATGTATATCAGTCTGGATGAGGCTACAGAGGCTAGAGCTAGACTATATATCTATCTTTCTATGTATATTAAGGTATGTGTATAACAGCCTGTATAAGCTAACAGAGGCTAGAGCTAGACTATATATCTATCTATCTATGTATATCTAGGTATGTGTATAACAGCCTGTATAAGCTAACAGAGGCTAGAGCTAGACTATATATCTATCTATCTATGTATATTAAGGTATGTGTATAACAGCCTGTATAAGCTAACAGAGGCTAGAGCTAGACTATATATCTATCTATCTATGTATATCTAGGTATGTGTATATCAGCCTGTATAAGCTAACAGAGGCTAGAGCTAGACTATATATCTATCTTTCTATGTATATTAAGGTATGTGTATATCAGCCTGTATAAGCTAACAGAGGCTAGAGCTAGACTATATATCTATCTTTCTATGTATATTAAGGTATGTGTATATCAGCCTGTATAAGCTAACAGAGGCTAGAGCTAGACTATATATCTATCTTTCTATGTATATTAAGGTATGTGTATATCAGCCTGAATAAGCTAACAGAGGCTAGAGCTAGACTATATATTTATCTTTCTATGTATATTAAGGTATGTGTATATCAGCCTGTATAAGCCAACAGAGGCTAGAGCTAGACTATATATCTATCTATCTATCTATCTATATTAAGTTATGTGTATATCAGCCTATATAAGCCTCCAGAGGCTAGAGCTAGACTATATATCTATCTATCTATGTATATCTAGGTATCCTATTATATAAAGAAGTAAGGTTATTTTACCTGTAGTGTAGGATCTCGCTAACCGCTGAACCGATTGTGTTCACTTTTTTAGACAAGTTTCACATAGGTCCTGTGATGGTTTTAGACTATTTCTCTATCCCATAAATGCTAGGGGTGTAGCCGCTAGTGTGTATATAAGCCTAGATGAGCCTACAGAGGCTAGAGCTAGACTATATATCCATCTATCTATGTATATTAAGGTATGCGTATATCAGCCTATATGAGCCTACAGAGGCTAGAGCTAGACTGTATAACTACCTATATATGTATGGTATGCGTATATAAGCCTGTATGAGTCTACAGAGGCTAGAGCTAGACTATGTATCTATCTATCTATCTATATATATCTAGGTATGTGTATATCAGCCTGGATGAGCCTACAGAGGCTAGAGCTAGACTATATATATATCTATCTATGTATGTCTAGGTATGTGTATATCAGCCTGGATGAGCCTACAGAGGCTAGAGCTAGACTGTATATCTATCTATATATGTCTAGGTATGTGTATATCAGCCTGGATGAGCCTACAGAGGCTAGGGCTGGCCTGTACAGCCTCCGTGGTAATGATGAAGAAGTTGATTTTGAAATGAAAGAGATGGAGGGCGAGAAACAGGCTGAAACAGAACCAAACATGTCCCTCCTAGATCTTTTAAGGTAAAAAATTAATCGTTAAACACTGTTTTTGTTTTGTTTACAGACTGAATGTAAAGAAATAGCGTAAGGCAGCAAATTATATTGCTAGAAAGAAATACAGAAAAGGAAGTCGAAAAAATTTGTGTTAGTTAACTTTAGTTTTTGAAAATTAGGATGGTTTCCCTTAAATGCCTATTCGAACTAATTTGAATTAAATATAAAGGGTTGTATATTACTTTGGTCATGTTAGGTAATTTTTATTGGGTAGCTCCGCAGGGTAAAGACATCCGAAGGTATAAAAAAGATCCCGCAGGGGTTAGGCATATTAAAAATGACACCTTTTCTTAATTTAAATTTTATTTTATTTAATTAGATCCCGCAGTCTAATGCCAGCTCTGGTTATTGGTATCATGATGCATCTGTCTCAGCAGTTATCAGGTCTCATTTTCAATTTACTAAAATTTTTGTAAAATAGGATAATAAGATATTAATACAGCAATATGGATATAGACTTGCTGGATATTGTGAGACATTCTCGCATTCTCTGGTTAAAGTTTCTCCCAGCTGGCTTATATGTATAACTATACACTCATTATGACTTTACATTATCTCTAACCCTGACAATGAGGAAGCTAAGGTATTGACCAATATCTGAGAACTATAATAGCAACCCAAATTGACGACAAAAATTCCCATATCACAATATTCAAGTATTCTAAATCCATTAATAGCAACTAAGCATTATTTGATGACGAAGCAAGTGAATAAAATCTAAGTTACAAACTTTGACTAACAGAGAGCATTTGATAGTGTACGCCACGTTTTGTTTAAAATGTAGAATTTTTGTCTTGATTTTTCTTCAACATGCAAAGTTTTAAAAACAAAATAAGAAGGAGGGGTAGTTTTTCGTTTTAGGCCTTGTTATATTTGGTTCTGGGATGCCATGCATGGTTAGGGCCCCCAACGGGGTTATGCATATGAAAAAATACCCCTTCCCCTCTTATTTTCAATTTTTCTCCTCTTATTTAGTTAAAGCACCAACAAATTAATATTCTATTGATTTTTAGGTATAAATGCCATTTTCTACTATGCTGTCAACTTTTTTGAATCTGCTGGAATTGAAACTTCACAAGCCAAGGTAATCACGAAACCTTAAATTCTAGATTTTTTATATTTATATCTGTAAGCATGACAGTTAGTTCGACAGACAAAGTAAATTATAAACTGGTATATTGGTATAGGGAATCTTCGCGAGAACTTCAGGACTGACTGACAGACAAAGTGAATTATAGAGAAGCTTTGCTATTAAAAATAAGTAAAAAGACAGTCAAAGTACCAACTCTAAAACTTGTATATATTCAATGCGGTCATATCAAGAAGGGAGTTGATTTTGGATACAATAGTTTAAAAACTAGTTATGTCCAAATTTTTCAACCAATAATCTACAGAAGGAGCAATAAAAAACCCTGTACATTAATCTATCATTTGTCTCATCCCTTTATATCCCTGAAATGGTTAAATTGTCTTTATGTATTTTATTTAGTATGCCAATCTTGGAGTTGGAGCTATCATGGTTTCTATGACTCTTGTTACAGTTCCTCTTATGGACAGGTAGATAGATAGATAGATAAATAGATACATACTACAGATACTAAGATATTTATATAAAGAGTGAGTCAGAAAAAACTGAGTTTTTCGATTTTCAGAAACAACCAGAAGGAATACAGAAAAAATGATTATATATCCTTGTTCTCTGTACAAAAGCACATCAAACTTGTAAAAGGTGTTTTTCATTATCTCTTAAAATGCGGCCTCTATGATAGGTGTATGGTGTCATAAAATGCCTTGTGTGAAAAATGTTGATCAAGAAAAATTAAAATAACTCATCTATTTTGTATAAAAAAAATCTTAAAATTTTAATATTTATTTAGAAAAAGGTCTAAGAAAAGTACTTTAATAAGTTTTAAAGGTGAAATGCTTTTTGGCTCCTCAGAAAAGCATTTTTAGAATACTGCAATTTGTCATTTTTTCATATTTCTTGATTGTGATGCATGTGGTTTAAAAGAATCTTCTATAATAACGTAGCTTATAGTAAAAAGAAAAAAAAACCTTTTTATTTGACAAAAAAATCTCTTAAGATAAAAAAGTTATCAAGGTTTCAATTTTTAAAATGAAAATGCCTTTTAGAAACCCTACCCTATTTAAATGAAGTTATTATGATGAATTATAACACACAAGTATCATTTGTCAAAAGGGGGCGGAGATTTTGGAGATTAAATCCAGTCTTGCACCAAATATAGAGGAAATTCAGGGGGAGGGGGTAAGAATTTAGGTAACAAGATGAAATATTTCCGGTAATGAGCTGGTTTTCCGTTCATGGAGTATTAAATCTTAACAATAGATTACAACAAAATGTTTGATTTATAATGTGATAACTTAATTTAAATAAATGTATTTTTAAGATGTTAAATATTTACGATCTGTTGAATACAAATTTTAATAATAAAAAAATATGTTTGGTTATCTTTTTATAATGGTAGACATTTTTTATTATTCATAAATCTACCTAAAAAGTACAAAATAATGGCCGAAAAAGTCATCACACACACTTTTTGAAATCTTTATGCTCTAAAAAGCGCCGTTGTTTTCAGAGATATTCAAAAACACCTTTTCTAAGTTTAATGTATATTTTTAAAGAGAACAAGAACCTATAATTGTTTTTTCCATATTCCTACTGGTTGTATCAGAAAATCGGAAAACTCAGTTTTTTCTGACTCACCCTGTAGATAAATAGTTGGAGCTTTTATGGTTTCTCTAATTGACAGGTAGATAGATTAACAGCAGATAGTTGGAGTTATCATGGTTTATATGACTCTTATATTACAGTTCCTCTCATGGACAAGTAGATAGATAGTTGGATAGGTAGGTAGATAGATACATACTATAGCTACTAAGATAGATAGATAGAGAAACAATATAGGTAGATAGCTAAAGGTATCATGTTGTTACGGTTCCTCTTATGGACAGGTAGGTAGTTTGATAGTTGGATAAATAGATAGGTAGATAGTTGGAGCTATTATGGTTTCTATGACTCTTCTTACAGTTTCTCTTATGGACGGTAGATAGTTGGATAGATAGATAGATAGTTGGATATATAGATAGGTAGATAGTTGGAGCTACTATGGTTTCTATGACTCTTGTTACAGTTTCTCTTATGGACAAGTAGATAGATAGTTAGATATTAAGATAGATAGGTAGATAGTTGGAGCTATTATGGTTTCTATGACTCTTGTTACAGTTCCTCTTATGGACAGGTAGATAGATAGATAGTTGGATATATAGATAGATAAGTATAGTTGGAGCTATTATGGTTTCTATGACTCTTGTTACAGTTCCTCTTATGGACAGGTAGATAGTTAGATAGTTGGATATATAGATAGATAAGTATAGTTGGAGCTATTATGGTTTCTATGACTCTTGTTACAGTTCCTCTTATGGACAGGTAGATTGTTAGATGTTCGATAGATAGATAAATAGATACATACTACAGATACTAAGATATTTAGATAGATAGATAGTTGGAGCTTTTATGGTTTCTCTAATTGAGAGGTATATAGTTAGTAAGATAGATAGATTAACGGCAGATAGTCGGAGTTATCATGGTTTATATGACTCTTGTTACAGTTCCTCTTATGGACAGTTAGATAGTTAGATATATAGATAGATAAGTATAGTTAGAGCTATCATGGTTTATATGACTCTTGTTCCAATTCCTCTTATGGACAGGTAGATAGTTAGTTAGATACTTGGATATATAGATAGATAAGTTTAGTTGGAGCTATTATGGTTTCTATCAGTGGCGTGCGAACCGAAGGGGGCATTTGGGGCAATCGCCCCCCCCTAACGACCAAAACGCCCCCCCCTGCCCCCCCTAGCCACCGCCCCCCTGCCCCCCCCTAAATGTTGAAAAATGCCCCATTTTGCCCCCCCCCCTGGTCAACAAAAATGCCCCTTTTTGCCCCCTACCCTACAAAAAGCAAAACTATCCCAGTTTCCAAAAAAAAGATCAAGAAATACTCAAAAAAAAAAAATTTTGGCGCTTCGCGCCAAACAGACAGTTATTATTCATTTAACCCTACCAAATTTTTAATTAGTGTAGAAATTAGGTTATAATCTTTTTTCACTGAACATAACAAACCAGGTAATAGGAAGTATTTTATTTTGTATAATATAAACTTTTGTACATCCCCAATGATGATACACAAAATTACCCCTTATATAGATTACAATTAGTAGATGAAATGTATGGAAACTAGACTTAATTAACCAACCAATTAAAATTCCATTAAAGTCCCCAAAGTTGTTGAGCCAACGAATAAGAAAATTTTTTATGAAATATTGGGGACTAGTGTAATAAATAGCCCCAAAACCCCTCCCTCCCTGCATATTTGAAGAAAAAAATTTGCGCTTTGTGCCCTTCCAAATGGTTTCTGCTTTTTATCACATTGTATATTTTGTTTTTATTTCTATAAAAACATGCGTAAACAACAAATATTTAATCAAAAAGTTATTTTATATAAAAAAGAAACAGCGTTGATTTTTATCTAAGCCTTTTTCTCAACACTGTATGTCTGTCTAAATGAATAACTATATATGATGTCATTTTATTTTCAGGATAAGTTTATCATTTTTTTGTGTACCTACCCCTACAAAAAGACATGTTTTTTTTATGGCAATTTTTATTAAAAACCCTTAAAACTAACTACATTCTATATTCCTAACTTGATAAAATACGCCACTCTTATTGTCTTTAATTAATTTTAGTTCAAAGGGGGAGTAAATATTTTTAGGTGCGCTTCACGCACCGCCCTTATAAATTCTTTGGAAACACCACTTAATCAAAAATTAACAGAATTTTAAAGTGCCATTTAAAGAGGGTAGGATATGTTGATATTATTTTTTAGCTTCTCTATAATTCACTATGGCTGTCAGTACTAAGGGGAAATGTGATTTTTTCATCTGCAATTAAAGATAGAAGGCTAAAACTTAATGTTAACATTCCCATCATTATGGAATATAATTAACTATTAAAAATTCATGGAGGTCAGACTGCTTTTCAGGACGTTTTTGGCTATTTTTGTATCTTTTAAATTTTGGGTATAGTCTCTTTTGTGACATTGTCTCTTAAGGTGCATTTTGTCGTATTTTAACAGTAGCTTTTCACCTATTTATAGCTCCTGCGGGGCCAATTGCCTACCCCTGTGGGGGAATCACCTGACCTAACTTAACCTAGAATAACCTATTGAAAGCTACTATGAAAATACGACAATATGCCCCTTAAGAGGCGTTGCCACAAATGAGACTATACCCCAAAGTTTTCCATATTTCTAAGATATTTTTATATCTGTAGATGAAAGGACAAGTAATTTTTTACATAGTTCTTTATATCTTTGGTTTTTATGGTACGATAATTTTTTTATAATATTAAAAAAAATAAAATTTCTCGCTGTTTCGAGCATCCAGTATGTAATTTACTTTGACTGTCATCACACAACATACAGGAAAAAGGATTTGTGACTTTTTCTACCTAAAATATATATTTATTTCAACAGATGCTCTTTAAATCTACTTGTCTGTATTCTTATTAATAATTTTTTGTGCTTTGCTACTTAAAGATGTTGTCATCCTTGTTTTCATACAATAAAGAAATATTTAAAATCAGTTTTACATATTCGGTTAATTTTTGGTAAATTATTTCCAAAATGAGTGTTTTTATCTTCTGTATTTTTTTCAAAGATGCTTTCAAGCTCCCTTCCCTTCGGTCATTGCAGGGTGGGGAGAAGAGATGGGGTGGGGGGTGAAGAGATGTGGGATATAAATGGGAAATAGGGATGGGGAAGAAGGGATAAGAACTAGAAGGCCCATAATCAAATAATCCCACCCCTTAAAACGCCCTTATTTAAAATTATTATATATAATCAAAATGCCCCCCCCTAAAGCCAAGTGCCCCCCCGGGGCACTTTGTTTTAGGGGGGGGGGGGGCAAAATTTTACAAAATCTTCAAAATGCCCCCCCCCTAGACAAAGTGCTTCGCACGCCACTGGTTTCTATGACTCTTGTTACAAGTCCTCTTATGGACAGGTAGATAGATGGTAAAATAGATAGGTGGATAGATAGTTGGATAGGTAGATACTAAGATAGAAAGGTAGGTAGATAGTTTGAGCTATGGCCATCTCTACGGTTCCTCTTATGGAAAGGTAGATCATTAGTTGGATAGATAGATAAATACATACGTGGAAAATTAAAATAGAAATCATAAATAACGTCTTTTCTTAATATAAAGGTTGGGAAGACGTATTCTGCATTTGACTGGTTTGGCTGGTATGGCCATAATGGCGGTTCTCATAGGTAAGTTTAAACACTTTTTAATTTCAAATGTAAAGCTTTTCTTCAAAAAAGTTTGTATGTCGTTTTATTGTTAAATGGTAATATATAATTTATTTCAAACAAAAGTGCTTGACTTGTCATTTTGGAAATTGATATTTTGTATGATTTTATTTTTAGTTGTGGCAGCCAATCTTGATTCTGATGGGGCTAAGATATTCCTCATTGTTGTCACTCTGGGATTTGTTGTCTTCTTTGCAGGTAACATAGTTAGACAGACAGACAGACAGACAGACAGACAGACAGACAGACAGACAGACAGACAGACAAACAGACAGAAAGACAATCTTGATTCTGATGGTGCTAAAATATTCCTCATTGTTGTCACTCTGGGATTTGTTGTCTTCTTTGCAGGTAACATAGTTAGACAGACAGACAGACAGACGGACAGACAGACAGACAGACAGACAGACAGACAGACAGCCAGACAGACAGACAGACAGACAGACAGACGGACAGACAGACAGACAGACAGACAGACAACTTTGATTCTGATGGTGCTAAAATATTCCTCATTGTTGTTATTTTGGGATTTGTTGTCTTCTTTGCTGGTAACATAGACAAACAGACAGACAGACATACGTATAGACAGACAGACAGATAGATAGACAGATTGACAGATAGATAGACAGAGTGACAGACAGACAGATAGATAGACAGACATACAGACAGACAGACATACAGACATACAGACATACAGACATACAGACATACAGACATACAGACATACAGACATACAGACATACATACAGACAGACAGACAGACAGACAGACATACATACATACAGACAGACAGACATACAGACAGACAGACTGACAGACTCTGGGATTTGTTGCCTACTTTGAAGGTGATATTTAACTAGAATAACAATATCCATTAGTAGTGAAGCACAAATCAAGAAAGAGGCAAATGGACAAAGTGAGTTATAGAGCAGATTCCTAGTTGTCATAACAAAGAAAATAAATGAAGAGAATGTGCTAGAAAACCTTTTTAAGCATGAACTACAGGCACACGGACAAAACAACGTATATAAACTAATGCATTTATTTATACATGGTCCATTCAACTATTGCCACGTTTGCTGTACGAACAAAATTATTGCAAACATGATCTTCTTTTTTTTCACTAAAATAATTTGTTTTCAGTTGGACCTGGTTCTATTCCCTGGATGATCACTGGAGAATTATTTACACAAGGTCAGTTAATCGGTGCTTTTCCTTTAAACACCTAGCAAGCTTCAAACACCTTTCTTCTCGTATTTTAATATAAATGAAATAAGAATATAAGAAGAAAACAAAGAATGAATAACTTTTTAGGGAAGCCTTGGGGTGGTTTTAGGCTAGTTTTCTAGAGTTTTGAATGACTAGTTCTTAATAAAATGTTAAGGATGTAACCTCCAATATGCTAAAACCAGGCTAAAACTTATTGTATTAACTCATTAAGTATATATTTTAAGTTTTTTTTTTTAGATTTAATGAAAGCATTTGATTAAATCTTTTTTTCTACTTTAGGACCTCGTGGTGCAGCTGCTAGTATTTGTGTTCTTGTCAACTGGTCTGCTAATCTATTGGTATTAGTTTTTTCTGCATCGTATTATAAACATTAATTAAGACCAGTTTTGTTACTTACGATGCTGTACATGATTTTTCAATGTGGCTGAGAACTGGTTCTAATCCAGCGGATATTAATCGGTTTCGAGTCCATACTGGAATAGATCATTTTCTAATCGATATAATGTGGTATTCGGCAACCGTGAGCCATGCCCATGGCACCCCTGACCGGGGTTCGGTGGAGGGTCAATGGCCCTCCCCCGAGTCCTGGGGAAGGGGTCTGACGACCCCCTCCCTATGCCTAAAATTAATGATTGAATCTGCCAAGTTTTATTATGGTTAACTGTATTGTTAATTCCCCCCACCCTTTCCAGGGATGGGGGATCATTATTGCCCAAACTGACTATTGTGTATGTATTATAATGCTTTTATGTTATGATTATTTATTCCTATCTGTGTAGTTATTGTTTGTTGTATATAGCTTTAGTACCCTTTAGACCTGCAATAAAGTGACAACTGAAATAGATGTTGATTATTATTTGGTGAATGCTAGAGAAGCGTAGCTTCTCTATAGTCAGGTGTCCACGTCTGTCACACTGCCGTAATCTAATTGAACTCCGGTGTCTGCCATTTATCCTCGGCGGATACCACAATAACTATCTTTTAATTTTGTTGAAAAAATGCATTTGTATGGTACTTTTGACATAAATTTTTTTTTTGTCTGTTTGTGTCATACCTTTTCACAGTGCCCTGATAAGTTAAGTTAACATGGAGCCATTACATACCTTATTAAACAATGAAATAAATTTTTAATAAGGAGAAAGAGAGGTTTAGTTTTTTGTTTGTTTGTGCTTTACTTTAGGTCAGGTTAGGTTATTATATTGGGTAATGCCGCTGGGTAAATGGTCCTAAGCAAGGAAGAGGCATAAAGATTTCCCCCTCCCAATTTTCAATTTATTAAAAAAAAATAGGGGCTGGGAGTTGGGTTTTAAGATCCCTAGGCACTAGAAGGAAAAATGGTGTTCCTAACTCTAACCTATGCAAAAGTTCTACAATTTAATTTTGTTTAGGTCTCCCTGCTGTTCCCGAACGTGTTAGTTACCGAGTTGAACGAGTATTCCTTCCTGCCATTCGCTGTCCTGCTCGTCATTTTCTGGATCTTTACCTGGGTGGCACTGCCAGAAACTAAGGGGAAACAGGTTGGAGAGACCAGCAACCTCATACAGGTAAACAATAACATATAAAGTCAAGTTGCCCGTCCGTAACGCCATGTTGAAAATGTAATTTTGTCGGCTGCTATTTAAGATAAAAAACTAAAATTTTTTGTGTAGATTCCCTGTACCATTAAGCATACAGTATATAACTTACTTGATCCGTCAGTTTGTCGGTCATGCTACATTTGCATATTTATATGTTTAGGTTTCTAGGTTACTAATCTTCAATGAGTCTTAAAAGTTTGATAAACATGTTCCTTTATTTGTTAGCCTAAAAACTTTAAATCTTGATTGGAAAGTTGAAAAAAGTGTCCAATCTTTTTTACTTTTTGAATCTACATTATAATTAGTGGTTCATTGTCCTTTCCCTTGGACTTTATATACACCATATCTCGAATTACATCTTTACCGTTTTAATCTTAAAATGTCTTTAATTTCAGGAAAGAAAATTTTTGTCTGGAAGAAGATACACATAATTCTTAATAATTTTCCCTAAATTAATAAAACTGTATTTAAAGTATGGTTCCGCTGGATTAAAACCGGTTCTGAGCCTTAATAAAAAATCATGTATTCTATTGTATTATGGTGAAACAATCCTAATTAATACGAAGCGATAAATAACTATATATATATTCACCAAAAGACCTATGACAGTTATTTATTAACATTATTATTCGGAGTGGGGACAACACCTAATTTAAAAATGCCTAACTAAAAATGCCTAACTAAAAACACCTAAGTTTAAAAATACCTAATGTTAAAAACGCCTAATTTATAAATGGCTAATTTAAAAACGCCTAACTAAAAATGCCGAACTAAAAGTACCTAATTTTAAAAATGTCTAATTTTAAAAACGCCTAATTTAAAAATACCTAATTCTAAACTATCTAAACGCCTAATTTTACAATGCCTAATTCTAAAATTTCTATTTTTTTCACTAAAATACTTAAAATTTTGATAACATTAATCCAATTGGCTGATTGTTCTTGCTGAAGGATCTCGCTAGTCATTGAACCAATATGGTTCATCTTTACAATGAAGCTTCCCGTAAGTCATGGGAAGGTTTATAACGCTTTTGAGGAGGTTACCAACACCTTCCAACGAGAAATCGCCCTTTGAAAAAATCCCCCCTCCCTCCCCCCGTTTTTTTTTTATATTTCTTTATAAAACTAGAACTAAAATGGGGGATGGTCAACTATCACCCCCTCAAGAAAGCGACGATACAGCTACTTAGGTTAGGGAAGAAACCAATAAAAATTAAAATTAATTTTCTTTGTCCTTCAACCTTTGATTTTACTAATTAATTTATTTCTCATGTGAGGTGCCACAAACTAATCATAAAATTTTATCTTTAAAGGCGAAGCTTTTCTATAATTAGGGTCGGTCCGTTCGTACCTCCATCCAGTTTTCTATTTCAAACTATATTTTGAAATTTTGGAAGGGTTCGTAGACCACCCCCCCCCCCCCCCCGGCTAATTGAATTCCCCTCCGTACTGCAATCGCCCCTAGAGGACTCTAGGGGGCATAGGCGCCGGTTTAATATATTCAACAACAGTTTTAAGATATGCTTAAAATTAGTTTTTTTTATATCAGGTATTTTTATACTTAGGTGTTTTGTCACATTAGGCATTTTTAAAATTAGGCATTTTTAAATTACACATTTTTAAATTAGGTATTTATAAATTGGGTGTTTTGTCACATTATACATTTATAAAATTAGGCATTTTTAAATTAGGTGTTTTGTCCCCACTCCTATTATTCCATTATCATGCATGTCACAAAATATTCATAATTTGATCATTTTTTTTTCAATGCTTAATATTTATTAACGAATATTTGTATTAAAGGTATAACTCTTATAAAATTTCCTGTGCTGCCTAGATGTAAAGGAATATAAGACTTAGGAGATCCCAACTCTTAGGCTAGCCTAGACAATTTAATAAGGTTTGGCCCAATTCATTACATAAAGTAGTACGTTTTTTGTTTTGTTTGTAGTTTAAGATTCCGATAATTCCTGATTAAATTGAGTTCTCCAGTTCAAGGAAGCTTCTATAGGTACAGGGAAGGTTTTAGGCTAATTTACCTTTTAGGTCTTGAGACGATTTGGGGGCTATCTTTCTGCTTTTTTTTACCCATTTTAATACAGAGTCTCTAGATGCTTGGGGCACAGCTTCTAGTATTTTTAGTATCATAACAAATTGTAACTTAAAAATCTTTATTTGAATTATGTTACCTGTATAATCTAAATAAATTATTGTTTAAATTGCTTTGTTTTTTGGTAGTGAAGCTACTCTATGATTGTAAATGTCTGTAAATCTAGAAAATAAAGTTTGTTCCCGTCAGTCTTGCAGCAAAACACTAATATGTAAAACGATTTTGCGCGATTTCCAGGTATTTATTAATCAATATTTTTGTGGGCGACATATTTGTAATTTCATTTTCTTTTAATTACTTAAAGGAACACACCCTGCCTTAACCAAATAAAGGATAAACAAAAATTACCATGAAAACGGACAATGCAGCGTTCAAATAGGACCTAGTGCCAAGTAGAATCCATTGAGAATGAAATCCTAGCTGTTCCTTCTTGGCAGATATTTCAATTTTAAAATTTAAGGTGAAAATCACTAAATTTGCCTAATATACAAGCCAAATCTACCTTTAATACAGGGAGATTAGATACTTTTTTTCTGTAAATCGCTAATGAGATCACTTTTTAAATCAAATAAGAACACAGTAATAGTGTTATGACGTAACAAAAAAAAATTAGCCAATGAGAGGCCGTTATTGACCAATGGTAAAATTTATAGTGGCCTCTCATTGGCTAATTTTTTTTGTTACGTCATAATCAGTCAAACACTATTACGGTGTTCATCAAATAATATCTTAGTCGTGTAAAATCAATGAAGCAGTTGTGATTTGACTCGAATCTGGTTAACTTGTCTTTGTGTCTTACTTGTTTTCTTAATAATCTTCAACATTAGAGCATAGAATTCTTTACACAATGTGTATACACTTAGAATAGAGACATCTAGAGAACACCTCTGTCAATCAGCCAATAGGATAATGCTGGAAGAACAATCTGGCTATGTTATTGGTAGAAATGTGTATAGATTTTGGCTCAAAAGGGCAAAATGTTTTTACTCTGTTTGCATAATGAGTCACCTATAAATAGTTGCATTTCATAGGACAAAGCTTTGCTTGGGTAAAACATATCTTCTAAAAATGTATTATCATAAGATAACATATGATAAAACATATACAGTATGTCAACTATGAATAATTGAATTTCTTTGGATAAAGTTAGCTTTCTATAAATTATTTTGTGGAAATATTTCGTTGCTGTATTATATGATTTGATTGTACATAACAAAAGAAACCTGGTGTTTGTATGTTATAATTTTGTTTAGTTTAACAGATTATGGGTCCAGTTTGGCCTTCTAGATATACTATATCTATTGGTCTAAGATAAGATTATACAGGTTAATTCATTCCTTGTCTGTATTATAATCCAGGCTTCATTGATTTAATATTGTGTTTTGAAGTATTTCTAAAATATAAAAGTGCTATATGATAATTTGTAATCAATCTGTTTCTTTTAGAAGCTTTTCTAAATTAAATTTGTTTAATATAATGGAAGTCTAATTCTATTTGTACCAAATGTACCTTTACTCACTATGAATTAAAGTATGTCTACTACTCTGTTGTGGTAAGGTTTCCTTCAAGTTATTGTTTCTTCTTTCATTTTCTCTTCTGCTTTAGGCTCTTGTAAAGCTTTATACTTAATAAAAACTTGCTGCCTTGGTGGAACCTAAGGTTTGTGCTGAGTGGGAATATGATCATAACTATTGATGGAGGAGAAGGATTCTTCTTATCTTAGTTCTTCAGACATCCAAAAATCTATTTCCTTGTTCTAACTGTTTGGTACCAATCAGAGATTTTGAAGATTAACTCCTTAAGGTTGATGAATATAAGCCAAGAACTTTTGGTCTGTTACATTAAGTTTACTGAAGATTTCAAGCTTGCTAAACATATTGCCAAATCCTAAGCCTCCCTATAAGCAAGGATTAGGAAGAGGGGTTTGTACCAAACAGTATAATATATCTAGATGGTCAAACTGAACCCATAATCTGATTTATCTATCCTAAGAAATACAACAATAATACAATATTCACAGTTGACATATTATTATATATCCTTTGTCTATATTTTACTTTATATGCGGAAATACATTTTTAAAGGATATGATTTTACCAAGCAAAGCTTTATCCTTAGATATGCAACTTTTTATAGCTGACTCATTATGCAAACAAAATGAAAACCTTTTTGCTCTTTTGAGTCAAAATCTGTACACATCTCTACCAAAAACATAGCCAGATTGTTCTTCCAGTGTTATCCTATTGGCTGATTGACAGAGGTGTTCTTTAGATGTCTCTATTCTAAGTGTATACACATTGTGTAAAGAATTCTATGCTCTAATGTTGAAGATTATTAAGAAAACAAGTAAGACACATAGACAAGTTAACCAGATCTGAGTCATATCACAACTGCTTCATTGATTTTACATGACTAAGATATTATTTGATTTAAAAAGTGTCCTCCTAAGCGCAATTTACAGAAAAATTGAATCTAATCTCCCTGTATCAAAGGTAGATTTGCCTTGTATATTAGGCAAATTTAGTGATTTTCACCTTAAATCTTAAAACTGAAATATCTGCCAAGAAGGAACAGCTAGGATTTCATTCTCAATGGATTCTACTTGTCACTAGGTCCTATTTGAATGCTGCATTGTCCGTTTTCATGGTAATTTTTGTTTATCCTTTATTTGGTTAAGGCAGGGTGTGGGAAGCCTACAAGAAATACCACACTTTAACTGCTGAAAGACTGCCACAAGTAGATCCAATAACTCAAATTTGAAGCCTTCAGCTTTAATAACAAAAAAGTTGTTGGCATTTTAAAATGACATTTTATGTACAATGAAAATTTTGAAAGATTTTCAATGCTCATGTTATAAGCTTATTTTTGTCATAAATTTAGGTTGCCAGTAACTAATTATATTTTTAAAATAAAAATACCTATTTTTAGTCAAAATTGTTAATAAAATTAAGTTTAACTTACGTCGTAATCGGAAGGCTGAATCAGCTCGATGACCAATCACAGCTGAGCTCATTTTAGTTTCATTTGTTTCCGCTGTGATTTTACGCAAATTAAACCAAATTTTTTTCAGAGATTTTGACTATGAAAAGTGGTGTTTTTGTTGTAAAATAGGGTGTGTTACCGGCAATCTAAGTTTCTGACAAAGATAAGGTTATTATTTAATATTGTAATTTCTTTTATAAGCAATGGAAATCTTTCAAAATTTACATTGTAGATAAAGTGTAATTTTGAAATGCCTAGAACTTTTTTGTTATTGAAGCTGAAGGCTTCAAATTTGGGGTATTGGGTCTTCAGCAATTAAAACGTTGTTTTACTTGCAATGTTCCTTTAATATTTAACATAAATTTACGATATTTTAAATTTTGAATCATGTAACCTGTAATTACTAAATTATTAATTAAATTTCCTTCTTTTTTACTAGTTACTAGTTGATACAAAATGTTCGTTTGTCTTCTCGTAATTGTACTTAGTGTTTGGTTTTATAATCTTCAGAATAAAATTCGCCAGACTTTTTAATTTTGATATTAATAAAAAGCCCCACACAATGTGACAGAAAATTGTTTTTAAATGATTAATTTTTAAAAAGAAGGAAAAACACTATAATAATTTATTTATTATTGAATGAATCTAAACAATCATTGAGTCAACATGATATAATTATAATAATAAAATTTTAACATTATATAAACTATTATTAGTAATAAAAAGAATAAAATGCTTTATTATCACAGAAAGATTAATTATAAGTATTGTTTTTATTTATTTGATATTTAGTATCGTACCTCAGGGAGTAAGGGAGGGGAAAATGGGCAATTAATTCAATTTAAGAGTTTTCGCTTACAGGCCATGAAATCCAGATTTATCTAGAAAATGTGAAGGAAATTGTAAAGGGTGTGTTAATAAAATTTTGAAAACTATAAATAAAAAAAAGCATTCATTTGAAAATTAGATTACCAGTAACCATTCTGTAATTAATTACTAGAAAAATCTCCGGGGAACCTGTTCAACCCATGTTCCTAGATTTTAAATGCCACTTCTTGCACTTGCACATTCCCTTTAAGCCAGTACCTAAAGTCTGAGACTCTTAAAAATTGAATATTCGATCCATTGTCCCCTCCCTTACTCCCTGATCGTAGCTACTCTAATATTTTTACATGTTCTGTCAATGTTGCCAAAAAGTGTCTTATTTTTGACCTATAATTTAATTACGATGAACACAATTAGTTTAAGATTAATGGAGAAAAAGTTTGTACACTGTTAGTTTTTACAACCCAATCAAGAATTAGCAAAAGTCTTAAAATAAGAAATCGTGCTTTTATAACCTAAAGTTAGTATAATTTACACTTTACAGTCCAGTGACCACTCCCTCCCTGAATTAGACACATTATTTTTTTCTCATTTTATAAAAAAATCGTCGCTACTTATTAGAAAAACATATAACACTCCTTAAAAAATTTAATTTCTTAATAAAATCTAACATCTAAAACAACATTTATTTTAACATGTATATGTTCAAAGAAAGCCTTAGATAATTTGAAATTTGACTGGCTTATAACCGGTTCTAATACAGCGGATATTAATCGGTTTCGAAGCTATACTGAAAAAGAAATTAACGAATACAAAAATTGCTGAATTTTGATTATCAGAAAGCTGATTTTCCAATTAATGAAAGAATAAATTTATTAGAAATTTTGTCAATATAATAAATTTACATGTAGATTTATATTTTTTTTCGATGAGTAATAATTATTTTGATTAATTTGAAGTCACAAATAGGACTTTACAGAGATCTTAAGGGATAAGACAACAATGAACGATAAATTGATATACATTCCTATGATAATTAACAAAAGTACAATTTCTCTTTAGGGAAACTTTGGGAACCAGTTTTATTTTACAGTCCAATGTCTCCTCCACACATGAGAAATTTAAAAAAAAATGATAAAATAAAAAGTTTTGATAACTAACCCTTTTATTGTCGTTCTTTTATCTGGAAGTTCATTAAATCTGTTTCAGGTTAAAGTTATAAGGAGGGAGGTGACATTGGGCTGTAAATTATACTGATATAACTGTGTTATTTATTCTATGGCTCAAAAACTTTGGATACTTTATATTATTTTTTTGGTAAAAGAGTTCAAACTTTGCAACTAACATCATTGTCCTATCCCTTAATATCCCTGTCTTAGCTGTTATCATTACTAGGCTGACTGGCCATACGTCTGATGAGCATAGTTTTCCGTACAGTACTTAGGAATCCACTTCTCCCAGATTTGGCTGTCTCCTTCATTTGTTTCCTGAAACAAAGAGTGTAATAATGGATATAGAATATATGTGGATATTATGACAGGGGAAAAATTGTCGTTAATTTAGGTTGCTAACATGGACATCATTTATTGGTCAGATCGTTCAACCAGGAGGAGATGTGGTAAAGGATTTGGGCAAAGAGCACAACCCTAGTTTGTAATAAATATAATTGTATTATTACAGATATATGTTAATACAAGGGCTGCTATTCAGCCAATGACTTCCATTTAAAATTACCAAAAATTAATTATTTGTTGGCGTCGAGTTGGCGTAAAACTTGTTTTTTGGTGTAACTGAAGGGAAGTTGGTAAGAATGGGGAGAAAAAAGTGAAGGGGGTTGTGAAGAAATTTACATTTAGAGTTGTTTGTCAGAATCACATTCCCTTTTTCATGATGGAAATATAAACCCTTAATCTAACACACATTGTTAGCAGCGATGTTGATGATCATCCTTATTGTGTTTACTGTATCCTAGCTATAAATATCCAGAGGTGGGTAATAAATATTAAATAAATAAACAAGCTCCACCTCTATAGATATTATCATCCTTGTTGTGTATACTACATATATCCTAGCTATAAATATCCAGAGGTGGGTAATAAATATTAAAATTTTGACACTAATGTAATTTAAAGAGAATACACTCGTATGATTAATAGCAAAACAGGCATTTTCATCTGAATAAACCTTGTTTAATATCCAAATAATACCTAACATTAATTTTTTTTCATTTGTTAATAACAATAGCTCTGATATTTATTTGGTACCCAAAGTTTTATAGACAAGCTCTCTCATTCGTGGGCTTAAAAACTTTGGGTACTGAATCTTAAAACTTTATAACCATCTAATAATCTAAAAAAAGGTATAAAGTAGGGAATAAAATAAAATTTATCCTCGATTGTCTTATCCCTTAAGATCCATGAATGTCAATAAAATAGAAAGATATATTTAAAAAAAGTCCCATTATCCCTGGCCTTAAACTGTAATACTTTTTCCAACTTTACCTATTCATTGTATGAAAATGTGGCAATTCTACAATATACATTCTACATAGTGCTCAAGGATATAAATATGAAGAATATTCATTATTACATCGTATTATAGACAGCTTTCCGTGGATATTAAAACAAAGAACTATAATGTTATACATAATTTTTCGGTATGGCTGAGAACCGGTTGTTATCCAAGGGATATTAATCGGTTTCGAAGCCATACTGGAAAAATATTTCTCTTTTTTTCTGTTATTAGAAAGCTTCTCTAGGATTTACTTAAAGTCAATCAGTCTTTAACACTGGGGAATTATTTGGATGTATTTTGTGGTAGATTTAAAAAAATCCCCTGATCAATGATCTAATTCCATTAACCTAAAGTTTTCATTTAAGATATTTCTACAGATGTCCTATCCCTATACCTTGCAATGTACATATGCTATTGTACTTTCTGTGTGAAAAGCTTTTGTGCAATAGTTTTAGAATATATATAGCTGGGGTGTGGCTAGCATTTTATAGAGGGAGGGGGATGGGGGGAGCTATATTTATAGATATTATAATAGACATTAGAAGAGGTGTAGATAGCATTTTCCAGAGGGGATGGGAGGGGAAGTAGGTGAAGTAAGTTTTATATTTGTAGAATATGGAGCTCTGTGCAATAGCTTTAGAACAGTGTTATATTTCCTATAAATTTTGTGGGAGAGGGAGGGGGGGGATTTATACTAGACATTACAGCTTTTTTTCTAAAGCCTATGACAGGCGCAACTTTTGATGATTCTATGAAAAAGGATATGCAATCAAAAGGGTTCTTGACAATATGATGCTTTAGGTAGAGATCTTGTTGAGCAAGATTTCATATTTTCAGGGATCTTATTGATCATTGTTGCCACCCAATGTGAACGCTAATAAACATTTGAGCTCTACATGTAAAATGTATTTGAGTTAAATTCTAGTAAAATTCTTTTCCCATTTACATTTCAATGAAAACTTTTTAACACCGGCCTTGACTAGGGTGTCACTTTTTTAATGACAATTTTTTGTTGACTGTATGTTTGTTCGTCCCCTAGGCTATCAACTTGAACTGCTTGTTTTATCAGTAAAATAAAAAAAGGCGAAGCTTAACATTGTGGATTTAGAAAATACGTGGATATTATGACAGGGAAAACTCCAGTAGGAGGGGAGAGGATAGGGTGAAGGGGGTTGAAAGAGGAGAATAATTTTTTTAGCACGCTGCAAGTTTCATTTTATTGGAGAACATAAAAAATCTGGGGTAAGATTCAAGTAATAATATATCCATAAATGCACATTTTCTGTGAAATTTTAATAACTGACTTATTTACGTCCAATACTATTACGAAAAAAATAAAGTAAAAAGTTTCATTTTAAAATAGGTGGCACCCTATTTTACCGACCATATATTCAAGACTTTTGTCGGGTTAAAGTTCAACTTTGAAACAAACTTTGATTTCTAACAGAAATGTTAAAAGTAGATAAGGATTATCCTCAATTTATACAAAAAAAAACTTGTTGCGGGCGGAGGGCGGAGAGATCAAGAAAACAGACTAAAACCACATTAAGTAATTTAAATGCTAAAACAAGTTATTTCCGAGAATTTAGCTTAGGCAAAAAACATTAATACTTTATATTAACTTAAGAATAATTAAAATGATAGATTTGTAACTTACTAAGGGTATAATTTTTTTTATAAGTTTTATGAACACGTTCTCTTATTCGTCTGCTGATTTAATCTTGGTTGATTGATTCTATGTGTAAACTTTTCAACCAATAAATTCATTATTTATTGCAATAATATTCGGGATATGCATCAATTTATCATCGATTGTCAAATCCCTTAAAAATAATATACTTATTAAAACGCCCAAAGTTGAATATAAAATTATACCTGGATGTTAAATGGCAGAGTACTGGACACACCCACTCTGGAGGATTTATTGCTGGAGGTCTGTATGTCAAGGTATCTGTACTGACAGCACCATTCACCTGTAATCCAACAGTTCCCTGGGTTGTTTCTGTTCCACCGTACCTCTGGTAATTATATACAGTTGGACTTTCTATAGCATTTGAGTCTAATTTGACAGAACTTCTAGAAATTAAAACATTATAGGACTAATAATGAATGCACAAATATAGATGAAAAAATCGGGACAGAGTCCCTGCCATGTCGGCAGAAATACAGAAGTTCATGTCCCCTCTACTTTTTTACTTTATTGGCCCAATTGATCTTAAGGTTAATTGATTACTAATTCGGTACTTTCTCTCAGAGAGCTTAGCATGCAAAAAAACCGTTAATATCCCCTATTGTTCAAATACATTGAAATATTAGGGCGGGGGGAAGGGTGAGAAGGTATTTTCGATCTTTATTTTTATGCGGGGGTCCCTAACATCTACCCAATATAATCTAATGTAAAACATTAACACACGAAAAACTGATTCTCCTACATTTTTATTCTATTTCAAAATATTGGGCGGGATTTTCTGTGCTTGCAAGGCACTTTAAGGGAAACAACCCGACATTATTTTTCGTGAGTGTATATATCCCTGAGTGCATTGATAAACAGTTGTATGTAGATGATATCTTGCTATACTCTCCAGTAAAAACTCACCATCTAAATCCTAAATAATATTCTATTAGTATCATACTCTAGGATTTTAACAAAACTTGCAATTTCTAAATCCTAAATAATTAACTTAATTACAGGCACCTAGACCTTGGCAAAACATTTGTTAAAGTTTTAACGATTTTCAACAAATTATACCTTGAAAACCGTGTTTTCTAATCGGTAAATATCTTTTTCTTATACAAAACTCCCTAACCCAATGAAGAAAATAAGATATAGTTTATTTACTTCTGTAAGTTAGAATATTTAATGTTGTCCTATAAAAAAACACCCTGTACATTCAGTGAGCAGCTTTATTTCTAAATATAAATTGTAAAACTTTGCTAAATATTTGATATGAAATATCTATAGCAATATTTGTGCAAACTTTCTCATGTTCAAATTATTGTCGGAAAACTTTTTATTTGGAAAATTCCTATATTCCCATTGCAGGCCATCCTAAACCACCCATCTTTATTTAAAATGATGCTTTATGTAAAAGGACTCGAATAACATTTAATGTTATCTATCTAATATCTCATATATTACTGAAATAATTGTATACATATTTTCAAATTTAAAATTATATTAAATCAATGAAACAAAAAGGTTAGATATGAAAAAATATTTTGTGTGAAACAATCAATCCCCCCAAACATGAAAATCGGTTTAGATAGGACAAAAGAGCAGGGCTATATATACAAAAATGTGCCACACAGATAATATTTTTGAATACCATTGTTTTTGAGATCTCTAGGACCATACAAATAAAATTTTTCAAATTTCTCATAATAAAATCAAAATTATATTTGTGACATATCTTTTAGAGTATGGAAAAAGGGAGAGGACTCAGCACTATAATTTAAAATATCCATCAAAGTTTTATGAATACGTTCTCTAATTTATTGGCTTACATCTATTTTTGTAAAATATCTGCTATGTAACTCACTTTATCCATACGTCGCTCCATAATTTTTATGGCGTTTCGTATCCTTGTTTCAATATAAAGTATTAAACCTTTTATTTTCCTTCGGAATTTCAACATACATTTTGACATATATTTTATTCCTATCAATACTGACAACTTTTATAGCCTGTCTTATAAAAGTTTTAAAGTTTAAATTGATCTTTGAAGTTATTGAATTTTTTGTCAGGTGTTAGCTTACAAGGGCGTCCAAGCTTTTTCATTTGGAGGGGGGGGGGGAGCAATCACCCCTTTACCCCCCCCCTTTGGACGTCCTTGTTAACCAAAATTGTTTTTAAAACATCAAGTTTTAAGCCAATCAATGAGAAAACGAGTTTATTCATTAGAAAACTTTGGGAATCAGTATATTTGACAATTTCTAGTTTTATTTTTGCCCCGGGTTAATAAAACAGGGTTTTATTTTTCGTAGAAAAGTGTCTATAACACGATACGATACATTATTTTTCAGTATGAACTTTTAAATTTTGCTGCATCCACAAAAATTACCTTTTCACAGATGATTCTATGGAGATCCGAAAACCTTTCTGGATTTTTAACTTTGTCCTTATCCCATGGGTCACTAGGTTCTAGTCCTGCAGGTTGTTGCTGTTGTTTCAATAGGTTACCAAGGTTCAGTCCCACCATTTTCACCTTTTTGAATTTTTTTCATCATATTTGGATTACTCTAAAAAATGATCTAAAAATATTGAAGAGACATTGGACTGAAAATTAAATTAGTGCTCAAAATTTTAATAAACAAACATTCTCTTTCATTCATTGACTCAAAACCGTTCATTCAATCTTAATTGGTCGGTTCGAACTAGTTGAGTCCAAACTTTTCAACCTGTAATTTTAATCTTCAGGAGGGATAATTTCCTTATAATCATAAATATAGAAAAATAAATTTTGTTTTTGTTTTTCTTAACTAAAGTTTACATCTTATAATAAATCTAATTTGTGCTATTTTTTGCTATCTTCCAACATTAAATCATTGTTATTTCTGTGGATAAATTTTACTTTACAACAGTACATTAAAACTATGTCCATATATAATGAAAAACCTTTTGTTTGCCACTACTAGCAGCAGTTGATCCTTTATCCGTCTTATCTTTATCCTTCATATGTGAAAACAATCTTGACCACTGCGAACCTTTTCGTGTTTGTGTTGATGGTTGTTGACTGCTGATTGATCTTGCCAATGATACTCTCGGTGGTCTAGGCTCTTTGGATGGTGAAGTGTCTGGGGGACTTGATATGCTTGTGGTCAATTTTGCCTTGTTTATAGAGTTCACCCATGGAGATACCTTCTGTGGATGCAATAAGTTTGTACTCTTTGGATTCTCTGTAATTGTTTGGTTTACAAAAAAAGGTGAACTCTTTGCATCCTTTAATGTAAATGGTGAGCTCTTTGGAAGATTATTGGATAAAAATGGACTCTTTGGATCATAGTGAAGTTGACTCTTTGCAACTTCAGTATTATTTATAGATGAAACACTTGGTAAGACAGGTAATTTTGTATTATTTGACAAATCATTAGCTTGAGTATTTGTATCTAACTCGTCTTTATCAGTCACATTTATCTTTGGTGTAGCAGCTGATGGGTCGGAAGCACTTTTTCTGAAAGACTTTGTAAAGTGTTGGAGCACAGAAAGCTTGATGCCTAATTTTGAGTTGGACCCAGTTGGCGCCTCTGATTCCCGCGCAGAATTTGAGTCATTATCCTTAAAAATATTAGGGGATTAATAATAAACTAATAGCTACTCCATAATTTGAAATGATTCGTCATTTTGTTTGACTGTCTGCATTTTTAAAAAGATTTTATAGGCTTTCTTTGAAAATATAGATTATCATAATATTTGGGCAAGGTTTAGATTTGAAGCTGATTTTTAAGATTGTAAAAGGTTGATTTCCCAAAGGCCTACAGTCAGCTGCCGAGCCATGGTTGATTGTCTAAAATTGCATAACTCAAAAAAAAACTTACCATAAAATGATGAAGCCTAAGTAGGAGTAAAGGATGATAGCCATGCCAATATTCTTCAATAAAAGCTAACACTCCAGAATTATTCTATAATAATATAGATTTATCGAACAACTGAAATATGAATATGGGTACAAAATACTTAGATATATTAACATGAAAAAATTTGTCACCAATTTAGGTTGTTAATATAAACCTGATTTATTGGTCAGTTTGGTTAGCCACCAACTTATTACTATTACTCTCCCCCTGCCATAGATCGAGGGTTCATTGGGCTGTTTATTACACTAGTCCCCAAGTTTTATTATAACGTTTTCTTATTCGTTGACTAAATAACTTTGGGGACTTTTTTATTGAATTTTAATTGGTTGGTTCATTGAGTTGAGTGTCCATACGTTTCAACCACTAATAGTCATCCACAGAAGGAATTTTGTATAAGATTATCTGGGATGTACATAAATTTATTAGCCATTGTCTTATCCCTTTAGATCCTTTACCGCTGTTAATTAGCATATTTTAAATTAATCAAAACTATTTAAAGTTGACTATTATTTGAATTTCTATCTAATTAATTTAGTAAAAGGATTACATATATGTAATTTATGTAGAATTAAATTTAAGTAAAATTTTTAGTAGGGAAAAGAAATTGACAAAAAATAGTTGATTAAAAGATAGTTGTGTTTTCCCCTCACAGTAGTTATCGAGCAATGAACCCCTCTCCTTTTTGGACAAAAATTGAAAATAAGGGGGGGATTATCTCTCTATAGGTATTTAATTCCTAACCCTGTGGGGCCTATATTTGTGGTGCAATAATCCTGCGGGGTCCAAGTACCAAATCCTAACCCAACCAAACGTAAGGTAACAAACAAACAGTAAGGTCAGAAGCTGAGGGAATTAACTAAAATAACACACACCCACACACACACAATCAATCATCCCAATACTAGAATTTAAAAAAAACTACCTGATTTATTGATTGATTGAGCTGGGTTGAATTACAGTATACAGCGATTATTGTATTTATACAAGGTAGATCTTCACTAAAATATAAAAATATGTTTTGTTTTCAGTAAAATGGAAATAAAAGTAGATTGTTTGAAATAAAAAAAGAAACATGCTATATTTTTTGCAAGATTTTGAACCTCATACATCAAGGTACAAAATTTACCCAGTTAGATTAGATAATAATTTTAAATATAGAAAATGTAGATGATCAATGCCTTAGTTGGTCCAATAGTAACACTGAATAGGAAATATCTAACCACATTATTGGTAAGAACGGGCAAAAAATTTTTTATTTCCACCATTTAATGAGTTAACTTTTCTTTACTGAATCATATGTAACTAAAGGTATATATATAAATTTTTGTCTGCTAGAAATTCTTTTTTTGGGACAGAATATCAATTCTCATTGGCTATCTGGGAAAATATATCTATTGTATTGAGTAGCTAAACCTCTAAAAAAATCTATAACTTACCTATGGGCTGAACTATCAAACACACTGTCATTTACTTCACTGTCTTTTTCGGTTACGTCCTAAACAATGATTACTGATACAAATATACTAGCGGTTGCGCACCTAGCATTTAGGCGCTCTGCATTCAAAGGGTCAAAAGGGCATAAAAATAGCCTAAACCCATCTCAGGACCTGTATCAAGCTTCCCTAAAAAGGAAAACTCAATCATTTCATTTAGTGTATATAGAAATCTTGAGTTTAAAACAAAAAAAACCTTACTACTTTATATAATAGGATAATGCTAATATAAAAGTTTTTGTCAAAGTGTAGCTAAGGCCCTCGCTAAACGCTGAACCGATATGTTTCTTCTTTACAGTGAAGCTTTCTTTAGATCTTGGGAAGTTGCAAAATGTTTTTATGGTAGGGTTACATAATCCTCCAAAAAGAAATCGCCCTAGATAAAATTCCCCTCCCTAAATCAAAAGTTAAAACTACAACCGGTAACCCATTCTTTTCTTAACCCTTGACCAGCTATCAAAGGCCAAATTTTGCATTACAAATAGTAGGGAGATTTTTTTGTTTACAAGTATACCCTGTTTGTTTATGAGATTGGAAAAGTTTTAATGATTGCTATAAATTCTGTATTATAAATTATCATAACATAATATATACAAATACAACATATTAAAGTAGTAGGATGTCTGACTGTCTGTCTTTTTCTGACTTTCAGTTAGGTATAATGACTTTTCTATTGTTCTTTTCCTTGTTAATTTAGGGAGGGAGGGAACACCGGACTGAAAATTACAATCTCAATCGCTGCTTTAAAGAAATTTAGTACATTTTCTAAAACCTTAATTAAACCAAACTTTAAGTGTATAATAATGTTAACCTTCAAAACCTATTTGTTTATCATAATTTGGGGTGTATATAAACTTATCCTCAATTATATTATCTTTTAAGATTCCTTGGTAAATTACGAGCTTTAATGATAAGTCACTTTTGACTTTTCCTTGTTATAGCTACTAAGAAGCTTACTGACAAACTGACCAATTTATGAGAATGTAGTGAAGATTTGCTACAATAAATTACCTGGTAAAAGTTGATCAGAAAGGATTGATTCTCAAACTGAAATAAACAGACAATTTACAAATTATGGAACCATACAAAAAAGAGTTTTAAATAATCGCGAAATCTCGCTAGTTAAATAAGACGTCTAAGATTTTTACTTTTCTCGTCTGGTGATACTAATTTAATAAAACATTTTTTCGTTTTTTTTTGGTTTTTTCAGGGAGGGAGGAGTAATAACCCATTACCCCCCCAGGGGCGTCCAAGCTTTTTTATTTGGGGGGGGGGGGTAAAATTTGCTTGAGGGGGGTAATTACCCCCCCTGAAATCTGTTAGCAGGGGTAAATTTTGTTTACCCCCCCCCCCAAAATGTACCCCCAGGGTAAAATTTTTTGGGGGTGTAAATTGATAATGTATTAATATTTAGTATTAAAAATGCGCGCGAAGCGCGCCAAAATTTTTTTTGTTAAGGATTTTTTTTTTTTTTTTTTTTGGGGGGGGGGGTATTTCCCCCCCTAAAATTGTTTGGAGGGGGGGAAATACCCCCTCCTAAATGGTTGGGAGTGCCCAAGGTAGGGGTAAATTTTAAATGGGAGGGTTAAAATGAAAAATATAATTCGTTTCCCCATTATCCCCCCCCCCACGGCAGTACGTCCTTGTAAGGTTAGAAAAATGTCGGACATGCCCGACCTAGTTATAAAGTAGGGAACCAACTGAACAGTTTCCATATACTAAATATACCAATTAAATGGTTTACGAAATGGCTAGATTACAACCCACCCCCCTTTTAAAGATTGTATCTTTTAAAACAAAGAAAAGTTATTTTGTGTTGGAAAAGTTTGTGGTGTAGTTTGAGTTAAATAAATGTGCTAAGTTTTGTTGTGTAAGTGTAGATTAGGTGCTACAGTGTGTCCCCAAAGACGTCCAAGGGTGGAAAGGGAGTTAAGTGGTGATTAAACCCCTCCTCCTGACCTCCCCACCAAAAAATCATATTTTTTGACGGAGGAGGGTTGGGGGGGGGGGGGTCGTATTATAACAAAAACTTGTGAAACCTCTTCATTTTTGGGGGGATCTTTGCGCTATGGTTTTTATGAATTAAGAAAATTTGTCTTATGTATATCCTCAAATATGACTTTTTAAATTTTATACCCCCTCAGAATAAAGAACTTGGACGTCCCTTGTCCTCATTTTCTTTTTATTTTGATTTGAACAATTGTTCAACCACCAGTAATATTAATCTATTAATGAAGGGGTATTATTGTTAATTGTAATTGGTTAATAAGGCTCATTGTATGTACTTTGGACTTAGGAAAGCATTTGACAAAGGTTATCATCAAATAGTTTTTGTAAGGCCGGGAATAGGTATATCAATATAATTATTGCATGTTAAACCTGCTACAAATGTTATAACATATTCAATCCTTGTATGAAGAATCCTAATATGATTGGGTATAGCATAAGATGCGTAACAACTCTAAGAACAAAGGTTAGTACGTCCATCATTCTTGGCGTAAAAAATATCTTTCAATTTAAGGAGGTTGAAAAAATGGTCCAATTTAACTTGATTAGAATCTGTAATTTGGTCTAGTAGTTGTTTGCAAACTTTATTAGTATTTTAAGTAGTGGCAGTCAATTTAATGATATTTCCAGGGATGGAAAGGACATCGGATTGTAAATTGCATTAGTACCTAGTTTTATAACAACTTTATCTTATTCGTTAGGTCTAAAACTATCGGTACTCTTATTATAATTTGTTTGGATGGTTCGAAACTAGCACTTGCTGTGTACAAACTTAAAAAAAATAATGTAGAAAAGGTAATTTTTTTCTCCTTGGGGTTGTATATCAATTTATCATCTATTGTCTTATCCTAAAAGTCTTATCTTAAGCCATCAATAATACATAGTAGAACAATGACTGAACTTTCGTCTGTAAGACCATTTAGAGTTTAGATTTTTTATTATACTTTGCTCTTCTGGATATCTTCCTGAAGAACGAATTTTTTTTAATGTTATGATTTTATATTCAGGGATAAGACAATGGACGATAAATTACACTTTTTGTAGATTAAGATTAAGAGTCGAAAAGCTTGGACCAATCAAAGGACCCAAATTCTAAAGGCAACGAATGATAGTAACAGTAAAATTTACAGTCCAATGCCCCCCTCCCCCCACACCCTGTTTAAATCCAGCGGTATAAACATATCATATCGCCCCTCCCTATCCACCTTGCATGCACAACTAAGCAATCAATAATTGCAGTTGTGGCCTGCTTTTTTTCTGCAAAAAAAATAAGGTTTTTTTTGTGGCAAAAGTTTTTCTTTTTAGCAACCAATAAAAAATATTGAGATTTACTTTCGAAACTTGATAATTACCCTGAAAAGTAGAGGCTTTGTTACATAATACGGGAGAAGGGTGGGGGGGGTTCCCTGTACTTGGGAAAAAACCCTAAAATTCAGAGTTAGAGCACAGCATAGCATTGTAATGACAGAGAAATTGAACACGCAACTACCGCCAAAAACTTGTAGTTTTCCTCCCAAATAGAGCAAAAGTAAATTTAGAGGCATTTATATGCTTTACCTTTCTCAAAATGTCTTTTGAAAAATGACCCCATACCCCCGTTTAAGATAAGGGGGAGTAGTTAATTTATCAATATGCCTAACAACTGAGGGTGCTGTCCTAACCCTGAGGGCCTATAAAGTATCTAGTGTAACTTACCCTAACCTGACCTAAGGTAAAAAACATACAAAAGAAACCCCCCACTGCATTATTTTTATAATTTATCTAAATATAGTTGGTTGTTTTTGTGTTCGACAAGGCACTTTAAGGGAAACCTCAAAATTATCAAAAGGTTTATCAGGTAAAATTAAAAGTAAATATTACCTTTCTAGTTATGGAACCCACTTTCTTCGGATGCCAATACAGTTTGTCAAATCTGAAAAACAAAATAAAGTGATGATTTTAAGTAAAACAAGTAATAATCTTAATCAAAAGAAAGATTAATTTTGTTTTTCATCATTAGGGAACTTAGGTAATTTATCTATCTATCTGTATATTATATCTGTGTATAGAAAAGCCTACATCCTGACCGCCCATGTCCCCGCCCCCCTCCAAACTATTTACCTATCAATCTGCAATGCATGTATATTATTTCTATCTATCTACCTGTGTATAGAAGAGCCTCCATCCTGACTACCCATGTCCCCATCTCCCTCCAAACTATCTATCAACCTGTATATTATATCTACCTATGCCCCCATCCATCTTCAAACTATCTATCTATCTATCTGACTGTATATCTATCTATCTACCTATGTATAGAAGAGCCTCCATCCTGACTACCCATGTCCCCATCTCCCTCCAAACTATCTATATACCTGTATTTTATATCTACCTATCTACCTGTGTATAGAAGAGCCTCCATCCTGACTGCCTATGCCCCCGTCCATCTTCAAACTATCTATCTACCTTCCTGTATATCATATCTATCTATGTACCTGTGTATAGAAGAGCCACCATCCTGACCGCCAATGCCCCCAACTCCCTCCAAACTACCTATCTATCTATCAACCTGTATATTATATCTATCTATCTACCTGTGTATAGAAGAGCCTCCATCCTGACTGCCCATGCCCCCATCCCCCTCCAAACTGGCTGTCTCCACAATAATGGAGCAGTCTGTATGTCTGGGTGCCGCAGCTTTTAATGTATCCTGTTGGCTGTCCTGCCTTCCACTGACTACGTTCTTGTCTTTTTCCCTTAAAAAAATATTTATAATTTAAACAAGGATGACATCATCTATAAGTAGCGAAGCAAAAAACTTGTAGGACAAACCGACAGTTATAGTTTAGAGGGCATAAAAATACATAAGTATAGAATCATGAAATCTTTTTCATAGTATATCATTCTAAACCCTAACCTATCCCTTGATACTTTTAAATGTACTAATTGCTTCAAGAATTTCAGGAAAATAGCCAAAATCCACCCCAAGAATATATAAAGCTTCTCACAAAATTAACCAGCATTTTCATTATCTTCATATTACTCAAAAAACCTTACCTGTTTCTATTGAAAGTACTGTTTGAATTTGAACCAGGAACCGACTATTAATAAGCACAATAACATAAACATCAAAACAAAATTGTGGATGTTTTCATATTAAAGAAACATCAATTTATCTTATATCTTGATTTATGGACTAAATACACTAGACAATATTTATTTCAATTTACAGAAAACGTGCTTTATTGAGAAGCTCCGAGTCATGAAAATCATTTAAGTTTCTAAATAGTTGGAAAAATGAGGTCCTTACCAAAAAAAAACCTATTTTTGCTTTATTTCATCTTATTTTTTATTTAATTAACCCCACAAAAATTGATTTATTATTACTCAGATGCACTATAATGAAGTGAAACTTGTAGCTGGCTTAAATAAAGATTCCCCCATCCACCCCCTTAAGTCATACCGTCCCCTCCTACAGGAAGAACGCACAGACCAATAAATAATCTCCATGTTAGCAACCTAAATTGACGACAATTTTTCCCCTGTCATAACATCCCTGTATGTTCTATATCCATCCATTTTATCCCACCGTGTACTGTTAAACCTAACCATACTATGAGTTTATGGTAAATACCAATATCAATAAAATAAAAATGAAATTATGTTTTTGCACAAACTTTTAGTGTTAATAAAAATATGTAAACAATTTTGAGGTTGGTAGTAAACTAACAAGGTTGTATACTATCGCAAGGTAAAAAATAATATTAGAAAACAAAAGATTACAATAAACAATTCTCCTTTAAGACTCAGAAATGGAAGTTTTAATTAAGATACAAATAAATATTCAAATCAGACCATAACTACCAATTTAAACAAATATTTTCGTCGATCTATGTGATAAAGAATTTTAACCTTCTAAAAGTTGCATAGTTATAAAGTAAGGAAAGCTAAACTGTATAGAACAAAGTTTAAGCGTAGACACATAGTAGCTGAGCAAATCATTGATGATGATAAACAAAATTAACCCATCTGTATTTTAAAATCATTAGTTAAACAGTTTAAAAACTGGTAGTTTGGATTCAACCAATTGAAATTGAATAAAATACCCAAAGAATAAGATAACGTGTTTATAAAACTTTGGGTACTAGTTTAATTTACAGTTTACTCCCACTCTGTGCGAAACTAAAAAAACAAATCTCTGATATAATGTGTAAAAAGATAAAAGCGAATATAAAAATGGTTTGGTGGCAGCAAAAAGGTCAAAACACAAAATATCCGTGTAACATATTTCCTTTATAACAGGGAAAAAGAGATAGGGTAATGGACAATTAATTCATCTAATATATGTGTGTTTAGTAGCAAATCTACTCTAAAATTCGGTTTGCCTGTCCATTAGCCCATAAATCTGTAACGCCAATGGTATAGGACAATTGAAGATAAACTAAATGATAAAATTATGATAAACACAATTACCCCTTCTATGATTCGAATTATTGGAGTAAAACTTTGGAGACTAATAATTTGCACAACCCAAACAAGATATAACAAAGTCAATTAATGAAAGATCATGTTTATAAAACTTTGGGGACCAGAACAATGTCCCCACCCTCCCTGCAAGTAGCAAAGATATCCACACATTGTCCTATCCCTATATCCCTTGCTCCGGAATCCAAAGAACAAGATTAATTGAGGCTTTTTATACTTGATGAAAATTTATAGTGGATCTTGCACAGATATATTTCTTCTTGGTAGCGAAGGTAATCCATTATCAACTTAGTCTGTTTGTCCTTCTGTCTGACTAACGCTATGGGGGAATTGTGATTTTCTCGACTGCTATTTAAGATATAAATTTCAAATGATTTCTCTATATTTATTTTAATTATGAGAACTGAACATTAGATCTTTAAATATCTCTGTCCGTTTGTCCATCTATGCCTTTTGAGCTCTGCTACATATGGATTTTGTCATCCTTATTTTCTTCTTACATGACCTGGTTTAAAATCCACTAATGGCTTAACCCATAGTTTCCAGGGGATTGGGGTTCCCTCAACATAAAAAAATATTAAGTTATTTAAAACAGAGGTGAATTCTTAAAAAAAATTTTGCCTCAAAAAAATCAGTTTGCCCCACTAAAATTTAGTGAGGCAAAATTATCCCCTCTAAATTATTAGTGAGCCTCACTGATTTTAGTGGGGCAAACTGATTTTAGTGAGGCAAATTTTTTTTAAGAATTCACCTCAGAACTCTTCAGTTGGTTTAACTATTTCTGAGATATCTAACTTCAGATAAACCGAAAGACACCATTATTTTCAGAAAAGGAGGGAATATTACACTGATATTTATACAATTACCCAAAGTTTTAAAAACATAATATCTCATTTGTCGGCATGATTGGTTGTTACAAACTAACAGTTTCTATTATATTCAACCAATAATTTAAATCTATAAAAGTTGCAATTTTGTTTACGGTCATTGGGGATGTAAAGCAATTTATCGTTAGTTGTCGTATCCCTCAAAATAATATAACTTAGATGAAAATATATCCAATGTTACAATCACATGATAGTTATTTTCCTTAACATGGTTTCATCTTACTAATTATAACCAATCAATCAAATTGTACATGTTATTGTTATTTTTTTTCCTGGTTGAGATGTAATGTTTGCTCGCCACTATCACAGACAATATCCGGTGTATCACAGCTTAATAATTTTCCCGCGCAATTTTCTGCCACGTGGTGGAGACAGCTGTTGGTCACGTGATTATTGCTCTGCTGACCAACTTGGCTTTTAACGTGATCACTTTGGATAAAATCATCGCATTGAATGGTTGTTTGGTCATTTAAATCATCAACACTATGATCACTATGGCCATCAACAGCACTAAACTCACCACTGCTGTTGCCATCCAACAGCCTTTCATATTGTCCAGCAGCTGTTGACAGTTCTTCTATTCTGTTGGTGAACTTATGATTGCTGTTGATCTTAGTTGTAACATGATTACCACCACAATCAATATGATTATTATTCTCATGGTTATCACTATTGTGTATAATTATTCTAGGACTTGTTATTGTTGTATTATCACAGGTGAGCTCTAATTCTTTATTACTATTGTCATGACTAGCAGCACTATTATCAGTATTATCCATCTCATGAGTATTGCAAGCATCTACAACTTCAGAAGTCATCTTCTCTTCTAAAAAAATAAAAGTATAGAGTATATATTTACACCAATTTTCGAAGGGAATTATATGCAGATATCTTAAGGGATAAGATAATGGATGACCAATTGAAAAAAGATCAAGTGGTTATAAAACTTTGGGTACTTGGGTGAATTACATTCCCCTGTCTCCTTTTCTCTCCTTGGAATAATAAAAAATTTATCAAAATATACGGATTAAGTCAAGCAGAGTGTGCCAAACACAACAAGTAAAATAGAGTGTGCCAATATTTCCCCAAGTAAAACATAGTATGTCAATATTTCATCAAGTAAAGCAGAGTATGCCAATATTTTATCAAGTAAAGCAGAGTATGCCAATATTTTGGACAAAAAAGTTTAAAATGACAGATTGACGATCAGAAAAAATTAACTATAAAGTAGCTTCGCTACTAATATGATCATGACTCAGGATTTGAGAATATTCATTTAAGTCTAACATTTATTATAAAGGTTTTATTACTTTTTAATGTCATCTATATCAAAATAAATTTCAAAATAAATGATCTAACTAATCGCTGGACTGTAAAGGTTCCCTGATTTTTTAAACAAGTTTTTCTTTTTAAAACTTAATTGTAAAGTAGATGTTCAGCTCTTTCCTTCCCTCAAGTGCCCCTGTATATATAATATACATAAATCATTTTTAAAAATTTTGGAAAAGCATATTATGACAAGTAAAGCAGAGTATGCCAATATTCCCCCCAAGTCAAGCAGTGTGTGCCAAAATTTTTCTTCTCCATTTTAATCTAATTTAGAGAGATAAAAACTTTAAGAACTTTGTTTCGAATGTATGGAAATCTTTTTACATGATTTATATTAGAAAACTTTTAACTTTTTTGTTTTGTTTAAAAGTACTCAAAATAAAAATAAAAGTGAACTCTCTTTTTATTACAAAGATACCTAATAATTATTGGTTTCATAAGTAGCGCATCAATAACAAGCTAAAATCCCTTTTTTTTGTATATATGCAATACAAATGGCTTTCCTCTTTTCACAATACCAGCATGGTATCTATTTTGGTTATGCCTAATTGATTGATATTTATTGTACTACAAACATATATATGTTACATAGCATTCATATAACTTGTTCTTGTAATCAAACTAATTAAAGGCACTTCTTGCAACTATCCATTTGCAATATTATTACAAATTTAAGAGTAACTGCATATCTTGTAACATCTTACCTTTTAGTTTCATCCACAATCCTTCTCCCTCATCTTGCTTCTCTGTTAGGAAAGCATCTATTTCACCAATATTACTTCTAACATCACCATTCAGGTGTTTGGTATCAGAAGCTTCATTCAGAATTGTGTTATCATGGTTGTCAATTAATATATCACAGTTTGTTTTGTCCTGGTGCAGATACTTAAGTTTAATCAAATTTATACAAAAAGCCATTTAACAGCTTAGCTCTAAGGTTGCTGAATAGAAATTGCTGTACAGCCAAAATTATTTAAAAATATTCTTCCAGTAAATTAATAAGTGTGGACACTGCAACTTTGTAGAAAACAATCAAAATTTAATAAAAGCCTGAAAAGTTTACATCTAACTAATTGGAGAAAGTGTTTATAAAACTTTGGGGACAAGTATAATGTACAGCTCAATGTTCCTCCCTCTCTGATTTTTATAGGGTTTAATAAAATTAAGAAAAGAGATGAAAAAAACCATTCAAAAGAAGAGAATAACAATTTTAAGTATCCATCCCTGATATGTGTATCTATCTCTTGGCGTATCAATCTGCTCAGACATCAAACTTCCTAAATAAATTTTAAGGATTAGGGTCAAGCTTTTGGGTATGTAACTGTAGGTGTATCCATTTGTTCGAACATCAACTCCTTAAACTATTTTTAAGGATTAGGTTCATATCTTTGCGTATCAATCTGTTAAGACATCAAACTACCTAATTTATTTTTAAGAATTAGGTTCAAACTTTTGTGTATATGTCATTGTCTGTAGGAGTATCCACTTTTACACATCAAACTTTCTAAATTATTTCTAAGGATTAGGGTCAATCTTTTGGGTATGAAATTGTTGGATTGTCAATCTGTTCAGACATCAAACTTCCTAAATAAAATTTAAGGATTAGGTTCAAACTTTTGTGTATATGTCTGTAGGAGTATCCGCTTTTACACATCGAATTGACTAAAATATTTTATGATATCAAACTAGCTAAAACATGTTTAAGGATTATGATCAAACTATTGTACAGGGTGTTTCAGAGAAATCTGCGTTTTCTAGATTTGGGAAACAACCATTAGGAGTACAAAAAAATAATTATATGTCCATATTCTCTATAAAAATATGCATCAAATTTGTTACAGGTGTTTTTAATATCTCTTAAAACAACAGCGCATTTTAGAGCCCAAAGAATTCAATAGGTGTGTGTGTTATTGTATTCTTAAAGAATTTTATGCTATAACGTTGAATTAAAATCTTTTTTTTACTTGAAAACAACATTATAACATAAACATCAAAATAGTGTAATAATTACATTTCTCGTATTCATTCGAATCCGGTGGATAGGAACTGGTTCTCATCCATACGAAAAATCTATGTCTAGCATCGTATTTATATCCAGGTTTCTACGAATATAGAAATGTACAATCATAAGATTAAAACCAGTTTTTTTAGCCGGTGCCTTCGGCACCTCGGGACTAAAAAAAAATTTTTAATCTCATAATTGTACATTCTATATCCGCGGAAAGCCGTTTATAATACGATGCGAGAAATAACTATTAAAACTTAATTTAAAATGCCTTTTTTAAAAACAAAAAATCAATATTCTTTTTGCTTGGATTTTAGTTCTTAGTATCAAAATTCTTCATATTCGTTCCTCGACCCTCACCCTTTTATCTCTTAATTTTGATTGACAGAGAATCATCTTATAAAACATGAGTAATTAAAGAAAACGTACTTTTTACTAACAATTTTAAACCATGATACCTTGCTTATTTTAAAAGATATAAAAATGAAAAAAGTGATTAGTTATATTTGTCAATGCACACAGTATTATTAGAGATTTTTTTCTAAAAATGACTTTGCCATAGAGAAATAGAAAAAACTAAATTCTGAAGAACATAAACGGTCTTTGCATGGAGTCAAAAAAGAAAATATGTAAAAAATTTCATAAGGGGACATTGATTCAACCTTTTACTACTTTGATATTGTACTTTTGAAACAATATGTTGCAAAATATACAAGTTATTTCAATCTAATTGATATCTCATATTCAACATCAAGCATTTTTCCCCTACATGTACCAATCAGTACAGCAGCAGCATTTTTATAGATATCAAAAAACACCTTAAGTAAATCCAATGTACATTTTTACATAGAATATGGACCTATAATCCTTTTTTTCATATTCCATCTGGTTGTTTCTCAAAACCGGAAAACGCAGTTTATTTTCAAACACCATGTATATTTGATGATTATTTGTTTTGACATCAAACTGCATAAATAAATTTTAATAAACAGGATCAAAGGTTTTTGTTTTTGTCTGTACTTAATTTTCATTTTTTATTACTAATATAATGTTGAACAACAAGATGAAAAAATTATATTCAGATTCTAGTGATAATTGTCTTTTTTATATTTTTCATTTCGTTTTTTCTTGTAAATTATAAAAAAGTTATGAACAATAAGTATTTATTTGACCCGAAATTTTGTGTACTTTAAATGAATTTTGATAGTTGGTACCAAACTTTTCAACCAATAACGTTAATCTGCAGAAGGGATAATTTGCTTATCTTCGGTAATGTATATCAAATTAACGCCAATTGTCTTATCCCTTTAAAACCCTGATGTTGTTGCTAATTTCCTGTTTGGTTTCTGTACCGGAAGCAGTCTCTGTGTCTGCCATAGAGAAAAAAAACATTCAAGGTATTTTTTATTCACATTTACATTTAAGAATAGGTTATGATCGATTTGCATATAGTCAAAAAAATACTTCCTTCCTGCATATACATTTTAAGATGGGAAATTTCTAGAATGAAATTTGGGTGGTTGTTAACCTCTTATACTTTTTTCTTATGGTGTCTACTTTGCAAAAAGTTTCTACACACAATACGGATGTACTGAAATTTAGTTTCCGAAAGTGTACATCCGCGTCCTATCTCAATATTTGCTACTAGCTAAAAAAGCTTCAAACTTCCCCAAAAAATTAAAAATTTAAAAATAAACATTTTGAATATATAATGCATAAATCGTTTATACATTATATCGCTTTTCCTTTTGGCCGGAGTAGCTGAAAATAGCGTTTGCAATAATTGGGTTACTGCTGTACACATTTGGAAATTATTGAAGAAATAGGCAATCCATTTTCAGCACATCTTAATACGTGATTATTCAAACAAGGACAATTATGGCAATTGAGAGCGCCGCATCAAATGTTCTCTGCAACCAGGAATTGAAAAGGATAGGACAACGGGCGATAAATTGATGTCTCTCCCAATAATGATAAATATAATTACCCTCTAAAAGTTCATAACTATGGATTAATTGACTTAGATATCTTGATTATAAAACTTTGGGTACTAGTGTAATTTAATGTAATTTAATTTTCAAGATGTAAATAGAAAACACAGCTTTTAAGTAATATTCTATAAGGTTAAGTAATATATTTCAATAAATAACTAAGAAGTATCAGGGACTTTTTCACTAAGTGAATTTATCACAAATGGACATTCAAAATTTGTCCGACTTGAAAGAAGTGGACAATTTTTTTCTTCAGGTGTCAAATAAATATCCCTGTTAGGACTGAAGGAAAGATAGCAGATTTATGTAGATGTAAAAGTCAAATGGGTCTTTTCGTTTTACAACCCAACAACTCCCCCACCCCCTTCCCTCGAAACTTATAAATGTCAAGCGAAGTCACTGAAAAATACAGATATAAGGATGTTAAAATCCATAAAAGCGAAGCTTTAACAAACAGACAATCGTAAAGAATATGCTAAGCTTAAAAATTCTACCTTATCGTAGAAAAACCTGTATTCAAATCGATCAAATATGTCAAAATTAATTAACAGAACTACAGTGTTTTTTTTTTATGAGAACTTTTTTGAAAGCAATTTTATTCCACTTAAGGTTATAAGAATTTAATGATTAATGGCTTATTTTCTTCGTTTTTTAAGGCAATTAATAGAAATAAAAATATTTCAGTTTTTATTTAAAAAGTACAGTAAAATCTAAAATTCAAAACTTAGGTGTCAACATCTAAAAATGGTTTTAGCGCATTTTTCTTATGCTCAAATAATCAACCTTTTAGCTAAACACTTCAAAGTTGAGATATAGAGCTGAAAATGTATACAGATACTATTAGGGACATGTACTAGAACATATCAAAGTTTGAAGGTCATATCTCAACCAGGGAGGGAGTACTGGCCCCCCAAAGTCGACTACAGAAAATCCATTTTTTTCAGAAAAATGCGCTAAAACCATTTTTATATGTTGACACCTAAGTTTTGAAATTTAGATTTCACTGTACTTTTTAAATAAAAACTGAAATATTTTTTTGTTGTTCTATTAATTGCCTTAAATTTCGAAGAAAATAATCCATTAATCATTAAATTCTGATAACTACAAGTGGGGTAAAATTGTTTTTAAAAAAGTTCTCATAAAAAAAACACACTGTAGCTGTTACGGACGTACAGATAGACACATAAACGATGTAATTGTGAAAAAAGTAAATATGAAACCTGCGCCAAAAAGAGTATTTTGTGAAGATCTGCTGTCCATGGCACTGAAATATTTGCTGGGACTCGAAACAGAGCTCGTCAACACCTACAAATTTATTTTAATTGTAGTAGAGTAGTATTCATTTAACTATATACCGGAGGGGGGGGGGGGGGAGCCTAACTGTTAACCAAACGAAATATAAAAATAATCTAAAAAAGAATTTTTTTAACTTTACCTCACACAATCGATATATTATTACTTGGATGTTGCACCGGATTTTCATGTACTCTTATAAATTGATGCTCGCAGTTTCCTAAATTAACGATAACCTCCCTACCACCCCCTCCACCCCCCCCTCCTACTAAATGAATGACATGACCAATAAGTGATGTCCATATTAGCAAGCTAAATTGACAATAAATTTTCCCCTGTCAATACATCCACGTATATCCTATATCCATTCCTCACACACAACTGGAATGAGAAGTAATAAAACCTAGGCAGGGAGGGGGCGAGGGTCAACATACCCCCCCCCCCACCCCCAGCAAAGGATTAATCAAAATGCTACCTGATTTGACTTGGTATGATCTTTACGAAGTGGTGTGCCATAGCTTGTACTTGAGTCACCAATTTCTAAAAACAAACAATTTATGACACTTTGACTTTTACAAGGCCTTTGATCAATAGATTAAAAATTCACTTAAATCCAGGGACCAAGAACGTCAAGCTTTTCATTTTGGTGAAGGAAAATGAGGAATTTGAACTAGTTAAAATTTGAAAATTTTTAAATGGTATACATTCTTAAAGGTATGAATAGATTCTTCATATATGTGTGTGTGTGTGTAAGGGTGTGTGTGTGTGAGCGCATGTGTGTGTGTGTATGTAAGTGCAAGTGTGTGAATGATAAAAGTATTGAAAGAAAAGTGAAAGTGCACTCAAAGTTACTCCTAAAAACATCTATCTACAGTAATATCACATCTAAAAATAAGGGTTCTTTAAGACTTAAACCTCACAGTAAATCTTAAGGAAATGTGGCGAATATAAAAGTCGAACTCAGTATCTAAAGGGATAGGACAGTTGCCAAAAAATTGATGTCCATCCAATATTACCACTTTTGTAAATCTATATTAGGATTTATAAATACGAGAATATATGATAAAGTTCCTCAAAGTTGTTAAGTCAGCAAATATAGTAAATGTGTTCTTAAAACTTTAGATACCAGTATAATTTACAATCCAATGGCCCCCTTTTCTCCCTGCAAGAACGAGAAGAACTAGAATCACTTTTATAGGGTTTCAATATTAGACGTAAGCTAGAGTGTTTAAGCCCTTCTAGAAAAATAAGAAAAAATCTAATATTTAGATCACTATGAAAGCCGCTAGTGGTCGTTTGTCTCATGCCAATGAGGGATGCAATCAGATTAAACATTCCCATGACCAACATGGTTCAGTGTCTAGCGAATACAGAACTATTCCCCCAATACTTATTTTTGACATATGACATATAGATAGAAGAGACTTTTCTAGTGACCAATCAGTATCTACTCTGTAACTAATTTTGTCCGTCCGTTTGTTGATGTTATTTCAGAAATAATGGGTCTAGTGTTATGACAAGTGCAGCAGGAAACAGATGGAAGAGATAATATTTTTACAACTTTTTTTAGCCTACAACAAAACCAGCAAAACATGTTATTTAGCAACTTATAAACTCTATCCACAATTATATATGGTTATATCAGGGGAAATGCCTTAGCAAAGAAGATGGCGTAGCTTATCTTCATAAACAAATAGGAATTTTAGATTACTGGTCGAGTCGTTATTTTTTAAGAATTGAATGTCTGTTATAATAGCACTGTAAAAAAGTATATTTTAAAAAATACTCTACATTAAATGAACTCTTCATCTTATTGGTGAATGTCCTAGGGCCTTAAGAAATCCTTTGAGAACTTTTAACAGTTGTAAAAAAAAGTGGAATTTGAAAAAAGGTTTTGCTTTCGAATTTCAACTCTAAATTAGAAGTTCTGATATAATCTAGCATTCACAGCTTTTAACATGTTCGACTTTCAACCAAGCCAATAAACAAGGTAACGAGGTTATAAAACTTTGGGTGCCAGTGATATTTACAGTCCAATGGACTGGAAAAACCAGATATTTCCCATTGTGCTTTCAATCTTAAAGCAGTTGGCCTTAATCTATTGACGGGTCCCAAGTCCTCCAAGCTTATTAAGAATCACAGTAAAGATTCAAATTTATCTGCTTAAAATCATTTTGTGAATTTGGAATCAGTAGATCTCCGAACCATCTCGAAAAAAAGTTAAAAGTTATCTTGCATTCGTGCAACTAGCTTAAAATCATAGGAGGAAGGTTCAGGGAAAGGAGAATAGCCAGAAATTTGGTTAAATGAGTAAATGTTATCATTTCTTTAAATGAATCGGAGTTTTCACTTAAAGTTAATGTTGAACACTGAAACCCTCTCCCCATGGAAACAAATAAATTCTGAGGAGGGATGGGGGGGGGGGAGAGGGTTAATTTTTCGTTTATTTCTCAATACTTAAGGATAGGTAGTTAATAATCGGCATGGATAAAACTACCCACCGTTTATTTTCAATTTGTTTTAAAAATAAGTGGGAGAGGTTTCATTGCTCAAAAAGTACTTCGGGGAAAAGCACCAATGTATCTTTAACTAATTTGACTTTACTTTGCCTTATGTCTTACAAACTATAAAATAAGATTGATTGAGGAAATTTTATCTAAACGAGTTAAGGTAAACTTTGCTGTAAGAAATTATATAAAACTAAATTGTCTAATTATTGTTCTATTCAAACTTCTAATAACCAAAAAACGTATAAAAAAACAAGCCCACATCTTTAATCGGGGATTTAAAGGGATATGACAATGGACGATAAATTGATACATAATAAATACCCAATTGTTACCATTCTTATAGATTTAGTTATTGTTTGAAGAGTTTAAACACAACAATTTTGGAACAAACCTATGAAAATTCAACAAAAGTACCCAAAGTCAATGATAAAACTTGCCATAAAACTTTGAGTACCAGTTTAATTTACAGTTTCAGGTCCCCTTTCTGATATTTTTTGGCAAACAGTTATGAAAAATGTGATACTTTATGGAATAACAAAAATCATGGAAATTTGTAAATCGCAAGGAAGTCGATTGTATGGATTAATATCCGCTCGTTTAGAACCATAATGCCATAATGAAAAATCATGTATCGTATCGTATTGTAGCCAGTTTTCTATAAATTTTAAAATATAAATCAGAATATTAATACCAGTTTTGTTAAACCGGGGCCTTCGGCACTAAAGTGGTTTTCAATCTTATAATTTTAAATTCTAATATCCGCGGAAAGTTGTCCAATAGTAAGATGAGATAAATAACTATTTTTAAAAGCTAAGCTTTTCTATAATTAGGGTCGGTCCGTCCGTACGTCCGTACGTCCGAACGTCCGTACGTCCGTCCGTACGTCCGTAACGGATAGCTTTTTTCGTTAATTTAGGCGTGTTAGAATTGTCCTATCGATTTCAAATTTTGCAAGGTGATTCCTTTAATAGTTAGGTACGATTTAGAAAGCGTAGCAACTCTATAATCATCACCAAAATGTCCGTACGTCCATTTTAAACATGTTGATTTTTTTACTTTTTTAACAACAAATTTTTATGTGATCTGATCATCCGATTGATCTGATTTTTGGTGTATTGATTCCTGGGACAACAAAGTATAATGTAATAAGTGAAGCAACTTTATAATCAAGTCCTAAAAATGTAAGTATGTCCATAAACATTATCCTGAATCAAGCTGTTTTTCAACAAATTTACTTGCAATTTTGCGTTGACTCTTATACATTTATATTCTGATTATTCAGTTCTGACACTATACAAGTATTAATGTCCGTTTGTCTTACCGTTTCTGTGCTTCGCTTTTATGGATGTTGTCATCCTTGTTAAATTATACATACATACATTAAATCCAATTGAAAACTCTATTTCAGCAGAATGCTTTGTTAAAAAGAAGGAAAAGAGAAGTAAGGAAATAAGGTTGAGTAAAATGCAATTCTGAGATGCAGAGTATCTTAACAAAAGTTGCAACCCCTCACTTTCCAACAGTATAATTGAAATATATAAGTTGTTATATATTTTTTCGCTGAAAAAATTGTAGTTATATGAAAACAGTTGATCCCTTGGTCTATGTTTATTTTTAAAAGCGAACCTTTTCTATAATTAGGGTCGATCCGTCCGTCCGTAACGGATAGCTTTTTTCGTTAATTTAGGCATGTTAGAATTGTCCTACCGATTTCAAACTTTGCATGGTGATTCCTGCAGTAGTTAGGTACGATTTAGAAAGCGTAGCAACTCTATAATCATTACCAAAATGTCCGTACGTCCATTTTAAACATGTTGATTTTTTTACTTTTTAACAACAAATTTTTATATGAACTAATTATCTGATTGATCTGATTTTTTGTATACTGATTCATGGAACAACAAAGTACAATATCATAAGCGAAGCAACTCTATAATAAAGTCCTAAAAATGTAAGTATGTCCATAAACATTATTCTGTATCAAGCAGTTTTTCAACAAATTTACTTACAATTTTGCTTTGACTCTTATACATTCGCATTCTGATTATTCAGTTCTGACATTATACAAGTGTTAATGTCCGTTTGTCCTACCGTTTCAGAGCTTCGCTTTTATGGATGTTGTCATCCTTGTTGGAATATTAAGTTGTACCGCATAATGTAAACAATTCTAGTATTTGTATTAATATTACACAACAATAATGAATAAAAGTTTTTTAAAAGCGAAGCTTTTCTATAATTAGGGTCGGTCCGTCCGTACGTCCGTCCGTCACGGATAGCTTTTTTCGTTAATTTAGACATGTTAAAATTGTCCTAACGATTTCAAATTTTGCATGGTGATTCCTTTAGTAGTTAGGTACGATTTAGAAAGCGTAGCAACTCTATAATCATTACCAAAACGTCCGTACGTTCATTTGAAACATGTTGATTTTTTTACTTTTTTAAATAGCTTTTTTCGTTAATTTAGGCATGTTAGAATTGTTCTATCGATTTCAAATTTTGCATAGTGATTCCTGTAATAGTTAGGTACGAGTAAGAAAGCGTAGCAACTCTATAATCATTACCAGAATGTCCGTTCGTCCATTTTAAACATGTTGATTTTTTTTACATTTTTAACAACAAATTTGTATGTGACCTAATTATCCGATTGGCCGATTTTTGGTATACTGATTCCTGGAACAACAAAGTACAATATTATAAGCGAATTTACTCTATAATCAAGTCCTACAAATGTAAGTATGTCCATAATCATTATCCTGTATCAAGCAGTTTTTCAACAAATTTACTTACAATTTTGCTTCGACTCTTATACATTCGCATTCTGATTATTCAGTTCTGACATTATACAAGTGTTAATGACCGTTTGTCCTACCGTTTCAGAGCTTCGCTTTTATGGATGTTGTCATCCTTGTTTTTTATTATATTTGCGAAGGGGAATTCAATTAAGTTATTTTCTCGTAATTATTCGAAACCGATTAATATCCGTTGGATTAGAACCGGTTCTCATCCATACGAAAAAACTATGTCTATTGTATCCAGTTTTCTACGAATATAAAAATGTACACCAATAAGATTAAAACCAATTTTTTGGCCTGTGCCTTCGCCATTTAGGAGCTAAAAAACTTGTTTTAATCCTATAATTGTGCATTTTACATCCGTGGAAAGCTGTTTATAATACGATGTGAGAAATAATTTATTGTTCAAACTTTTCTTTTGATAATCTTAAAAATAATAAATATCAATAATAGAAAGTAGCTTGATGTCTGTCCGTCCCTTAAGATCTCGGTAACTGATGAACCGATCGGATTATACTCTTACTATACCTACTGGTCCTGTGGTGGTTTAAGCTATTTTCTTTGGGGGTGGGACACCCCCAACCACCCCAAAAATGAAAAAAATCCTCCCCTATTTTTTTTTTACGAATTTTGCTAATTCGCGAAAAATTGCGATCCGTTCGCATTTTTTTTCGCTGGGTAGGTAACGATCCGTTCGCTTTTTTTCCGCGGGGTAGGTAATAGAAGATGTAATTAAACATCTTGGGGCAACGCCCCTAGAGGCTAGGGGCGAAGCCGCTAGTAATTATATAAAAGTAACAGGATGTCTGTGTGTACCGATGAACCGATATGTTTCTTCTTTTCAGAAAGGAGGGTAGAAAGGAGAGGACGTTGAACTATAAATTGTACTAGTTCCCACTTTCTCTCATTCGTTGCATTAATATACTTTGGGGTCTTGATTTGGTAATTCAAACCTTCAATGTTCATCAATAATTCTAGTCAACAGAAGGGGTAATACTGTCAATCGTAATCAGGGGTATACAATTTATCGCCCATTGTCTTATCTTTTTGATCCCTAATGTTTCCCTAATAATTTTAGTCAACAGAATAGTTTTTATGTCAATGGCAATTGTCTTATCCACAAAGATCATAGGAAGAAAAATTCTAACCTGTGTCATTAGGCAGGCTGTTGAACCGTTGTCCCCTGGGTTTATCCTGATATGTCGGGGAATAATTGTCAGGCAGATTTTTGCCCGACTGGTGCGCAGAGAAATATTGTCCACTTGTCAGGGTTGATATGTTATCTAAGGAATCTAAATAGAAATAGAAAATCGTTTTTCTACAACTCCGTCAATAGCATTTTAGAACTTTAATTTGCACTGGGAGGGGTGTCTCCAAAGAGATTTTTTCTCTCACTTTATTTTCAAAACTAAAATCAAAGGGTAGGCTAACCTTCCTCCCCCTTTTTTCCTCTTAAGTGCCCTTAGAAGCCTCTAGAACTCTAATTATTAAATATCATCGCTACAAAAAAATCATCACAGTATTATTCCAAATATCAAACTGGATTTAGTAGACAGAAGGACGAACAGTATAACAAATTATTCAGTTAACAAGACTGATTAAAAATAAGACGTACGAACATACTCTATTCATAGAGTAGCTTTGCTACCACTAAATACTACTAACCACAGCTGAAGTATTTGTCTGAGTCTCTGTTACCACTAGAAGATGATCTGAACATATTTTAATTGTTTTTTAAGTTTTTAATAAATACACTTGTTGGTGCATTCCCTTAAAGTACCTACCGCGCGCTGGAATATATATGTAGGTGGTTTTCCTATGTTTTTTCCTATGCCATACCCTGGCCAATACGTGCGGTGCTTTAAACATGCGGGACTACCCAGTATCAAATATAAAACAAGCCTCTATGTAATATACATATGTCTAAAATATTACAAGAAATAAAGGATATCCTTATTGAAATAAATCACTTTTTTTGTAAAACAATATAGTTTCCTTGATTGAATAGTGTAGGATCCAGGTAGTTGTTCCAACATGGAAGCGTCCACAGGACTGCCAGCAGTTCCAGGGTAGCTGCTAGCGTGCCCAGGGTGACTGCTGGTGGCTGCTCCTGGTTGACTACAGACAGCCTGTGAGTCACCTAAAAATTAAGATTTAAAACTTTTGTTGGGTTTTAAATCATGGCTTGTTAAGATAATTAGGAGAAGCACAAACAGAAATCAAGCCTTACAGTCTTTTCTATGTAGAGACATGCTGCTATTAAATAAATTGCCCTTGTTTACACAAAGAAGTTAAGGCAAAATAATTACAACCTTGTTGGAAGACTTCATGTTCTTGCAGAGTACCTCCAGGCGAGGGATGGACAGGTATAGCTCCAGAAGGATGGACAGCCACTGCAGATGGAGAAGGATGGATGGGGACTCGAACCTGCTGCCCACTTCGTCGCAAGGTCACAGGAGAACTCTTAAAATTAAATAACATTTTTAATAAAAGGAAGAAGTATGAAAAAAGATTTAAACTGATGTTTTGTGAATGGGATAACTTTCAGCTTTTCAGAAGATTGTTGAATTTAAATTGAATGAAAGGGTTAGAACTTAATTTTACATTTAATTGGAAAACTTTGAGGATTTTGTAGTAAAATATAAAATCGTACATTTACAAGGAAAGAAAATTTAAAATAATTCTAGGGAAGGTTTTAGGCTATTGGGACCTAAGCCCTAAAAATCACACCCCCTCCCAAAAATATAGATATCAGGCAAATTCAATACTTACAAATGATTAAAATACTTACATTAAGTAATGAACTGGATGAATTATTCTGTTTGATATTAGCACTACTGTCCACTCCAGTCACACCAAAACTATTCTCCACCACTTCTAGAAAAATAAATCATAAGAAAAAAAGGATCTTAAGGGATATGACAATAGAGAATAAATTGATGTAAACCCCGAATAATATTTTTAGATACAAATTTTGGGAGCTAAACGTTTTTTATAACTACATGCATTAAAACCTCATGAAGATTAAATTCCCAAATTTTAAAAGCTAATAAGTGAAATTAAGAAATTTTTTGCCTCAATATTTTTTAATCAGCCAATAAACAAAGATTTTGCATAATCATTTTAAGAAACTTAAAAGAATTTCAAAATTTATAAAAAACAAAATAAAAAATATAATCTTATTCAATTGTAGGAATATGAAATTCTTGTACATTTCATTTTACATTTGATAATTTCATTTTTCTTTTGAATATTAAATAAGTTTTGTTCTGCTTTTCAATTCTAAATTTCATTATATTCCATTATTTAACATTTTCATTAATAGATGTAAAATATGCGTGGATATTATGTCAGGGGGAAATTGTAGTCAATTTAGGTTGCTATTTACCCTGTTATTTATTTGTCAGTTCATTAATCCAGTAGGAGGGGATGGGAAAGGGTAATTGGGGTGAAAGGGGGAGATAGTGATTTGAGCCAGCTGCGTTGTTCACTTTATTAGCGAACATGAAATTGTGGTGTAAGTGTGGTATCCGCCTCGGTTAAATGGCAGACACCCGAGTTCAAATGACTACGGCAGTGCGAACAGACGTGGACACATATATTATAGAGAAGCTATGCTTCTCTAGCAATCACTAAGTAACAAACAGAGTCTATTCAGTTGTTCCTTTATTCAGGGTCTAAGGTTTACTAAAGTTATATACAACAAACAATAAATACACAGATTGGAATAAGTAATCATAAACAGAATCAATATAAATACATATACAATAATCAGTTTGGGCAATAATGATCCCCCATCCCTGGAAAGGGTGGGGGGAATTAACAATACAGCTTAACCATAATAAGGCTGTCAAAATCTATCATTAATTTTAGGCATAGGGAGGGGGTCGGCTGACCCCTTCCCCAGTACTCGGGGGAGGGCCCTCGGCCCTTCTCCGAACCCAGGTCAGGGTTGCCATAGATATGGCTCACGGCTGCCGAATACCACAACTCTCCCCTCGGAAGGCTGGGAGGGGGTTTCCCTGCCAGACTTCCGACAGTGGTTGAGGCCTTCGGCCCGCTCCTTAGGGGCTATTATATACAAGCGATAATGATTCAATGGAATCCTAGTGGTGATTTTCAGGGCTGATGGGCCCCCAACGTGGGATAGAAGGTAGAGGCTGGCTTTTGTTGGACACGTAGCTCGGCGCCAGCGGGTGTCAGGTTGGCATGGGGCGCAGCCGCTGCGGGACCGGTCAGCAACGGGGCATTCTGGTTGTTGTTGGCAGCGGCTGGGGCACTGGCTACCAGGTTGACCGTCTGGGCGACAGCCTGGCCTCCCGAGGGGCCGCGGGGCTTTCCAGAGTGTGGCCCAGGCCTGCCTGGGCGGTCATTTCCACTATCGGCTGATTGCATGGATACCATCTCCTTGGCTGCTTCCCGGCCAATAGGAATGGCATCCCAGTCCACTGAAAAGTCCCGGAATTGGCATGGGTGAGCCTGGCTCTGGCCAAGGCCTTGCGATACAAGGTTGGGTGGTACAGGAATACTTGTGACATCGCGTTCATGGCGGCTCGTACACCTCCTTGTGCGGCTGCCAGGGAAATGATAGTTAAGTCTCCCAGCAGCTTGACGATCAACAACAGCAGACACAGTATGGCTGCGCCATCTCCCCACTCGTGAATAGCCTGTCTGAACCCAGCCCAGACATCCAGGGTTGCTTCTCCTTCCTCCGCCAGTCGGTCAATATCGTAGGACACGATCCCATGGTCTCCGGTGGCTGAACAGCTACCTTGCTGGACGCATGAGCCATACGACAGGCCGGTCAGCATGGCGGCCTTATACGCTGGAAACGCTAGTAGCTGCTGCCAGTCGTTCAGCTCGGCCTGCAAAAACAATCCTCCCGAGCTGAAGTCATCCAAGGGCTCGGTCAGCAGCTGCTTGGGTGTATCCAGCGGGGGCGGCCTCTTCTTAGGTGCGGGAGTTAGCTCTATCCATCCTTCCTCAGCGTGTACAGTTAGGGGGTAGGTGGAGGAGCAGGGAATTTTGGTGGCATGGCTGCTATACACCTTTGTCACGGCATCTACAAATCCTGTGGGCTCCATCGGCACCTTGTCCCAACATTCATTGCTCTCCCTGACCACGTACTTATTACGTTGGCAGGTAAGCTGGAGCAATACATCTCCCCTCAAAACAGAGAACGTGCTCCCCTGGACGCGCACCGGATGGGCCGGGTCTAGCTGCTGGAGCTTCCAGCAATTGGCCGCTACTTCTTCTGCTGCTGCGCTTCTCATTCGAGTTTCCAGGGTAAATCCGATGTAACCTGCATGTATCTGGGCCTGGAGGGGGACATCCACGTCCCTGGCCGATACTCTGGGCAACGCTGCCGCGGCCGGGTCGGCTGCCACGAACAATGCTGGGTGGTTGGTGGCATGGGCCTCAAAGTCGCAGTTCACTATTGAGGTGGGGGTAGTCATGTTGATGAAGAATTGGGCTTGATGGTCAACCAGGAACGCATCCATCACCAGGCTGGGCTGGAGGCTGCGGATCAGCCTCAAGGGGCAATCTCTCCCCAGGTGGTCCCACACGTATGTGGCCTCTCCAGTGATACAGGACAGCTCGGAATGGGGACACTCTAGGGTCAGGTGGTTAGACTGGGACTCCACCGTCCATTCTCGACTACGTAGGTCTCTTCCTTGACCAGCAGCCGTCGCTCCTGGAGCACTAATTCATTGCGGTACAGCTGGCCTTCGAAATGGACGTCCTCCCCTTCACAACCCACCCCCTCGGGGCTGTTGACCAATGCGCCCACCATATCGAGGGTAAAGAACAGGGGGTGGTTCAGCTGAAACGTCAATGGCTGGGTCTTGCCTGGCAGAGTGTAGACTCGGTTCCTGGCCAGGTCTCGGCACATTTCTGGGTCAATCTTGGTTGGCCGCATGAGGGTGGGGACTGAGGTCACCTTTAGGTGGCCCCAGACTCCACACCTAAATGTCCACTGGGACACTGCGAGTTGACAGCTATATCCCGTGGTCTCCCGAATCTTGACTTGCTGCAGGACATGTATCTCATGGCCCAAGGGCACCTCCTGGTGTAGCGGCTCCTTGCTACACATCTGCTCCTTGTTGTAGGCGGTGACATGGGTGGGGTTGGCACAGTCCCACCCTACCAAGACATAGCTAGTTTTAGGCCACACAGCTGCTAGCAGTAGGCCCCACAGGACCATCCACCAGTGTGAGAATCTACCAGACAGCCATCGACCTCGCGCACGCATCTGGGGATCCTCAGCTCGGGCCACAACTGCTTCTTGGGGCTGGACACTGCTGGGCTGCTCCTGGCTAGATATAAATTTCCATTGAGTGTTATCTTTGGACGCCCGGGGCGTCCCGATACCCTCCCCAATGACAGACTGACAGGCGACTGGTGCCTGCCTGGGTGTCGGCTCCCCTAGCCCCAAGGGGTCCCTTCCCTTGTCCATGGCATGCCCAGTGGCATGGGGCTGGAGTGCGTGTGGCACAGGCTCGCCCTGTATTACATCCCTCCCCTGCCCTAGGAACTCAGGTGCATGTGGCACAGGCAAGTCCTGATAACCCCAAATCTCAATCTCCCCAGCCTCTGGTGCGGGAGGCACAGGCAAGGCTGGAGGGTTACAATACTTTGGATACAATACATTTGTCAATTTTAATTTATCCTGGCTCAGTTGAGGATGGTGGACAGCTGGACTCTCTCTGCTGGCAGGGGGCGCTGGATGGTGTATAGCTGGACTCTCCCTGCTGGCTGGTGGCGCTGGATGATGGATAGCTGGACTCTCCCTGCTGGCTGGTGGCGCGGGCTGACTGGGGGTGACGGATGTCACCCCTCCCTCTGGGGCTGCTGGCTCATTCCAGGGTCCAGGTATCTCGGTGGCGGCGACGGTTGTCGCCACAGGCACCAGTGTGGGGGCGCTGGATAGCACCCCCCAGTCCTCGCAGGTGGCGGCGGCGGTTGCCGCCCCAGACATCAGCTTGGGGGTGCGGGGGCGCACCTCTCGTCCTTCCCACGTGGCGACGCCGGATGGCGCCCCATACATCGACTCCGATGCGCTGGCTAGCGCCTCTCGCCTCTCTCGCTCAGCGGCCGCCAGGGCCTCCCCGTACACTGTCTCGGTGGCGCTGGGTAGCGCCCCTCCGCTCTTGCTGGGTAGACTCGGTCTGGCAGGCCCCATCATGTTGAGGCTGAAGGGTTGAGGCCTCAGGACTTCTGGCTCCGCAATGTTGGTTGGCTGCACGAACCCCGGTCCCAAGTGGTTGAGGCTGAAGCCCAGGCCAAGGCACCAATCTCCATTGGCTCCGACTCATCGTATTGGGGCAACTGGACGCTGGCCAATCCCGTGAGCCCGTCGGTGGCGTCCACTAGGCACACACCCTCCTTCAGCTGCTTGGTGATCATGGTCACGGTAAACATGGCTCGCCTTGTGTACTCAGGTACCGAGGCGATCTCATGACCCATCATAACGCGTTTCACATTAGCGTTACGAATGCCGCGATTTAGTTCATCTATCAATAACTCCAGGTCTTCGTGGCTGTAGGCCTCCCGGTACAGCGCACACTTTGTGGATATGTAGGCTTGTATAGGCTCTATCGAGTGCTGCCTGTAGTCTCTGAAGGCTTGCTTCAGGGTCTGAGACTCATAGGCTGGACGAAATAACATTTCACACTCGGCCTTGACTTGTTCGTATGTCAAGGCTTGGCCTGCCTCTCCAAACAGATGAGAGGCCATCTCCGCCGCTTGCCCCGCCAGGGATAGTAAGAGGGCGTTGCGGCGATTCAGTGTGTCATGGGGGGGCACACGGTAAGCCGCCCATGACATTTCTAGTCTCCGGATGTGGGAATTCCAGGATTGCTTGGGCGGTCCTCGGTACTCCGGCAGGTTACTCAGCATCAGCTTGCGGTACTCGGCTGGAGCCGGCTGGGGATCGTCCTGGAGCCATCCTTGGAGCTGGTCGCCTCCTTGCGCTTGTGGCTGCTCCATCGGGTCAAAGGTTCAGCGGCGGGACACTAAGTTTTAAGTCAATACTATAGGTGGTTTACACTTATGGCTTTCTAGCCTAGCAGCCAACACTGTTTATCACTAGGTTGGTAGTTTAAACTACAAAGATCTAAAATAGGTGTACACTAGAATACTTGTCACTAGCTTCTGAGCTGTAAGGTAGGCTGGTAGGTGTAGATAGTTGTTGAGGGTCTGAACTGCTGGTTTTCCTTATCACACTATAGATAGGAGGGAGGAGCTTGCATGTCCCTTTTTTTCTGAAAATATCTCTGTTGTATGCTATGGAGTAGCTCAGCTCCTGTGTGTGTGTGGGGGTGTGTGTGCGTGCGTGGAATCTCTTTTTTCTTGCAATGCGCCTACGCGCCGTCAGATTGCGCACACAGGTAAAACGCGCATCTATCCCTCAATCTGCTCTCTCATTGGTCCGCTTTATCTCCTTCGTCCGTTGAATTTTTGTTGCGTCCCAAGCTCCGCTGCGCGACCCGTAAATGGCGCTCTGTTCTCCCGGTCGCTATCTCCGCACCGTGGACGGACTTATTCAAGTGTGGGTAGAAAGGGGAGTGCGTGAGGGGATGGGGTAAAACCGTCTGTTCCCCCCTATGGGGAGGGGGGTGCTGCAGGTTTGAAGTAACTGGGTGGTGAGGTAATTGTGCCTTTTCCTTAATCCTGGGCTTATTGTTATGTCACCTTAATTGTATTTGCTTCAATTTATGGTGGGCCCCTCCCCTTCCGATGGGATAAGGGGGTGTATTTGTCGTGCTGAAGGCTTGGGGTCAGATTGTTTACCAATGCATTGTTATATTACATCTAGGTTCTATTTTTGGCTTTATCACAATACACAACAAATTTGTTTACCAAGCCTTGCCCATAAATCTATTGTTCAGCTTTCACACCAGGGTTGTAATCCCTAAAATCTGATATAATATCTGTTTTTCTAGATGGGTGGCTGCGCTGTAGCCTCTCAGGATACTTGGAGTTAACGTAGTTTTTCTTCTGCTTGGTACACTACACTCGTATTTTCGCTCACAGCTCGCAGCTATTTGGCTTGTTTCAGCCCGTCGGCGGCAGGGAATGTCCCGTCCTGCAGCGCCGTGTATCCGAATCCGGCTGGTGGCGGCAGGGAATGTCCCTTCCTGCAGCGCCGCTGGTTCGGATCCTGCTATCTCTTGCAGTAAATGTTGGCCTATTTTCAGCTGTTTGCACTTATTTGGCCTGTTTCAGCCCGTCCGCAGGCCTGTTTCAGCCCTTGAGCGCTCAATCCTCCGTTAGATGTCGGCGCTTCTCGCGGTTCTCCGTCAAGTTTCGCTGCTCTCCGCAGTCTCTCGTCCGATTTCGCTACTCTCCGCAGCTCGGGTTCCGCCACACTTAGTGGTCTTTCGCTAGGTTTCGCTTCCACAACTGCCGGATACAGAGTTAGACCTTGCTATCCAGGGTGGGTAATTCAGGTTGCTTGTGTCAGTTTTGCCAGTTTCACTGCTGGGAGTACCTTAGCCTCAGCTGCGCGTCTGCTCTACACTTGTGGTTTGCCGTAATCTCACACAGCTGTCACCAAAAGTTGTGGTATCCGCCTCGGTAAAATGGCAGACACCCGAGTTCAAATGACTACGGCAGTGCGAACAGACGTGGACACATATATTATAGAGAAGCTATGCTTCTCTAGCAATCACTAAGTAACAAACAGAGTCTATTCAGTTGTTCCTTTATTCAGGGTCTAAGGTTTACTAAAGTTATATACAACAAACAATAAATACACAGATTGGAATAAGTAATCATAAACAGAAACTATATAAATACATATACAATAATCAGTTTGGGCAATAATGATCCCCCATCCCTGGAAAGGGTGGGGGGAATTAACAATACAGCTTAACCATAATAAGGCTGTCAAAATCTATCATTAATTTTAGGCATAGGAAGGGGGTCGACTGACCCCTTCCCCAGTACTCGGGGGAGGGCCCTCGGCCCTTCTCCGAACCCAGGTCAGGGTTGCCATAGACATGGCTCACGGCTGCCGAATACCACATAAGATCCAAGTATAAATAAATCCATTTTTAAAATTGAAATGGTTAAATGAATCAAAAGAATATCTTGAATAATCAAATTTTAAACAGAACATTAATCTGCAAAGTAGGATAGCAGGAAAGAGCTAAGAATATTAACAATCTAGGGATCATAAAGGATAAGACAGTGGACAATTAATTGATGAAACCAAAAATCATGAACACAGCTTATTTGTATTAACTAATCAAGTTAGTAAAGTCTTTGAGCAAACAAATGAGAGAACGTGTTTTATAGTAACTTTGGGTACCAGTATAATTTACAATCCAATGTTCGATCTCTCCTTAAATAAAAGGTATAAAGATTAAACTAATGTTTGTAAGTCAGGGTGCCATAGGACAAATGGTCTAAAATAAATCTACACCAATTTCTCTCCATAAGAGGATATGTTTATAAGATAAAAAGACAAAATTCAAGAGGAAGCTAGGAAGATTAATTCATATTCCATTGTCCTATCTCTATATCCCTGGTATTAAGTAAGACTCAGGGAGGACGGTAATATTTGACTGTAAATTATACCGGTACCCAAAATTTTAAAAACACCTTTTAAATTTTGATTAGTAAATACAAAATAGCAGCTTTACAATTTCTCCATCAATGATTTAAATCTTAGGTGTTATTTTGTTTAAAATAATTTGCTGTGTATAAATTATTATCCAGTGTCTTATCCCTGAATATGCTGAAGTAGAACCCATTAATTTTTGCTAACGACTGTTTGTAAGTTGCCAACAAAAACGATTCAGTCATTAAAAGCTTTGTAATACTTATTTATCACATTGTATTACAGACAGATTTCCGAGGCTAGTAAAATGAAAATGATAATATTAATTCCAGTTTTGTAAACCCTAGGGGCCGAGAGACCAGGTCAATATAAATCTTAGGACTTTCAATTTTATTATTCGTTGAAATTGTCTATAATACGAAACAATAAATGATTTTTTAGATACGGTTTGAATCCAGCGGATATTAATCGGTTTCGATTGGAATACTTATAACTAAAGTAGCTTTTCTATACGATATTTTCTACACCAAAAAAAAAAAAATTTCTGTATTTTTAAGATAAAGCATTAAAGTGTTTCGGGTACATTGAAAAAATGTTTAAGCCAGAGTGCAATTTATAAACTTAAAATTAGCAATAAAAAGATATAAGATTACTTCATGTATTATTTTTGTATTAAACGCCATTCTTTAGTCAAACTGTTACAAAATTGCACACTTGAAATATATATAAGTTCCCAAGAGTTTTTAGCAACAGAAGGATTTTTTAAGTATCTACTTTATAGAAGTAAAACTACTTTATAATTAATTTTGTATACGTCAACGAAACGTTAAGTAGGACATGTGATTTTCTCGTCTAATATTTGAGATGGATTGCTTATTTTTGTAAAGATACCCCTTTCAAAATAGCATCAGTATACAACATTTTCGTCAGTCTTTTAGTTATGCTAAAAAACATAATTGATAAACTGATATGTTTTGTGCTTTGCTACTTTTGTATGTTGGCATCCTTACTAAGATATTACTTACTTGGATTTTTAAGGTTGTCAAAGCCAGAGCACCTCTCTAACTTATCTAGCACCTTAAGAAAACATAATAATTAACATAAGTTATGTAATTAAAAGCTTAAGATTAATATTCAGTGAACTATAACTGTACACCTCTAATTAGAGAAATAAAATTACCCCTTATATAGATTAAGGATAATTTTTGGTGGATAATTTTTGACACTTTAGTTTAAAACCAAATAAAGGTATAATACTAAACAACCAAAGTATTTAACGATAAGCAAAATAAAAAGCTTAAACCTGGCCAGGACAAGAATATTAAAAAAAAGTATGTAGAATGAAATTATTAAACGTGTATTACCAAACAGACAGATTAGCACTGAACAAATAACATTCCAAGTTATATTGATAAAGAAAATAACTTACCAATTTATTAATTTCTGATTGGGTGAAGACAACATCAATACTGTGGTCAGGTAAATCAGGCCGGTCACCCTTCCTAGAAATAAGACGACATTAATATCACTGGTTTCGGGTAGAAGAAAGCAGTTTTTGAACCACCCTCTTTAAAGCTTTTTAGATACCTACAGATTCATACATATATATGCTGCTTAAAAATCTAATAAAAACAAAATCCGAAGAAAAGGCGGAAAAAATGATTTTAGATAAAACAAGTCTTCTAAAATAACAAACATACCAAACACCTAGAAATCGGAGAACGATGATACGCTTATCATTGGAAAGCTTATGCTCTACACACGTGGGCATTGTAGAGTTGTTTTGCTGCAAAACTGAAGAAATTGATATAGGATATTCGTGGATTACAATAATTTGTCATCAATAGCTTGCTAATATAAACCTCATTTATTGGTCAGTTCGTGCATGCAGTAGAAGGGGAGGGGATGGGTTAAGTAGGTGGATTGTGGAAACGTTGTTTTAGCTATTTGCGATTATTACTATATTAAAATCTAGTACAACATCCAAGTAATAATATGTCGATTATTGTAGAGTTGTTCTGCTGGAGATATGTGATATATGTGTAAAAGTAAAGAACCACTGTATTTACTTTATCTTTCTTACAAGAGAAAAAGTAATTTATTTTATTTACAGTCAAATATACCTAAGGTTGGTCTTTTTCATTTCATTTTATATTTTTCTTCATTATTTAAAGTAGAAGGATGTCCTTTTAAAAGCGAAGCTTTTCTATAATTAGGGTCGGTCCGTCCGTACGTCACAGTTAGCTCTTTTCGGTTATTCAAACAGGTTAGAATTGTCCTATCGATTCCAAACTTTGCATGATGATTCCTGTAGTAGTTAGGTACAATTTAGAAAGCGTAACAACTCTATAATCATTAACAGAATGTCCGTATGTCCATTTTAAACATGTCGATTTTTAACTTTTTTGACAACAAATTTTTGTATGTTAAAATTATCCGATTCTTCTGATTTTTTGAAAACCGATTCCTATTACAACAAGGTACAATGTTAAGCGAAGCATCTCTAAAAACAAGTCCCAAAAATGTAAGTATGTCCTTAAACAGTATCATCTATTTATGTAGTTTTGCAACAAATTTACTTACAAAATTGTTTGTACTGATGCATAAATATTCTGCTAATTCAGTTTTGACAATCTACAAGTGTTAATGTTCGTTTGTCCTTCCATTTCAGAGCTTCGCGTTTATGGATGTTGCCATCCTTGTTTCCTCAGGGAGGAAGGGGACTGTAGATTAAACTATTACCCAAAGATTTAAACCACGGTATTATATCTTATTCGTTGGGTACATTCATTTAACTGTGTTTGTTTAGTTCCAAACTGTTCAAACAATTATTTTGTAGGAAAGGGTAATTCTGATTCTCAACATTGGGTATGTATGTACAATAATTTATTTTGTATTATCCTATAATTCAAAATCCCTTGTATTTCTAGGTAAAGATTACAAATTTTGTATATAGCATAGGCCAATAAATTGTTATGTTCAAATGACTTCTAATCATTAGGTGGAAGATTTTTTTTTCTTCTATTGTCCTATCTCTGAATGCCTCAGGAAGTAAGTGGAATTTGGACTCTTAAATGGGCTGGTACCCAAAGTTTTAAAATCACATATCTAATTCGTTGGGTACTTTTATTGAACTGTGATTAGTTAGTTCCAAACTAGTACGGTCAAAAGTTTTCAACCAATATTTTGATCTAAAGAAGGGATAATTTTGATTCTTAACATTTGGGATGTACATTAATTTATCTGCCATGGTTCTATCCCTTAAGATCCATGGAATTCCTAGGTAAAGATAACCAATATTGTATGAAAGGAACCGCCGATAAATTTTGTAAATATTTTCTAATATCTAATAATTTCCCAGCCATATATCAGAACATTCTTTTTATTTCATAGAAAGTTATGTACATTCATTTTTAGCAGCAAAGCTACTCTATAATTTATCTTGTCTGTCCGAGTGTTTGTCAAACGGTAAAGCTATTAAAGAAAGAATGCCTAATTTCTCTGTTGAAAATGCCACATTTTAAAGAGCATCCATTATACAACTTAAGTACTTTGTATGTTGGTCATATAACAAGACATACAAATTTAAGTTACATCTTCTTTTTCTTTTCTTTTTGACCAATGAACAGTAGCTCTATAATTCATTTTGTCCGTTTGTAAATCCAAGATTCTTTGCACTTCGCTACTACATGACGTTTTCATCCTTGTTAATTTGGTAGATTTTGGCTTCTAGAGATACCAATATTTTGAAGATACTTCTAGAAATTAGCTTTTGTTGAGAATAGTTTTAAGGGATATTAAGGGATAGGAAATGGAGGTAAATTGATGTACATTGTAAATTACCAAAAATTACCCATCTGTAAATTAAACTTGCTAGTCACTGCAAGTTTGTGCTAACCACTCAAAATTCAATAGGTCGATTTTCTTTCATTAATGCTATAAAAGTAATAGGAGTAATAAAAAATTTAAAGATTATCTTCTTCTTTGAAACATTTTGTAATGTGAGAAGCCTTGAGCTAACCAATTTCAAGTGTTTCTACATTAGAACACATTTTTGTTTTAGCCAGCAAGCAAGGAAATATTATTTGAACTATCGAAACCTTCAGTTTGCATATTCTAGGCCAAGGCATATCTTAATAATATGAACCCGTCATAATAACTCAGAAGTTTAAGACGCTATTATATTTTTTGACTTAATAAAATTGGTTACTTTTATTGACTTTGATTAGTTGGTTTTTAACTAGTATTGTACAAACTTTTCAATCAATGATAATTTACAGTTATTTTGTTTTTAATCATTGGGTATGTATAGTACATTGTATATCACTTTATCACACATTGACTTATCCTTTAAGATTCCTGGGGTATATTATACTTTGTGTTATTTTGTAGACACATCCAATTTTATTTTATCTTCGCTGAAGGAGTTGTCAAAGATAATATAGTAATATTTAGATTTACACACAGGGACTTTACTATTCTAGAAATAAGGCAATGTGGACTGTAAATTATACTGGTAACCAAAGTGTTGATAAACAAGGTTTAATTCGTTGACTTACATTTTTTTTATCAGTGTTTAGGTTTAAGTTTAATTTACATATACGTGGTAATTATTGGAACTTCATAATTACTTTTGTTTGGAATAAAAATGTAAAATTTTTTGGTAAATAATGTGAATTCCAATATTCTTATGTCAAGAAGCATGTAAAAATTTTATATGATATTTCAAAAAAGAAATTTCATGCCTGGGATATAATTTTTTTTAAAGAATTGTTTTGAAACAAAGAAAGAGCCGTTAGAAAGAGTTTTAAGTACATACAAACAACCACATATAACATTATTTTAACATAAGAATTCTAAATCAATTTTCATCCTGTCTGTGTAGACGTAGATTTTCAGAGACCTTTAGGTATATTTACATCCCAAAAGATCATAAACAAAATTACGCCTTCTATAGATTAAAAATATTGGTTAAAAAGTTCGGACACTTCTAGATTGAGATTTAATAGAATTCAACCAATAAAAGAAATTTAGGTACAAGTAAAATTTTCAGTCCAATATCAATTCCCTCCCTGTATGTAGATATTGGAATTTTAAAATATGAATTTTACTTAAAATTTAAAAATTGTAAAAATTTATTGATAATTCAGCAATTTGCTCGCTCTCTCTCTTTAACTTGGTACAATTGTGTAATTGAATTCATTTGAGAAAAGGGGGGTGGGGGGGGGGGGTTGGCCTATAAAATCTCGTAATCCGAGTGCTCAACACTCGTTAAAGAATTCGTAATATAATAATTACTGAAGAACATACATTAAATTTCTGTCAAATACTATTTTTAAATCTAACCAAGACTTTAATGAATCTTTTATTTTCATAACAGAGCATTTGATGTATTTCTACAAAATATTTCGACGATTTTTAATTATTTATTTAATGCTAAAACTTTTTTCTTCACAAATTGATAAATATCTCATAAAAAAAGGAAAAAAATTGGAAATTTTTGAAAATTTCTTACGAGCATAAAAAATCTTAAAAACGAGATTTGTACTAATTTCTCCCCTATACTTTACATATTTTATATGTACATTGTAAATTATAAAATAAATTTTTTTTTATAAATTCTCAATCAAAAATTGATTTTCAGCAAATTAAATAGAAATGTATTGAAGAGAATCAAATATTTAATTTGTAATTTAGATAATTACGATGTCTGTCTGTAGCTTAAATTCTCGGTAACTGCTAAACTGATTGGGATCTGCTTTTTAGGGAAAACACTTACTAGCCATACCATGGTTTAAAGCTATTTTATTAGGGCCTAGGATAATTTTATTTTAAACAAAACTGAAATCAAAAGAGGTAGGGAAACCCAAATTGAAACCCGCTTGTTATTCATAAAAGATTACTTCCCTCATACCGTGTTTATATTAAAATGTCTGTAACTCTATTTTAATCTTTAAAAGAAGTATTTACCTGGGAGTGTTATTTTTGGAGCCTTCCTCCCATAGTTGACCAAACTAAAAATATAAAAGAAATTTCATATTCCAGATAACAAAAGTAAATCAGAAACATATAAAAAAAGAAACTGCGCAGGTTATGTGGATTGTATAGCAAAATTCTACTACAATGAGTTCCATTTTAGTAGCGCAGCTACGACGGATATAGAATACGTGGATATATTGACAGGAAAAATTTATTTTTAATATACACTGTTAAAAATAATTTTTTTATTTAGTATCAATTGATACTCTGGAGAGTATTGGAACCGTAAGTACGCTACAACTATATAATTAATATATAACACTATGTAATACTATATAACACAATAATTATTACTATACAGAACCCATACATTTTTTAGTATCGATTGATACGCTCTAGAATACTGGAAAATACGGTACAGAAATGTTTATTAAAATAGTACTATTTGATAGACTCTAGTGTACTGGAAAATACGCTGTAGAAATGTTTTTTAATTTAGTACTATTTCATACGCTGTAGCGTATCAGACAATACGCAAGAGAATAGTTTATTAAAATAGTAACTATTCATACGTTCTAGGGTACGAATCCGTACTGTAAAGAATAATTGAAACAGACACCATTGGTGCACACCTCTCATGGAAGTGTTTTTGCTTGGTCGTTTTAGACAAAGATGAAATGTTACTATTTATGCTCAGATTTATAGTTTTGATTTTTGTAATTATGACTGACCATAGTTTTTATTTTTAAGGATCATGTTTAGTCCTAAACATCTTTAAAGTCATTTTTTTTACTAAATTTACATTTAAATTAATGTTTTATTGCTCTGCTTGGCATGTTTGTTGATATAACAAAATGTATATGTACATATAATAATCATATATTATAAACTGATCTTTCATCCAAAGTAAAAAAGTTTCATACTCTACAGAGTATCAAAAATTATGATAGAGGATATCAAAAATTGCAAAGGAGAGTATTAAAAACTTACTTCTACCATATTGAATATTATTCCAAAGAGCGTATTGGATAATACTATACAGACAAATACATTATTTAGTACTACATGTTACTCCGTAGAACACTAAGTATTGCTCAATACAGTATTGGAATCTTCCTTGTATTGTAATAAGGTTTTTTTCCTATAACGTACGGATTGATACTATACATTAATTTGAAGAATATATAGTATTATCTGATGCTAAAAAAAAATTATTTTTAACAGTGTAGGTTGCTAACATGGACTTTACTTATGGGTCATTTAGTTCGTTCAGTAGGAGGTGAGGAGGGTGGATGGAAGGTAACGTTATTTAAGCCAGCTTGGAGTATCACTTTATTCCAGTACATGAAAATCTGGTGCAACATCCAAGTTAAAATATATCAATTGCAGCTGCTCAACAATTAGGGTATGTAAATGCGTCTGTATGACACAAAAAGCACGTAAGCTTTTCAGTTTATTATTAAATTATATTACAATTTTTAAATAGGATAAAAAATATTTGCTCACCCTGTTCTGTGATATGATACAATCATTGGAAGTTCTGGAAGCATTACCGATCTCAAGATCTCGGTTCTCTAACTCTTGCTCTTTAGAACTTTTTTTCCTAAAAAATAACATCAAAATGATTATTTTTGAAGTATTACAGCTATTTTAGAGGAGGTACTACCACCCTTCCAATAGAATAATAATAATACTTTTTTGGTTATTTCAAAAGTCTCAAGAGTCTTTAGATGCATGTAGTGATGTAATCGCGAGTCTCTTTATGATGTAGAATATTGTTATTTTTATGCTTTTTGCACTAATCTTAAATTTTTCTGTGTCGACTGTAGTTTTCTATAAATAGCAGAGAGGGATATTGAAATTTAAATCATACCAATGGCAAAAGTTTATAACCACGTTATTTTATTCATTGGATCAATTTTTTAATGAATTTTGATTAGTTAGTTTGAAACTAGTATTCTCCAAACTTTTCAACAACAATTCTAATTTACAATTTTGTTGTTCAGGAATTGGGATGTACATCAATATATCGTTCATTGTTTAATCAAACGCCATACCAAAAAGTGCAATCAATACCCTAGATAAAACCCTGTACACGCCCCTATTGAATGTGTAGGAATAATGTTGGTGCCGATTTCAATTTCAAATGAAGTTCTATCTCAAGTGGAGTTTCATCAAAACAACCAGGAATAGCCATAAAATAGAACGAAAGAAAACTATGATTGAATTATTTTACCAGTATGGCTTCGAAACCGATTGATATCAGCTGGATTAGAACCTGTTCTTAGTCATACTGAAAAATCGGGTATAGTCCTTTCCACGACATCCCTCCATAAGGAGCGATTCTTCGTATTTTACACAGTAGCTTTTCTCCTATTTCTAGCCCCTGCGGGGGGCTCTAACCCTGCGGGGCCAATTACCTAACCCTGTTGGGCAATCACCTAACACACTATAACCTAACCTAACCTAAAATAACCTATAAAAAGCCATTTTAAAAATACGACTAATCGCTCCTTATGGAGGGATGTCGTGGATAGGACAATACCCGAAAAATCTTGTATACCATCGAATTACAGACTATTTTTCACCAATTAGAAAATAAAAATTATGATATTAATAACAGTTTTAATCTCACATTTTTTCATTTTAACATCCGCGTAAAGCTGTCTATAAAATGATGCGATAACAGTAATTTATTTTATTCTTCTAAAAGAACACCTTATCAAGTTTATAGTTTACTTTGCCCACTCACAATCATCAGATAACAAGGATGACAACATCCATAAAAGCGAAGCTCTGAAATGGAAGGACAAACGGACATTAAGACTTGTATAATGTCAGAACTGAATAATCAGAATGCGAATGTATAAGAGTCAAAGCAAAATTGTAAGTAAATTTGTTGAAAAACTGCTTGATACAGGATAATGATTATGGACATACTTACATTTTTAGGACTTGATTATAGAGTTGCTTCGCTTTTAATATTGTACTTTGATGTCCTAGGAATCAGTATACCAAAAATCAGACCAATCAGATAATTAGGTCACATACAAATTTGTTGTTAAAAATGTAAAAAAATCAACATGTTTAAAATGGACGTACGGACATTCTGGTAATGATTCTAGAGTTGCTACGCTTTCTAACTCGTACCTATCTATTACAGGAATCACCATGCAAAATTTGAAATCGATAGGACAATTATAACATGCCTAAATTAACGAAAAAAGCTATTTAAAAAAGTAAAAAAATCAACATGTTTAAAATGGACGTACGGACATTTTGGTAATGATTATAGAGTTGCTACGCTTTCTAAATCGTACCTAACTATTACAGGAATCACCATGCAAAATTTTAAATCGATAGGACAATTATAACATTCCTAAATTAACGAAAAAAGCTATTTAAAAAAGTTAAAAAATCAACATGTTTAAAATGGACGTACGGACATTTTGGTAATGATTATAGAGTTGCTACGCTTTCTAAATCGTACCTAACTACTAAAGGAATCACCATGCAAAATTTGAAATCGATAGGACAATTCTAACATGTCTAAATTAACGAAAAAAGCTATCCGTTACGGACGGACGGACGGACGGACGGACGTACGGACGGACGGACGGACGGACCGACCCTAATTATAGAAAAGCTTCGCTTTTAAAAAGGATTTCATTAAAATTACAAATAGAAACAATATTGAAAAAAGTAAAGCCTTTTTTTGATATTCAATTTGTTACATAGTTGTTGTCTTTCTTTTTAAAAAAAGGGGAATAATGTTTTTGAAAAATTTCTTAAATCAAAAAATATAAAGTTTAAATGTATTTTTGTCTGAAGCTAAAAATCTCAAAAAAAACTAGACCAACCAGGTTGTACTTTTCAGGAGATCTTTATGATTGACTTGGGGTGGTTTTAGGCTATTTTACTGACTTTCCGCTCCGCTCTGAGAGATTAGAGGCGAGGCAACTATTACTTACAAAAGAAGGTTAGATTAAATTAATTCTAGTGGTAAAGGGTAGGAGACATTATACTGATCACAAAAGATTATAAACGCGTTCTGCTATTTGTAGGCTTAAATATCCCTCTTAGTGAAGGAGAGGGGGGGGGTTGTTGTTGTCATAAATTGTCTTATCCCTTAAGATCCCTGAGTGGTTTTAGTTTCAGGTTAAGTTATTTCTTATTTTTTCTTCTGAATCCCTTCACACGTGAAAGCTATCTATTTCAGCCACATAACCAAACTTTATTGCGCAATAAGGTGCTAAGACAAGTTTTCTTTAAAACAAGGATGACATCATCCATAAAAGCGAAGGACTGAAACGGTAGTACAAACGGACTTTAACATTTGTATAGTGTCTGAACTGAATAATCAGAATATAAAAGTATAAGAGTCGAAGCAAAATTGTAAGTAAATTTGTTGAAAAACTGCTTGAAAATTTTTTGTTAAAAAAGTAGAAAAATCAACATGTTTAAAATGGACGTACGGACATTCTGGAGGGGGGGGGGGGGTGATTGGACTGAAAATAACAGTCGTACCCAAAATTTTATAAACAATTCCTTTTATTTCTTTGCTTAAAAACTTTGGGTACTTTTCAACCAATAATCTTACTCTGCGGAGGTGTAATTTTGTTCAACATTGTTGGGGATGTACTTCAATTTATTGCCCATTGTCCTAACAGATCCTTAAGAAAAACTATAAGGCTTGAAAAATATTGAGTTTTAGAAACAGGTTCTCATGTTCTTTTATTATAATTGTTTGGTTCAAGCTTTTCATAATCAATTTATCCTATATTGTCTAACAATTCTATGAATACAAAATTTTTATACTGACCTACAAATAAATTGAATATTGGGAGTAAGAATTTTGGTAAACTTTTTCTTTTAACAAAAAGAAAACTAAATGAAGAAAATTTGAAAAATCTTTAATTTTGTGTCAAAGATTATGGTGCTAGTGTGAATTCCCTTGAGAGTTCAGGAATAGGACAATGAATGATAAATTAATATTCACCAGAACATTGTGTGCAGCATACTTATTAGAGCCCTAAATATAGAAAGAAAGATTGGAGTTAAGATTAAATTAACTCCTATTGTCCTTTCCCTGCCTGGAAAATCCCTGGAGGGAAATATATTAGGTCTCAAGCAAAGACAAGAATATTCATGGAGGGAAGAGACTTTGACCTGTAAATTATACAGGTATACAAAGTTTACAACATATTTAGGAAAAATTACTTATTTCACTAGTGGGCTAACCTCTAACTCCCACTTATTTTATGTTTTAGGATTTATTCAATGTTTGAAATTAAGGGATGTAAGGTATAGGTGAATTGTTATCACTCAGGGTAATGGGTATCACCGCAGGGTTTTGTCCCTCGCAGGTGTGGGAAAGAAAAACTAGAGGGGTGGGGGTTCAGTACTCGATAGGCAAATTGAGGAAAAGCAACCAAAATAAGTTCAACTAAATCATGTAATTAATATGTTTATCAAATCCAATAATCTCCGAAAATAATTTATTTTTCTAAAAGAATTTTTGAGAAAGACACATAATTAATCTTCATTGATCTATTTTTGAATATGAAAAAAGTTGCATCCCCATTTTATGAAATATTTATGGCCCTAAGAAGAGTTTTAACAAGGATAATAATGACCAAAGTAACAAATAGATACTGATTAATTTTACCAGAGATCTTAAGGAATAAGACAATCAACAATGATTATGTAACTCCCAAAGGTTGGACGCATAAGGATTGTATTACCTATTTTAAATTTAACAAAAAGTGTTTAAGCCAATGCATGATTGTAAGAGTGCTTTTATTTAATTTGTTCACCAGTATAATTTTAAGCCCAATGCCCCTTCCCCCTCCCCTAGATTTAATTATTAGGAATGTCTGCTAAAATTGTAAAAAACAGATTAATGCAGAATAATTAAAGAGTAAAACAAAGATGACAAGTAGCGAAGCTTAAAAATTATAAATAAATATCTGGAAAAAAATCACTGTAAACCCGTGTCATACAATATTCATTAAACTTGATAAAAATAGGGAAATCACGAAGCCTTTAAATCACGCAACCTAAAATCAAGGAAACTTAAAAATCTAGAGATCGATCTAGCAACGCAATTAATAGACAAATCTTAATGAAACCAGATTGAAATAAGTGGAGTAAGTTTCAGCCATCTACCTTGAATAAGAATTGAGAAAATCACAAAAACTTAAAAATCTAGAAATCTAGCACCCCAAGTAACAGACAGATGGACAAAACAATGTATAGATTATATGGGCATATGTCATAGGAATCTTCACTAAAAATTTCAGCTGTCTATCTTGAAAATCGCGTTTCCCCCATAGCGTTTCGGACTGACGGACAAAGTAAATTGTAGAGTAGCTTCGCTACTAAAAACTAATGTAGTAAAGAAGATGATGTATGAGATGCAATCTGGAATACAAAGGGATAACGTAAATCATGAAAAAAATAATAAGATTATATTAAATGAACTATGTTTGCATATATATCCCTTAAGATCTTATAAATAGCTTTGAAATTAAAGCATTTCCTATGTAGACTTAATTACTCTTTATCTAGCATTTTAACAACCAATCCTTTAATTGCATGGCCTTTGACATAAAGTCTCTACTATGTATCTACTGAATCTTAAAATTCCTGCAGAAATTATCATTTTATTAGTTTAGTTGGAAAGTATATTGGTGTACATCCCCAATAATGATAAACAAAATTAAAATTTCAAGAGTTTAATTTTATTAATTGAATAGTTTCGATAGTTAGAAGTAAAAGTTATGAGTTGAGACTCTAGGGGGTTGGTGTCACTTCGGGTACCAGACCTCTCTCCGCGCACCTTAAAACATACTCCGTTTATGATTGTGGTGTAAAGCATCATTTCGCCCATCAGACAACCAACTCTCTGAGATGCACGACCTTTGCCTGAGAAGGTCCAACAGTGCATGGTAACGAGTTGCGCCTGTTTTAGGCCAAGGCATTCCCCCCACTCTAACTATTTACGTCGTGCATCTGACATAGCAGCAGTGGGGACCATTTTTAACGTCTTTAGTTATGACGCGGTGTCGGACCGAGATTCAAAAATTCTACAGGGTTTCTTTCCTTGAATTCCTGGTTGCGCTGCACGTACTATATTTAATCCTTTTTATCCTCTAATATGTCACAGTCATAAAATACAAGACTGTAAGGGATAAGTATAAAGAATTGACGCAGAAAAAAACCAAGATTATTGGTTGGAAAGTTTGGATAATGTCTATTTGAACCAACCAATCAAGCTTTAATCTAAGTATTACAAGTTTTATGCCAGCAATCCAGAAAGCGTTATTCAAAGGGTCCCATACTAATTTTACATTCTAATGCCATGTGAAAGATATTCTAGAGGGGAAAAAATATCCCTTATAATAGTGATACAATATTACACAAGGGATTGAATATCCATTTCATCACTGGAATAAATGTGACAGAGGCTGTAAGGGAAAGAGTATCCCTTATAATAGTGATACAATATTACACAAGGGATAAAATATCCATTTCACCCCTGGAATAAATGTGACAGAGGCTAGAGGGGGATGAATATCCCTTATAATAGGGATACAATATTACACAAGGGATAAAATATCCATTTCACCCCTGGAATAAATGTGACAGAGGCTAGAGGGGGATGAATATCCCTTATAATAGGGATACAATATTACACAAGGGATAAAATATCCATTTCACCCCTGGAATAAATGTGACAGAGGCTAGAGGGGGATGAATATACCTTATAATAGGGATACAATATTACACAAGGGATAAAATATCCATTTCACCCCTGGAATAAATGTGACAGAGGCTAGAGGGGGATGAATATCCCTTATAATAGGGATACAATATTACACAAGGGATAAAATATCCATTTCACCCCTGGAATAAATGTGACAGAGGCTAGAGGGGGATGAATATCCCTTATAATAGGGATACAATATTACACAAGGGATAGAATATCCATTTCATCCCTGGAATAAATGTGACAGAGAGGCTAGAGGGGGATGAATATACCTTATAATAGGGATACAATATTACACAAGGGATAAAATATCCATTTCATGCCTGGAATAAATGTGACAGAGAGGCTAGAGGGGAAAGAATATCTGCATATAATTTGCATACGGTATCAAGTATAAACTATATTTGCAGTGTGGCCACAAAATATTGCAAAAATTATCTAAAAAGTAAGATAGCAATATTTTATTGTATAAAGCAAATGAAAAGTCTTTTAAGCTTTGTATATATTTATATCTTGTGATGATTCAAAGCTATTTTTCTGCAATGCCCCTTAAGACTCAAGTCAAAACAGTGTCACGGGTATAGGCCAATAGATGATTATTATCATCAATCTTACCACAAAGTGTTATGTGTGGAGTTTTAACTTAGGTAGCTAGTAATTTTTGAGGAGAGGGAGTTGTTTTAAATTATTTGAACAAGAATAACCTACAATTTAAAAAGCGCTATAGAACTATCTATCTTATTTACCAAATTGTATAATTTTGAGTCCTCCAAATAAAGATGTATGCTATTTATGAAATGTAGTGTTATAATGGATAAAACTATGAATGAAGAATCTCTTTACACCTCCTACCATAATAAAATACCCTTTCTGTGGTTTATAATTATAGGTTGAAAAGTTTGGTCACTGTTAACTTGTACCTACATATTCTTTAAGACAACAAATGAGTGAACATAACTTTAAAACTTTGGGTACCAGTATAATTTATAATCCAATTTCTCCTCCCTTCCTGATAGTAACTTATGTATAATGTATATTTAAGTCATAAAACATGTTGGAAGATTTCCACAAAAATAGTTTGAACATGACAAAACAAGATGTGATATAATGTTTAATCAACAAATCGTTTGGCAGGTTTTATTCTATTAATAAGACTATAAACAGTTTTATATAGTAGGCATAAAAAGAAAAGTTTATTCTTTTTATTTGAACTGAAACAACTTTTAAATTATTTTACAAGTTTTAATTTAAAGTTGACGTTTAATAAAAGTAATAAAACATAAAACCATGAAAACAAGAACATATATCCATTACTGGAAAAACAAGCTCAATTTTTTGGTTAATGAGAGTTTAAAAAACTACAAAAACATTTAAACACTTTTTTTACAAGCTGCTATGCCCCTAAAGGCCTCTAGGGGCACTTGAAGAAATGGGTGGGTGGGGAGAGGGGGACCCTCCACTTTTAATTTTAAATTAAAAAGAAAAAAAATATTTTTTAAAGGAGATCCAATTCACTCCAGCGGTTAGTAATATCCTTCGGTACTCAGACAGATAGACAGACTCACATTCTGTTAATCTTATACATGGATAAATTTTCAAGCCTTATTTTTAACATTCGATCAAATATAATGGACATACTGACCGATTAAAAAGGTAACAATTATCGAGTAGATTCGAACTAAAAGATATTTCAATAAACAGTTAATTTTTGCAACAACCATTTTATTGAGTCATAAAACTTTTACTGTCACTGTAAAAATAAATAGTTTCATAAAAGGATTAAAAATTTTTGTCATTTAAGTTTGATTAATCATGTTTGTTTTAATAAAATATTAGGATATCTGTGTGTCTCTCTGTGTGGCTGTCTGTAGCAAATTATTTTGTTAATTCGCTAATCCGATATAGTTCTCTTTTACAGTAAAGCTTCTTTTTTAACTCCTAATAAAGTATTCACACTACACCAAATATACAGTAATATGTATAATGCTTCTTTGACATAATCAAAGCATTTAATAGAATAAAAAGATCAACTTGCACCTAGCTGTTTAACAGTCGCTAACAGCGAGACCTATGAAAGACACAAACATCTCAACTATTGAAGGCATCAAAATCTTTGATTGTATGACCTTTATCTGGATGTCCTAGCTGTGCATGGTATTGAGTTGCGCAATTGTCCACGAAATTCTTCCTACTGCTAATATTACTGTTTGTATCTGATATAGCATATGAAGGTACAATTTAGAAGGAAAAGTATGAAAACGGAAATAAAAAATCAAAAATGGGAAATCCTGTTACCCTTATGAAAGGATGTAAAGATCGAGAATTTGTATTTTTACATAATTATCCTATTATGAATATAATCTCAACAAAAATGGGATAAACTTTTAAATTTTAATGAGAAAACAGCAATTTCCTTTTCGAGCACTGAACCCCCCTTGTTTTATTTTTAAGATCAAAACTAAGAGGTGGTTTTTTTGTTTGGTTTGTTTATTACTTTAGGTCAGTTTAGGTTAGGTTATATTGGTTACTCATAAAGGGGGCGGGGGAATAGTGCTCGATAGGCACTTTGGGGGAACGCACCGAAAACACTTAACAAAGAGCAAAATATGTAAACTCAAAAATCGCAATGAGGTTAAAAATGCGACAAATGTCATAACAGATGAATTTTGATTATGAAAGTGATCATGATTATAGTGGAATGAAAAGCAAAATACATTTTTAATAAAATCTATGTTTTTTCTTAATATAAAAAGAAAAAAATGCACATATTGTTAGAGTTGGCAATAAAGAATGTAGATTACATATTTAAAGTGAAACTTTATTTCAAGCATATCAAAACTGCATTCAAAGCCAACCCATTCTATGATATAAAATGTATACAAGGTTTTTGGAAACAAAATCCAGTGATCTTAGGATAAGCCAATAGGATGATATTTGATGATGAAAGAAAAAACCCCTTCTATAGATTTAAATTATTGGTAGAAAAGTTTGGACACTACAAGTTTGTAATCAACCAATAAAAGTTTACTGAAAATAATATTAATAATATAAGAAGGTTATAAACTTTTGGTACTAGTGTAATTTACACTATGATTTCCCATCCCTCCCTAAGCTATGTTATTTAGCAACATGTCTTGATACTTTTAAGATAGCTAAGACATCTAATAACTTTACCTGAGTATCCTAGTAAGATAGCAAGGATAGCAAAGATATCTAATAATTATACATGAGTATCCTAGTAACATAGCAAAGATATCTAATAATTATACCTGAGTATCCTGGCAAGATAGCAAAAATAGCAAAGATATCTAATAATTTTACCTGAGTATCCTGGTAAGATAGCAAGGATAGGAGAGATATCTAATAACATTACCTGAGTATACTGGTAAGAGAGCAAGGATAGCAGAGATATCTAATAACATTACCGGAGTATCCTAGTAAGATAGCAAGGATAGCAGAGATATCTAATAACATTACCTGAGTATCCTAGTAAGATAGCAAGGATAGCAGAGATATCTAATAACATTACCTGAGTATCCTAGTAAGATAGCAAGGATAGCAGAGATATCTAATAACATTACCTGAGTATCCTAGTAAGATAGCAAGGATAGCAGAGATATCTAATAACATTACCTGAGTATCCTAGTAAGATAGCAAGGATAGCAGAGATATCTAATAACATTACCTGAGTATCCTAGTAAGATAGCAAGGATAGCAGAGATATCTAATAACATTACCTGAGTATCCTAGTAAGATAGCAAGGATAGCAGAGATATCTAATAACATTACCGGAGTATCCTAGTAAGATAGCAAGGATAGCAAAGAAATCTAATAACATTACCTTAGTATCCTAGTAAGATAGCATGGATAGCAAAGAGGAAGACAGCAGCACAAAAAGCATAATTTCCAACTTATTCTCTCGCATTTCCTAAATTAAGTACATTTATTAATTCCTTTAAAACGTCAGGTGTTCATAAAGGTTTATGGTGATTCCTGCAATGGTTGGGTACGTCTTAGAAAGCGTAGCAATTTCACGCATTTATAAACTTTTAAAGTCATTAAACTTTTAATCCAGCGAATGAGAGGGTATTAAAAATTTGGGTACTGGTGTAATTTACAGTCCAATATCTACCCTCCCTCTCTGATTTTCAATAATTCTTGAAATACCAAACATATTTTTCAATTATTTGTTATTTACAATTCTTATCAAAATATTTTTCTCATTAATGCAATGACGTTATTTATTTTTTAGTAGCGAAGCTACTCTATAATTCATGTTGTATGAATGTGCGTCAGTACGTTAGACCGTAAGACTGTAAGGAAATGTGATTTTCTGATTGTTTTGTCCATCTGACATAAATCTTATTTTTTAAAGGTTTCGTGATTTTCTTTGAGTTTTTATCTCGTTTTTTCTTTGTTATGTCAACTGAGGATCTGCTGTATAACTCACTTTGGCCATTCCCTAAATTTTTTTGTGCATCGCTACTGGTGGTCATGGACGTTGTCATCCTTTTTTCTCTCTATCTCTCTCTCTCTCTTAAAGATAATATTTTAGTAAATAATAATCTTATCTTGTTATTAAGTTGGTGGGAACTTAAGGATCAAGGGGGGGGGGGGGGAAGTTCTGACACATTTGCGTAAACGGTGAGTATAGGCTTTATCTTTGGACTGAGAGGATAGGTTATTAGGGATAAAATCATTCTTATATGATGAATTTCCCCCAGATTTAAGATTTTTTGGATAGGCCTCCAGGTTCCAGAGCTCCAGGCCTCCAGGTGGTCTCTGTACAGGTAAAAATGAAAAAAAAAATAAAAAATTTTAAAGTTAAAAATCAACTTATAAAACAAAATATGCATATTTTTTCTTCAAATATGTGAATAATATTAAAAAAGATGCATATTTTGTTTTATAAGTTGACCTGTAACTTAAAAAAAAAAAATTTTTTTTTTCAATTTTACCTGTACAGAGACCACCAGGAGGCCTGGAGCTCCGGAACCTGGAGGCCTATCCAAAAAATCTTAAATCTGGGGGAAATTCATCATATAAGAATGATTTTATCCCTAATAACCTATCCTCTCAGTCCAAAGATAAAGCCTATACTCACCGTTTACGCAAAAGTGTCAGAACTTCCCCCCCCCCTTATTTTAATAAATTTGAAGGGAGGGAGGGGGCATTGGACTGTAAATTATACTGGTCGGTAAATACTATAAAGCAGTGTCATATAATAAATATTAATATTGGTAAAATATGGAAATCATCACACCTTTAAAATCACGCAACCTTATAATTATGAAAAGTTAAAATTCTAGGAATCGATCTAGCATCGCAATTAATAGACAAATCTTAATGAAACTTGATGGAAATATGTAGAACATGAGCATAGGTATTCAATCCCTGATAATTTCAACCGTCAATCCAGAATAGGAATTGAGAAACCATGAAAACCTAAAAAATCTAGGAATCGATCTAGCACCCCAATTAATAATTAAATATTAATAAAACTTGGTGAAAATATGTAGAATATAAAATTATTAATCCCTAAATTTCAGCTCTTTATCTTGAAAAGGAGTTGAGAAAATCACGAAAATGTAAAAATATAGGAATCGATCTAGCACCCCAAATAACAAACAGACGGACAAAACAATGTATATATTAGATGGGCATATATAGTGGGAATCTTCACTAAAAATTTCAGCTGTCTATCTTGAATAGGAGCCGAGAAAATCACGTTTCCCTTAATTCATTAATTACGGACGGACGGACATTCGGAATTATAGAGTAGCTTCGCTATTAAAAAACGTAAGAATAAAAGGGAACATTCTTAGGGAGGGAGGGGCATTGGTCTGTTTATTACATTAGTCCGCAAAGTTTTATAATAACTTGTTCTTATTCGTTAGCTTAACAACTTTGGGGAGTTTTCATTGAATTTTGAGTGGTTGGTTAATCAAGTGGAGAATACAAACATTTCAACCACTAATTTTAATATACAGAAGGGAATATTTTGTGTATTATAATTGAGGATGTACAGTAAATCAATCTATTGGCCAAAGTCTTGCCCCCTTGGACATCTGGAATATTCTGCTTAATAAAACTAGAATTATTTTAATGTAAAACACAAATAGATGGACATGAAACAAAACCGACTAGATTTCTAAAAAGCTAAATATTTAAAAGAGTAAAAAGGATAAATCGGCTAAATAGACAAATAAAACTGACAAAAAGACTTATCAGATAATACTTACTGCTCATGTGGACAGATGAACCAGCTATATAGACATTTAGATAGACATATAATCTAGAAATATAGACATATGATAGACAACTATTACTGCTCATGTGGACAGATGAACCAGCTCGATGGACAATTAGATAGACACATAATAGACAACTACTCACTGCTCATGTGGACAGATGAACCAACTAGATGGACAATTAGATAGACAGAAAGACCAGACATATAGACATATTAACAAATACTTACTGCTCATGTGGACAGATAAATCAGCTATATGGACATTTAGATAGACAGATAAACCATAGAGATAGACATATGATAGACAAATACATACTGTTCATATGGACAGATGAACCATCTAGATGGACAATTAGATAGACAGATTAACAAATTCTTACTGCTCATGTGGACAGATGAACCAGCTCGATGGACAAAGTCTATTTTCTTGTCGCCTTCTTTCATTTGCCTTAAGCTCCTCATCCTGAAAAATAAAAATAATTTAAAAATTACTAGCGGCTAAGCCCCTAGAGACCTTTATGTCCACTTGTTGGAAGGTTTTGTTAGGGGAATCGAACCTCCAATTTGATATTTTAGATTTGAAATAAAAAAGTAAACAAAACTCTTCCTTTAGGGGAGGGGGTTGAATTCTCTTGGGAGGTTGGATGTTCCCCAAAAAGTTATATAACTTCCATAGACCTAATAAAAGTTTAAAAGCTACCGGCAGACATCCTGTTACTTTTATATAAGGACAACATAAATGATTTCATCCAATAGCAGAAAAAAAGTTTTTTTGAATAATCAGAAGCTGTATCGCATTATAAAAAAAAGTTCCTCCAAAACGCATGATAAATCATATGGAAATAGAGGAGGGGTGTGGGGGTGGGTGTCCATTAACTGTAAGTAAAACAGAAAGACACTGACGGACATGTTTAAATCACAGAGTAGCTTTTCTACTCATTATTCGACGCATTAATCATACTACAAAAGTGTTATATTTCAAACAATTATAGCGTGTTCAAATTATTCTTTTAGCTATTACACTGAATGATTTTTTTGAAGTAATGCGTTTTAAATGCAACAGGTATGACAACATCCGTACAAGCTCAACAACAAGTCATCGAAAAAATATATATGTCAGTGCTTCAATATTGAAGAAAAAATAAAATAAAAAATTTCTCTTCTGGGATTAGACAATGGACGATAATAAATTGATGTACATATCCCCAGTAATGATAAACAAAATTATAATTCTTGATTGAAAAGTTTGGACAATGCTAGTTTGAACAAACCAATCAAGATTTGATAAAGGTATCTAAAGATTTCAAGCTAATGAACTTAGAGATCATGTTAAGAAAACTTTGGATACCAGCATAATTTACTATCCAATGTCCCCTCCCTCTCTGATTTATATCTAATCTTGAACTAGACATATTCTGTCGCAAAATTCTCAACTTTTTTGATTCAATTTTAGATATGTGACAAGTTACTTTGCGTGCCAGACAGGGATAGGTATGTTCAAAATTAAGGGGACTATGCACGAACGAGAGCAAGTGATTCTAAGCACCTTCCAGCCGTGGTTCAAAATTTTTTTTTGCTGAATATACTAGGGTTATGTTTGATATAGTTATACCAACTGAAAAAAAGTTTCCCAATGGTTTTCTACGAATAAAACTTTGATATGTTAAGCATTTTTGGATGAAATATCATCAAATGTTTTGTTGAGTTCAAAGGTTCAAATAAAATAACACTCCAAAACATAATCAAATGCTGTAAATTACGAAAGTACACTAATAAAACTGTTTACAAAATTACAAGTTACCAACTCTTTTTTTCAAATATCATTGCTAAAGTTTACTTTTTTTGTCACAGCAGTTTGAACTCAACAAAACATGTGATGATATATGGTCAAAAAATGCCTAACATTTAAAATTTTTATTTCATATAGGACCATGGGGAAACTTATTTTTAAAAAGTGATATAACGATATTAATCATAACCCTAGTATATTCATCAAAAAAACATTTGGAATCACTGCTGGAAGGTGCCCAGAATCACTTGCTCTCGTTTATGCATACTCCTCTTTAGAACAACGCATGGATCTTAAGGTATAAGAGAATATACGATAAATAGATATACAACAAAATTACCACTTCTGTAGATTAAAATTTTCGGTTGAAAAGAATGGACATTGCTAGTACCGTGATTAATGATTGTATCCTTTAAAAAATCTCTAAAAAGTACAACCTATTTGGACTATCACTTTCCGATATCTTAAGCTTCAGACAAAAATTTCTTACTACTCTATATTATACTGATGGCTACTCTTGGGACACTAGAGGGAGGAAGCAGGGATAAGTGGACTGCCCCAATTTCAGTTTTATTTTTCAAAATAAAAAAAAATGGTGGGGGTGGGGTGTAACTTTTTTCTAGGGTGATATTCTTGGGAGTTTGAAGGTAACCCTACCGCCAAAAAGTTATAAACATTGCCACGACCTATGAGAAGCTACACTGATGCATACTGATGCAGCAATACTGATGCAGCAATTAGCAAGATCCTTCTGTACACTCAGACAGATAGACATCCTGTTATTTACTGTAAGGATTTGATAATTTTCCTTTGACATTCTAAAGAATACTTTTCCCCACACCTAAATTACATTCTGTATTTCTATTTATGTTTCACAATTTATAATACAAGACTTTAAATTTAGAAAAGTCAACTTTAATTCTAAACTAATCTTAACAAAGAAAAGTAACTAGAGCAGCAAAAAAATCCATTCTTGATGATATAATGAAATTCTAAAAAGAAAGTTAATGCTTTTCTACATTTAGGGTCAGTCCGTAACAGATAGCTCTTATCGTTAATATTATATTTGCGGTAACTTTTGTTTAATGAAATCTTCCAATTTTTAACATTTACAAAACAGCCTGCTTTATTGCATCAAGATCCATGACAGATCTATATAGGAAATAAATGTCTATAATTGAGCTCAAGTTTTCCAAATGATAAATGTTTAAACCTCACAGTGCTCCAATAATCCGTAATAAACTCTCATTGACCAGAACGATAAGACCCATTATTTTACTGTATGAAGAATAAATATATTTTATTTTATGTTGCTATTTGAATTATATTGAAGTATTAAATTTCTATCCATAAAACAGAAAATTTAAATTTATAATATAGTAAATAAAATAAAACTTAGTTTTTAAATGATTTGATACTAGCAATACGTGCGTAATGTGGTCAGAAATTGAACTAAAATTTAACAGTTAACTAAACATTTTAACCCTTTCAGGACGATATTTTGAAATAATAAATTTTAAGATCCTAAAATAGTTTTAAGAAAGAAATCGTCAGGGAGAAGATAATGGAAGAATAAGGTCAATAGTCAGAATTCAGATAACCAAAAGAAAGTGAATAAAACATTGAATAGCGAGATAATTATATCGAGCCCAACTCTAGTCATTAATGTAGACATGTTCGAATTGTCCTATCTATTTCAAACTTTGCATGATGATTTCTATAACAATTGAGTATAATCTACAAATAGAGTAATACCCCATGATTATTATTAGAAATTCAGTTTGTCCATTTTTAACATTATAATTTTTTTGGCTTAGTGAAAAAAAAGATCATGTGTCTTATGGAAAATAACTACGGTTACAAAAATAGATGCTGTGTTCATAAAAATATACCAAAATAATCCCTATATCCCTTTATATAGCAAAGCTTTCCTAGAATTATGGTCGGCCTGTACGTCTCTCCGTCTGAAACATGTAACACTTATCGTTCATTTCGGCATGTTTGAACTTTGCATAATGACTCCTTTAACAGTTGGGTATGATTTAGAAAGCGTTACAACTCTATAATCAATACATCTGTTCACATGATTTTTGGAATAATGATTCCAAGGGCAACCAGGTAAAATATTATATGCAAAGCATCTCTATTACCAATTTCAAATTCTGCAAATGATACTCTAAAAGTGATACTGTTCGATTGTCCTACCGTCTGATTTGAGAGATTCGTTTTTATTGATCTTATCATCCTTGATTTGTTTTTATAAAAATCAATCCATTAAATGCCTGAGAATAAAGATGATTATTTTTTTGCATTGAAAAGTTGAGAACTGGGGTAAAAATTATGAGTAAATAATATGCTGCAGTAAAAAGAATTGTTGCAAATAAACAAAATTAGATCCATGAAGTGCAAAATAAGCCAACAAATGTAAATAAATATCATTATGTAATCCTTGAATAAAAGTAACAGGATGTCTATCTTTCTGTGGGTTTGTAGCAAAGAATCTCGCTACTTGCTGGACCGATACGGTTCTTCTTTACAAAAAGGCTTCTCATAGGTCCGTGGAGGGTCTCTTCCTATTTTATGGGAGGTCTCCTATCTCATCCCAAGATTAATTATCCCTAGGAAAAAAAGACCCCTCCAAAAGAAAAACTTTTTTTATTTAAAAAATGTTAAGTGGAGGGAAAATCCCCCTCCCCTTTTTTCCGCGAGTTAATATTACATTTTGACTAATTTAACTAAAAAATATAAAATAAATCTATGAACATACAAGCCACTTTAAAGATTTAGTAATTTATTTTTACCACTAGTTAAAAAAGTCAGTTACTTTAAAATCTAGTTTGCGATATATATAGAAAGAATATGAGATTGATTGTTCCATGCTTTTAAGTGCTTCGTTATTTGTGGATATTACCATCCTTGTTTTTATGAGCTAATATCTTAAAATCTGTGGGTATAAAATAATATCAAGCTCCTTCAAAGAAAAAGAAACATTCTTTTCACTTTTCTTCACAAGATTGATTATTTTAGCAATTTCAGTTACTTATAAAAACATCGGAGCTTTTCTACATTTAGGTAGCCTTGTAAATAGTCAAAGGATCTTTCTGTGTTTGTCTGAACCAATGGATATCGCTAATCGCTGAACCGATAAGGTCCTCAAATGCAGTGAAGCTTCTCATAGTTCCAGGGAATGTTTATACAAAAGCAGTTACAAATTATTATACCATATATAATATTCATGTAAAAGTTTTAAGAATGGCAGTGTTCTGATGAGCGATAAAATTAATTTAAATTTTCATTATTTGGATTTTGTGCATCTTTGATATTAAGGTTTGCTTTATATCTCTTATTGTTTCCGAGATCAAAATAAGAGTTTCAGAGGCCCCCCTCCCCCCTCCTAAGAATAGAGTTAATCAAAGATAGCTCAATCAACTGACAGACGATTCTGATCAATCTAATTTTGAATTTCTGTTAGGCATCCTCCATTCATAGATAGAAATAGTAACTTTACGCTATCTGTGAAATATTCCATAGTTTAATCAAAAATTGGTTTTGACAGTCTAATGGAATATTACATATAGGTTTATTAAATAGATGAAAGCTAAAATGAACTATGGTTTTCGATAATTTAGATGGATAAAGGGGTATGTAATTTTGAAAGAAAAACTATTTTGCCTGCAATAAAATTATTTATATTTTGTGGAAGAATATAACATAATCCTTTTTAAAAAAAGTAAAAGGATGTTTGTATATTTGTCTGTTTGTTTGCCTGTACCGAAGGATCTCGCTAACCGCTGAACTGATCGGGTTCTACTTAACAGGGTTGTTTCTCATAGATCCCGGGAAGGTTTAAAACTTTTTTTGGGGAGGGTATCACCACCCTCCGAAGAGAAATCGCCCCTAGAAAAAAAACCATCCCAAAAAAATTTTGTTTACTTTTTTTAAAATCTAAATTTTTAAAAATGGGTTTTGGGCAGGGGTAGCCAGTCTAACCAAAAATTCTACAAAAAATCACGAAACCTTATTGAATATCTGGTGGTATATTTTGTTTTTGTCATGTGAGTGAAGAGGGGCAAGAAAGAAGTAATATGTGGAACCAAAGACCAATAATCAGCTCTGCTGTATAAAGACAAACACATCCAAAACACAAACAAAGTCATCCTAATGATCCCTTTTCTAAGGGTTAGGTGGAATAAGGTTGGAAGTTAAACCGATACATAGTGAAAATTGGGAATAAACTCAGGGAGGAAGGAGACATTGGACTGCAAGTTATAATGGTATCCAAAGTTTTATAACCACGTTATCTTTTTCCTTAGCTCAAAACTTTGGGTATTTTTGTTGCATTTGTAATTAGATGGTTTTAAACTGTAAGTAACAAATCTTTTTAATTAATAATTTTAATCTAAAGATGGAATAATTTTGTTTATCATTAATGGGCATGTATATTGTATAACAAATTATCATCCATTGTCTTATCCCTCAAGATCTCGGGAATAAACTTAAGATAAAGGCCTTCACTTGCATATATTCAAATTCATTAGCAGAATCTTAATTAAACTAGGTTGAGAATATAAATTAGTAGCATAACAACAATAATATATAATTTGAATTTGGCCCTTTATTTGCTTAAATTAAAATACATCAATATAATCTTAATTAGTCAAATATGAAAGCTTGCATTTATAGCGCAGCAATGGCGACTAAAATATTAGGGCTTTTACTTGCTTATGTTGAAATGGATTAGCAGAATATTGATTAAAAAAAGAATGACAACATTCATAAAAGCGAAGCACAACAAATCAGAAAAAAATGAATTGGTACTTGCTTACATGTGGTAGACTGGAGCACCCCCCGCTTAGTTTTGACAAAAATCAAAAATAAGGGGGGGGGGGGTAGTTTTTTAATGTCTGGAAAACGGCAAGGAGGAAAAAAGCAAGGCAAGGCAAAGACTTAACCCCCCCCCTTGATTTTGAAGAAAATCAAAAATAAGGGGGGGGGGGGGGGTAGTTTTTTCACTGTACAACACGCCAGAAAGTTGAATGAGGTAAATCAAGTAAATCCAGTATGCCAGAGGGGAAACCTTATTACAGGGATATTCATGTTTTGGGGCATAATTTCCTTATTTATTGACTGATTTTAGTAATTGATGTATCCCTGAACAGGTAAGGAGAATATATCAGAAGTGTTTTCATGGGGACTGAGGGGGAAAGGGGGAAAAAGGGAAGGAAGGGGACAATTTCTTTACTTTTCGGTGGAATTTGATCCACTGACAAGAGTTCTAGGATTTATTGTAACCGGTTCCTACCCCATCCCTTATCCTCTACCCCACTTTTGCTTTCATTACAAAATTCTTCCATCCAAACTTAACAACTTCTGATATATTCTCCTTAAGACTACCTGTTCAGGGATACATCAATTACTAAAATCAGTCAATAAATAAGGAAATTATGCTCCAAAACATGAATATCCCTGTTATAAGGTTTCCCCTCTGGTATACTGGATTTTCTTGATTTACCTCACTCAACTTTCTGGCGTGTTGTACAGTGAAAAAACTACCTCCCCTTATTTTTGATTTTCTTCAAAATTAAGAGGGGGGGGGGGGGTTTCGGTGCTCCGGTCTTCACATGTAAGCAAGCACTTGCCTTGCCTTGCTTTTTTCCTCCTTGCCGTTTTCCAGACATTAAAAAACTACCCCCCCCCCCCCTTATTTTTGATTTTTGTCAAAACTAAGCGGGGGGGGGGGGGTTTGGGTGCTCCGGTCTTCACATGTAAACAAGCACCAATGAATTTAATAATCAATGTAAAATCACGAATTGTTTATTATATTAATGTCTTATTTAGCATAACCAACAGACCGATGACAGAGGGAATTATAGAGTAGCTTCGCTACTTGCAAGTTTTAAAAACATTAAGTTGAATTTAATATAATTTCTTTTTTTACAAGAAAAAACTCGTGCAAGTAAATAAATATATTGTTTGTTTTGAGGGCTAATTAAGTAAACAAAGCAATTAATACAAATTTAGCTCTGGGAGATAACAGTAATTAGGACAAAATTACATTACAGACAAGGATCACAATATCCTTAGAAATATAAAGTTTTCATACCAGACGGAAGGACAAACGAAAATTAACAAATATAGAGTAGCAACTCATTTGATATCAATTTATATTAATTAAAACAAAAAAATCATCCCTAATTTTTTTTGAATTTTAGTGTGAAAAAACCTTCAAAATTGCATAAAAAATGTACAAAAATTAAATAAAATCATAAAAGGGCTATTAACATAAGATTTTGTTTAAATTTTGTAGATTTTTATGTGATTTTGGAGGATTTTTAACAAATTAAATTTTGCCTCACTAAGCAATCCTAACTTTTTTTTAAAGAATCCACCTCAGGATGCTTTACATAAAAAGTTTACCTTGTTTTCTAGAAATCATTATTCCAAAAGTTAAAAGTTTATATGGACATACGGACCAATTGGCAAAATATATCTTATAACTACTTATTTTATGGAAGTTGGAACCTGCTCTAAAATGAGATTATTGAGATCTTACTTAAATTAAATAAACATAAAACCGTATTACATTAAATTACACAACTTTTATCTAAAAAGGATATTTTACTCATAAAGAAATATAAAACATTTCACACACACACACCCCATACACATACACACACACGTACACACACACACACACACACACACACACACACCCACACACACAAAAGGAAATAATTTATTCCTACTTGGAAGCAAATACACTTTGCTGACTTTGGAATTTAAACTATACAGATTAAATACAGGGAGGGAGGGATCAATGGACTTTAAAATACACTGGTAACTAAGGTTTATAACCATGTTATCTTATTTGTTGGCTAAAAACTGGGAGACTTCTTTAAAATAGTAATGAGTTGGTTACAAACTAATAGTTTTCAAACTTTTCAATCAATAACTAAACTACAAAAGGTATTATTTTGTTTGGCATCAATGGGAGTGTATATTAATTTACCATCCGTTGTATTATCCCATAAGATCTTTGGATTAAATATCAATATTCCTTTAAATTAATCTTCAAACCTAACACCACCGCCCCCCCCCGGGCCCCCCCCCCCCCAATATTTGCTAGCTGCAAAAGTAAAAGAAACTTAAAAGATATGTTTGGAAAATAGTCTTAAGACTGCCTAAAGCTGGAGCATCTCAAATAATCAAATTATGATGGTGATACCAGTTTTGGAGGCCTTAATTTATGCATAGATGAACATCCGACCACTTAAATGTTGGCAATAGTTATCGCATTAGTTTAATAAACAGCATTCCAAGGATAGTAAAATTAAAATCTATAAGATTTACTCATTCGGCAATTCAGGTCTAACAAAACTGGTATCAATATTTTTATTATTAATCGTAAAAAAATGTATATAATATAATATGATACACAATTTTTCAATATGGCTTAGAACCAGTCCTAATCCTGCGGATATCATAAACTACTGACCTTAGTTTGAGAAATTATAATTTTTCTGTTGAATTTTTCATTGTAAATATCATCCTCTTTGTTCTCCTAAAATAAGTAAAACTTGATAAAAAGTGTCAAGATGTCTGTATGTATGTCTATCTGCATGTATGTCTATCTAACTGTATGTCTATCTGTCTGTATGTCTATCTAAATATATGTCTATCTGTATGAATGTCTATCTAACTGTATGTCTATCTGTCTGTATGTCTATCTAACTATATGTCTATCTGTATGAATGTCTATCTAACTGTATGTCTATCTGTCTGTATGTCTATCTAACTATATGTCTATCTGTATGAATGTCTATCTTACTGTATGTCTATCTGTATGTATGTTCGACTTTGTGTAGATCAAGATTTTGTAAACTGCTGAATCTTTACAGTAAAGCTTCTTATATGTCAAGCAAAGGTTTATAACTAAAACAAATCGCCAACGGAAACCCATTACTTATAAATATTGTTTTACTTTTTCTTTTAAAAAAATTAAAGTGAAGGGTCGACTTCTCCTCTCCACTTCCCTCAATTACCCCTAGAGACCTCTATTGGCGTTGCCACTAGTATAATATAAGATTAAGATCTCGCAGACCAATAAACTTTCCCTTTTTAGTCGAGCTTCTTATTTGTTTTATGATTGTTATGCTTTATATATCTCTCTTGGAAAAAAAGAGGTCCTAGATGCTAGGGGCGAAGCAGATATTTGTTTCTAAGATCTTATTGAACACAAACACAAACCGCTAGACAAACCACTATTTGAGTAAATATGATGTAAATGGGATCGGACATGGCAAATCCCAGATAATGCGAAGTAATTTTTCATACGGATAAAAATGTTTTTATCACATACAGATTTATATATCTCAAAATTTATAGCCCAGTTCTCAAATAACTTTTAAAGGTCGACCGATTTTTTCTGTAGGTCAACCTAAACAAGTACAACCCACAAATACCTTTATAAAATCGGTCAATCTAGAGCTTCTATAGGTCGACCTAGAATTTCCAGAGGTTGACCTTTGTCTTTTGTGAACTGGGCTTATGTCTTTCAAAATAAAGATCATTGAGACAGTTTAGAATCCTTTCTACATTCTCTTATAATAATCTTAAGCTAAAAAATGCAAAACAAATCTTTCTCAAGTTGTAATATCCCCTCCTTGCAATCAACTAATTTAATAACTGTAGAATAAATATTGTGTAAAACCTGAAGCAACTTCTTCACAATATTTGCATGCACTACCAAAATAGTCATTCTAGGTTCGATTCTTAAGAGAAAAAAATGCATGGACTATCAATATAATCCTTCTAGGTTTGATTCTTAAAAAATGCATAAACTCACAACATAGTCCTTTTAGTTTTGATTGATTCTTTAATATTCACCTCAAGGTTCAATTCTTAAATTCTGCAATTTAATACAATAATAAATGAATTATTCCAAATTAGATTCATAAAAATTTAGATTTTAGACAGTCTTGCCAGATTCGATATTTAAGAATTGGATAATAAAAAAGCTCAGGACTAGTATATTTAAGTATTGAACTATATAAAAGCTTAGAACTATAATAAAATTTGTAAATATTTAAGCATTAGACTAATAAAAGCTCTGGCCTGGAAGTATATATGTAAATCTTATTCTGTTATGCAATATTTATCCCTGAAATACAGGTTTTTAAGTCTTTGGTTATGTTTTGTATGATTTGTTTGATATTTTCAGTTTGCGTGTTTTATTCATAGCTTGGACTAATATCTGATTGTTGTTTTATTTTGGGATAGATATTGTATTACATATGTTATTTAGACTTGGATAAATAATTAAGTATTGAACTAAATAAAAGCCCAAGTATAAAAGTATATAAGTAGATATTTATTAATTAGACTATATAAATGCTCAGTCCTAAGAGTATATATGCAACTATTTAAGTATTGGACTATATAAAAGCTCAGGCCTGGAAGTATATATGTTGCTATTTAAGTATTTTACTATATAAAAGCTCAAAACTATAAGAAAATTTGTAAATATTTAAGTATTAGACTATATAAAAGCTCAGGCCCGGGAAGTATATATGCAAATGCATCCGTCACAGGGGAAAAGCAATAATAACATGATTTTTTTGTTTATGTAAAGATTTTTAAAATTCTCCAGAAGTTATTGAAATTTATTCTTTTGTTTATTATCTGATTTTAAAGTTTCAAAAATACAAGTATATGTTGTCGAACAGCAACCATGTCAGTCCATTAAATGATTTTAGGACAATTAAGAGCAAACTCACCCCCCAACCATCTTATTTAGTTCTAGTTTAGTTCAGAGAGTCGGGCTGAGAACACGCATTTTGCAAGCTCTCCCCGCCCTACCCCATGTGTTAAGCTCAGTTCTACCTTCCCCCTCTCTCTCAACTGGTTCCCCTCTCCCCACTGCCCGTGGTCACTCCGCAGTTGGAGGAAAGGGAAGACACTGTAGCCAGAGGGCACCTCGTATTTAGGCCTGGCAATGTGTTTGTGTTAACGTATCGGTCAATTGTTAACACAAAAAAGTGAAAATAAAACATTAAATGAATTAATTTTAAAAAAATCTGAATTTATGTGTAACCTAATCGCTTTACTGAACAATTTATAGTGAAAACACTCTCTAAAACTTTTTGATAATTTATCGGTCTGGCAACATTCTACCGGCGCAAAGTACTCCCGACAAATAAGCTCTCCCATTGGCTAACATTTTCACGCGTCCCACTATTGGTCAGCCTACCCACACTCATTCAGCACCCTCGGATCCGCCATCTTCACTTCATCATGGCCTGTAGTACGTGTGACAACCCAGAATATTGGTCAAAATTTAAAACAAATTTGGACGCAGCTTTGGATGTTAAGTTTAGTGAATACGATGCGAATATAGCCAAGGTAAGGGACGAGCTTATCCATAGTACTTTTGCCAGTCATAAAACCGAAATAAATGATATTAAATCGAGAGTCTCAGATTTAAACGTTAAGTTACAATCTATCGAAGGTATTGAAAATTTCGTCAACGCTAAATTAGTCGCAAGTGAGCAAAAAGCGATTAGGACTACGATTACACAACAAAAGGACTATTTAAACTCTGTCGAGTCGTCGAGGGAAAATTTTGTAAAGTATCAACTTCTACAAAACTCGATAAGAGAGCAAAGATGTCGCGATTGGAGTTGTAGAATAGTGAACTTTCAGCAGCCATGGAGCCGTGAAAATATCACAGAGTTTGTTATATTCAGAAACATTATAAGGCCCACCCTTGAAACCGCCGTTAAACGAGGGGAATTAGAATATATCCCTTCACATTTTAGTGATATCGTTGAGCGTGCTCATATGCTCCCATATACAAAGGGCCAGATCCCTGTTTTTATCTTTCGTTTTATGTCTAGATCCTACCTCGACGCGTGGATGAACAATAAGAAGGCTGTGCTCGACCGCTACAACGCCGAGATCAAGAGGTTCAACCCCAGAGTTAACGCGTCACCGGTCCCGTTCTTTCCCAACAGATTTGTACAGGCCAAGCAAGATATGTCAGACCTCAACAGGAAGACAATGACCTTCGTATATGCCACCAACCAGATCTCAAGGGCCAAAGTCGCTGGCCAATATGTGCAATTTCAGCTCAAGAACGGCAGCCGCTGGATACGCTGCCTTAACCCGTTCGGCAAAGACCTGAAGGAAATGGCTCTGCCCATACCTGGAAGCGAGGATTTTTTTCTGTCTGAAGCACCGCCGATCCTCCGTTTCAACAAACTAACGCCTGAGGAAAGGAAAACATTCTTTTCGAACCAAGCTGATTTAACAGAGGATGACTTCCCCAGACAGTTTAGTACAATCACTGCCCATCCAGCCAGCACGGCTCAACATAATTCAACGTCTGCCCCTGCCCCAGCTCTCAAGGACCTGGCTGTGTTCCCTCCAATTGACTCTGCCGCACGTAATGCCGCAACTGCAACCGCCGCAACCGCCGCACCTAGTGCCGCACAGGCCGCCGTTGCACCTGCCGCCGCCGCACAGTCTGCATCTGCCGCACCCGCCGCCGCACCCGCCGCCGCCGCTGCCGCTGAGTTCACTGCCGCTCCTGCCGCCGCGCTCACCGCCGCACCTGCCGCCGTGACCGCCGCCGCATCTGCATCTACTGCCGCACTTGCCGCCGCGTCTGCCGCCGTACCTGCCGCATTTACTGCCGCACCTACCGCCGCACACGCCGCCGCACTCGCCGCCACGCCTGCCGCCGCATCTGCCGCCGCATGCTCTGCACCTCCTGCATCTTCTGTATCTTCTACATTTACCGTCGACTCAGCACCTTCTGATCCTGTTGCCACGAGGGCCAAATCCAGAGAAATCAAGGAAGTGAGAGACACCGCCAATAAAACTAAGCATACAGCAACAAAGGCGGTAATCTCATCATGAAGTTAAGTATCTTAGACGGCGAAAAAAGGTACCTAACATAAGACATTCAGCATAGTTTATTATTTTCGGAATATTTTAAAGACTTTTGAGTTAATTTTGATCCATATGACGTGAACTCTATAATATTATATATACTACTTAACTTATAATTAACTTATAATTGTTCGTACGTCAATATCGCCTATTAATCATTCTCAATTAATCATTTTCTGTTGAAATACTATATAACCTGTGTATTAAAGATTAATGATTATTATTCAAAATTGAATGAATTGAATTAAACTAATGTTCTTACTTAAACTATGTTCTCAATCATATCTCTGTTTTTGTTGATTAGCATATAAAATATATGGAACTTGAATGAAAATGAGCAGGGGGAACTAAACTAGCTTTTAAATGTGTTGCCACCCCCAACACACACATAAACTAAACGCAATCGGAATAAATATAGTAAATATAGTAATTTTTTTCGTTTCAACGATAATATTTTGTATATTAACTATCTTTATTTGTCCATTAATATCTACTGTGTTTCAGATGTCCATACTTGACGTTAAAACGATTCCTCCTGCGGTGCTCCTGGACCAACTCTACTATGACAAACCTCCCTAACGAACAAATTAACCAGGATAACGGTAACTTGAACGATAACGTTGGTCTAAACCTTATGAACCCGATTTACGGTGACTACTTTAATGATTTCGAAAATGAATTCGGAATAAATTGTGTCTTTTCAAGTGAACAAGGAATTGTACAGAAATTGAAAACATTCAACGAAAACCTTCTCAATATTTTTAGTATTAATTGTCAGTCATTACACTCTAAATATAACGATATTGTCTCCACTGTAGACTTCTTCAGGCAGCAAGATATCCACTTAAATGTTCTGTGCTTCCAAGAATTATGGCTAAATAAGGATGCAAATATGGATTGCTATGGGATTAATAATTATGATTGGCATGTCAAACTCAGAGCAAATAATAGGGGGGGAGGGGTGGGTATTCTAGTAAGCAGATATTATAAAGTAGATAAATTATTTGATAAGTTCTCATTTAAAGAAAATATTCTTGAATCTATTTGCTTAAAAATTTCCTACAATGGCTTAAAGTTTTGTTTATTAAACTGCTACCGCCCACCCAATCAAAGTAATGCTGAAATCGAAGAATTTTTTGAACTTTTCTTGGATTTAATTGATAGAATAGCAGCACTAAACATACCATACTTCATTGTAGGAGATTTCAATTTTGACCTTTTCAAAATAAGTAATATAAACAGCAATTCCATGAGAATTATTGAGTCCTTTTCTTTTAACGGTATTATAAATACTGTTACCAGAGCCACTAGAGTTACTAGAACCACAGCAACCCTTCTTGATTTATTCGGGGTAGGGAATTTTATTCAAAACCTAATGTCATCTTTTGTTTTAACTTCAAAAATCTCCGATCACTTGCCAATTATTAATTCATTCCGAATAGACAAAGTAAATAAACCCAAACTTCCAGATTTTTTTGAAAAAAGAGAATTGAATGATGAAAACTTTGATGCCTTAAACTATGCACTCTACCACACTAACTGGAATCATGTTTTAAGTCAAGACAACACAAACATTGCTTATGATAACTTTATTTTAACCTTTTTGAAACTTTATAATGAAAAGTGCCCAGTTAGAAAAAAACGAAAAAACAAACGCACCCAGCCCCAGCAACCCTTCATGTCAGATTACTTATTGCGTTGTAGATTGCATAGAGATATATTGTACAGCAACTTTTTAAAAGACAAAACAATTGAAAATGAAAGTATTTACAATGTCTATAGGAATAATTATAATAGGCAAGTGAGAAGAGCAAAGATTGATTATTATAGAAAACAAATAAGAGATGCAAATGGGGATGGGAAAAAACTTTGGAAAACTCTTAAAGAAGTCATTGGTTTTAATAAATCTTCCCCTGAGTGCACTTACCTTCAAGTAGGCCCAAACAAAATTGAAAATGACCAAGAAATAGCTAACGAATTCAATCGTTATTTTAGTCAGATTGGGTCTTCCCTAAGGCCTGAAATTCCTTCCACCCCCAAAAATTTTTTTGAATATTTACCACCCCCATGTCAAGACTCCCTCTTTTTTGAACCGTTGTACCCCTTCAAGGTTATTAATATTATCCGTAGCATCAAACCTAAGCGTTCCACAGACATCAATGATGTCTCGATGTATGTTCTGTCTCGCTGTGCTGATACCATTGCCACTCCCCTAACACATGTTTATAATTTATCACTTCAAAATGGCACTTTTCCTGAAAAAATGAAAACTTCCAAAATAGTTGTCCTTCACAAATCAGGTTCACTCAGCGAGGCAGATAATCATCGAGGCATTAGTCTCATTGATAACTTTTCCAAACCCATCGAAAAATATGTCTGTGATACGCTGGTTAAGTTTCTAGAGGATCGGTCTTTTTTTAGCAATCGCCAGTTTGGCTTCATGAAAGGGATCTCAACCTTTCATAATGTATTGAACTTAAGTACAATGATCACCCAAGCACTCAGTCGAAGCGCTTCCTGTATGGCCATATTTTTGGACATAAGGAAGTGTTTCGACATGATAAATAGGGACATCCTTTTTAGCAAACTTGAGAATTCAGGGATAAGGGGGGTTGCACTCGAGTGGTTCCGTAGTTATTATGCAAATAGAAAGCAGCGTGTATTTTTTAAGGGCCTTTTCTCCTCTACTATTGAATTCATTATCATTGGCGTACTCCAGGGGTCAGTCCTGGGACCAATTCTTTTTTTAATTTTCATCAATGACCTTGTTTCATGCAGTGAAGAGATCCTAATCAATCTCTTTGCTGATGACGCAGTGGGCTTCATTGAAAAGCAGAATATAGATCGAAATTCGAATTCTAAGTGCCATTTCATCATTGATTACGAGATGGTTGCATTATCCCCCCCCTTTATTGGTAGAGCATTTATTTATCCACCATTTTCATATCCCTGTGTCCCTGATATTCTTCCTCTTTTTTGCATCTTTTCTTTCTCAATATTGTCACTTGCAACTCTAATATATTAGAAACGTACACAGGGATCTTAAGGGATAAGACAATGGACAAGAAATTGATGTTCGTACCCAAGGATTAAACACAAAATTACCCGTTTTGTAGATTAAAACTAATGGAACAAAATTTCATAAAAATGCAAAAGTTTATGATCCAACAAATAAGATAACGTTGTTCGGTACCAGTGTAATTATACATTCCAATGTGAGCTTAAACGTAGGTTAAAATGGGCTCTCAGTTTATCCTTCGTTTAAGTGGATTTTAAAAGTAATTTCTATGCATTAAAAGAGTTTAGGTAGATACTTTGCGTTTCGACCTTTAAGATTTCTAAGATCAAAAAATGGGATTGGAATGCTTACATTGACTTAACAGTTGCTTTAATGAGATTTATTTTATTTGCATTTGACACTTTGCTCTTAATATTTCAATCATGTAAGGTAACGGTTTTAGGCAGCAGTGGCGATTTTGAACCGCCGTTTCTTCAAAGTGACACATTAGAAGTTAAAACTTAGTACATAAAATTTTAATTTATGTGATATATCTCTATTTAGAAGTATATATAGTTTGCAAAATTAAATTCTATTTAAACTTCAGAGGAAAACATTCCTTTGAACCAATAGAAGGATAGACATATGAAAATCTAATTATTTTCAAAATTCCAACCAATCTATTTTTAAAGATCTTTTATACCCATTAGAATTTACCCCAACTAAAGAAGACATTCAACTTTTTTTTATAAATTGTAATTGTGAGTAAGTCCTATCTGTACTTGGTAATAAGTTGTGTAATGCATGTTTTATACCTATTTTAACTATTTTTGTCTCTTTACATAACACCAATTGTAAGATCTTTTTAACATCTTGGTTATGGCATAGTTTGGAGAAAATATAAAAAAAATTACCCCGGGGGTTTACATTGATTGTTAGAATGTTTCTTTTAAGGCATTAAAAAGGTACTTAAATTGGTGATCCACATTCCACATTCCAAATTCAATTTAAGAGATTCTACTCACCATTGTATTAACTTGTAAAAAAGGATTACTCTAAACCTTTTATACAGCCAACAGTTTTAATTTTCCTTCTAAGTGTCGCAACTACTCTTCAAATGGATTATTACTCTTAATATAGGGGCACACTAGGGGGTAAAACTGGTTTTGGGGATGTAGACCAGAGTAAGTGGGTATTAAGAGGAAAAATTGTTCCTAATTGTTATGAAACAATAATATCCATAGAACGGCTAGAAGCGCAACAATATACAAACCAATATTTATTTAAAAGCATTGTGAGGGGTGGAAAATAGGAGGGAGGTGCAATTTCCGCCCTGGATTTTGCCCCATATTGTGGAGTTAATCAGTTATTGCTGCGCTGCTAAATTGAAAATTTTTGTTTACACTTTTGAAAACAAACAATTCTCAAATATTTTGATTAAAATCTTGCTTTCAAAGCAATACATTTGCTCTAACAATTTCTATGAATATTATTTTGACCCCTAGAAGTCTACTCCCCCCCCCCCTTTAAATTCAAATCTAAATCAGAGATCTTGAGGGATAAGTTAAAGGATTAACATTAAAATGTACACCCCTTAAATTGATGCTGCTAGTTTTTACAAACCAATCTTGATTTTTTAACTGTAATCTCATAATTTCTCATTTTAATATCCACGGATAGTTGTCATTAATCCAATAAATATTCTCGTAGTATTAAATATAATTTGGTCTGTAAAATACACATTTAAAAACAAATTAAGGGTTACTTTGATCTCAAATGTAATAACTTGGAAAATAAAAAATATTTTGCTAAGTGTATCATATTAAATTTCAAAGCAAAAAATAAGCTAATTAGATGGTGTAAATCAATCATCCAATATCTGAACAAAGTGTAACAAGAATGACAATATCCATAAGAAGCGTAGCGCCAAAAAATCATGAAATCATAAAACGGATGAAATAAGCTTTAGAGCATTTGTTCAGTTTTCATAAGAGGTGGAGAAAATTAAAGGATGTTTTTGCTTTTTAGTAAGGTGTATCCTTATACTAAAGTAACAGGATGTTTGTTTGTCTTTGTGTCTGTGTGTCTCTGTGTCTGTACCGAAGGATTTCGCTAACCGCTGAACCGATCGGGTTCTCCTTGACAGGGTAGATTCTCATGGGTTCTGGGAAGGTTTATAACTATTTTGTGGGAGGGTACAACCACCCTCCCAAGAGAAACGACAAAAAAATCGAATCTTTAAAAATATATGGGAGACTTCAACGTAACATAAAGAGAAAGAAGTAGCGTAGAGACTTTAACAAACAAAAACATTTAGAGTGCCACAAGAGGCCTCTAGGGGCGTAGCCGCTAGAATTAAAAAAAGCAGCAGTCTATCTCAAATGGTAGCCGATAAAACAATATTTACCGCAATAACGTTATGGACCGACAGACGGATTAAGTGTATTATAGAGTAGCTTCGTTACTAAAAACGCTACTAAATAACAAGAATAATTATGTTCAAAAGTATAGTAACAACAAAAATTGACAATAAAGTTATGTCATCTTTTGTAAAAAGTATAAACGACCATTTGCCAAAAAGTTTTAGTCTTATAGAAAACATATAATACTTAAAACCTTTAAATCCTATTTTCACATTTTTTTACAATAAATACCTATATAAATAAAATTTTATCCATTCAAGCTTTTAAACAATTTGGTTTTCCCTATTATTCTTAAACACAAATGCTTTCAAAGTTATACCCAGAAAATAGAATTTTAATATTAGTTTTATTATTAATAATGAAGCATATAATATAATCATCAATTGTTTAGAAAGGGCGTCGTAGCTTAGTGGTAACGAACTGAGTTACGGTGTCGAGAGTTCAAGTTCAAGTCTCCATGTGGTAACCCGAATTTCTCAGTCGTAGTACATTCCCCCAGTTGTGTAAGAAGGGAGATTATTGAGTGGTTAGTACAACCCTTATCCCAAGCTCCTCTGCGGAGAGCGTCATTCATAACGGTGACTTAATTTGGGATACCTGCCAATTTCGGCGAGGGTTAGGTAATAACGAATTGCTTCTTTGAGACAGCGGGTCAAGTTATAATGTACTTCAGCGTGGAGCTTGAGCTGGCCTTAGTGGCTATACAAAAGTGTCTTGTCCTTCAACGTGACTTCTTAGGTCAAAACACTAAAAAACAATGGCTACACACACATTAATTGTTTATATCAGTGATTATTTTTGGGTACCAGTATAATTTATACTCCAATACTCTATATCCTTCCCGGAAAAATTAAATAAAAAAGCAACTTTTATGTAGGTTTGATATTTATAAAGCATTTAATATATCCAAAATATTTGCGGTTTTTTAAGTAGCTGAGATCTTGTGCTTCAGACAGACAATCAGATAAACATTACTATACTTTGTATTATAAAGATATGCGAAGGAAGAAATAAATAATATTTGTATATATTAAAAGACCAAATACAATAAATCAAACAGATTTTACATATTTTGACACCTAGCAAATTTAAACACATAATCCATTCAGTCGCGTGCACAGTATAAAGTGATAATGAGGGGGGGGGGGGCGAAATAGTGGAGTACAAAATGATTAACCTTAGCGGATAAAAAAGGGACTACAAGTATCTCCAATTTTCTTTCTAATGGGGTTGTTAATTCCCCACTAACCCCTTCCCCCTCCCAAGCTGCACGTCCTGAATTCCTTTCATATTTGCTTACATCCTTTTAGAATATATGCCAGTTTTATTATTCTTATCCTGATATAAAAGTAACAGGATGTCTGCCTATCTGTCTGTTTAGTAAAAGATATCACTAACCGCTGAACCGATATGTTTCTCCTTTATAGTGAGGCTTCTCATAGAGTCAGGAAAGGTTTATTACTATTTTGGGGAGGATATCACCACACTCCAAAGAATATTTACCCCAAAAAATGTACCCCTACCCTAGATATACCACACTTTTCTGGGATCTTGCTGAGTCAAGTATCAACTGTTGGGAATATCAAAGGATGACTCCATGCAAAATTTGAGCCGGATCCGGCCAAAACCGGCCGTGAATTTTATGAAAAACCGATTTTTTCCGGTTTTTAGGGGGTATCTGTAAATCGATTCAGCTGGAGCAAAACCGGTTAGAGGTACAAAAAATTTAACTTCACATGAAATTTAGCCAATGCAATTGCCTACAAAAATGTACTTCATCATCAACTTGATTGGACAACTCTTTCCCCTCCTAAATGTCCATTAAAACCTCGGAAACGGCAAAAATCGCCAAAAATCACGCCTTCGGCGGCAAATAACGGCTAAACGGTCAGCCGGAGGCGAATGAAACATAACTAAAGAAATGTCTGCCTCAAAAAGTTGTTCAACATCAAAGAGATGCTTGAAGTCTCTGAAACGACTCCTTCCCCTCCTTTAAGGGGGAAAACTGAAAAAACGTGATTTTCAAAAGTATGCCCACTTTGTGGGTGTGGGGGGCACTGAACCCGTCACCCCAGGGTCACCAAATATAAAGTCTAGGCGGCCCACAATGCTGAATTTTCACCAAGTGAAAGTCTTGTGTCATTATCTCTTATGAGAAAAAAGTTATTAATTAATTAAAATTTCAAATTGTGATTTTTTGATGGATTTCTTTGATGAAATGACAGGCTGGTCAATTTTTAGGGCATTTTTTGCTGTTTTCGGCCCGCCACGCCCAAACGGTTTGAGATAATCTCACGGGACCTTTTGCCCAACCTAAGCCTGGTTATTTGTAAGGTCTAGGAAAAAAAAAATCCCGGATTGGATGAAGCACGACGTCGCTGCATGCCGTCAAAAATCGCTGGTCGGCTCATTTTGCCCCCTCAAACCCTCACCTCGTGCCATTTTTCTGTGTAAAGATTATAATTATAATCTTTTGCGTAAGTCTGTTTTTTTTCCTAGACCTCACAAATAACCAGACTTAGGTCGGGCAAAAGGTCCCGTGAGATTATCTCAAACCGTTTGGGCGTGACGGCCCAAAAACCGCAAAAAATGGGTTTTATCGACACAGGGGATGTACATAAATCTATCATCCATTGTCTTATCCTGTAAAATGCATGGTAACAATCCAATTAACATTTTTATTTCCCAATAAAAGTTGCATAGATTATCTAAATATTTGAATATCAAATTTCTAATTACTTTTCCAGAATTGCTTCGAAACCGATTATTATCCGCTGGATTAGAACCGGTTTTCAGCTATACTAAAAAATCATGTAAAGCAGTATTACTGAAAATTTTCTATGAATATTATAATGAAATTAATTTTAGTTTTGTTAGCCCGGGCTTTCGGCCCCACGGGACTATCAACGCTGGTAAAAATCTTACATTTTTTTTTAATATCCGCGGCAAACTGTATATAATACGAAACAATGTGATAAATAATTATTCTAGTTTACTTTGATTATATACTGTGAGAAAAAAGAAGAATAAAAAGAATTACGTCACTTCTTGAAGTTCTCAGAGTCTAATTCTCAAAAAAAATTTAATATTGTTAACAAATGAAAGAAAGATAATTTTAACAAGATTTTCTAGTTGTAAAATATCAATTAGGGAATAAGTTATTTATGTCATTGTTTTATAGACAGCTTTCACGAACATAAATGAAAAATTTATTAGATTAATTTCAATTTTGTTGTTCCCGAGACCCAAGAGCCGCAGGCCCGGGCGTTCATAACTCGTTATTAATAATATTCTAGTATTCCATAAATACATTATACAATTCGTGATTTTTACAGGTTCTAGCGGATAACCTACATAGTATGGCTCAGAACAGGTTCTAGCGGATAATCTAGTATGGCTCAGAACAGGTACTAGTGGATAATCTAGTATGGCTCAGAACAGGTTCTAGCGGATAATCTAGTATGGCTCAGAACAGGTACTAGTGGATAATCTAGTATGGCTCAGAATAGGTACTAGTGGATAATCTAGTATGGCTCAGAACAGGTTCTAGCAGATAATCTAGTATGGCTCAGAACAGGTTCTAGCGGATAATCTAGTATGGCTCAGAACAGGTACTAGTGGATAATCTAGTATGGCTCAGAACAGGTACTAGTGGATCTTGTTCTTGATTAGCCATAGTCTCTTAGGGTTTGGACCTAAGTAGTCATGGAGTAGGCTGAGACACTTTTATATAGCCACTAGGACTATCAAGCTCCACGTTCAAGCACATTATGACTTGACCCGCTATCTCATGAGAGCTACTCATTATTACCTCACCCTCGCCGAGTATGGCAGGTGTCCCAAATTAAGTCACCGTAATGAATGACGCTCTCCGAAGAGGAGCTTGGGATAAGGATAGTACTGATATTATGTACTTGACTATCAAGTATCCAAACTTACTCAATAATCCCCTTCTTACACAACCAGGGGAAGTTGTGTGAATGTATTCAACTGAGAAATTCGAGTTTCCACATGGGGACTAGAACTCGAACTCTCATCACCGTAACTCAGTGCGTTACCACTGAGCTACGACGCCCCTATGGTACTAGTGGATAATCTAGTTTGGCTCAGAACAGGTTCTAGCGGATAATCTAGTAAGGCTCAGAACAGGTTCTAGCAGATAATCTAGTATGGCTCAGAACAGGTACTAGCGGATAATCTAGTATTGCACAGAACAGGTTCTAGCGGATAATCTAGTATGGCTCAGAACAGGTACTAGTGGATAATCTAGTATGGCTCAGAACAGGTTCTAGCAGATAATCTAGTATGGCTCAGAACAGGTTCTAGCGGATAATCTAGTATGGCTCAGAACAGGTACTAGTGGATAATCTAGTATGGCTCAGAACAGGTACTAGTGGATAATCTAGTATGGCTCAGAACAGGTACTAGTGGATAATCTAGTATGGCTCAGAACAGGTTCTAGCAGATAATCTAGTATGGCTCAGAACAGGTAATAGCGGATATTAATCCTTTGCAAAGTCATACTTGAAATATTGTTTTTGTGTAATGCAATTTTAAAATACTCATTTTTAACCTAATCAAATTGAAGACTATTTCAATTGAATGTAATTTTGATAAAACATTGATATATTATTGTAGTTATATAAACAACGTTTTTATTAAATGGTAACTTTAACAATCACGGATGACACATTTTTGAGTAACTTAAAAAATGGCATACTTGAAATCATTCATTTCCTTCTTTTAATAAAGGGGTAGATGCACGAAGTGCATTTAAACTTGAATTTAGTGAACTGCATATTTTTTTCTGTTAAATAATTAAAACTACATCTATAGGACATATATTTGAAAGATTTAAAATTTACACCAGGTAGTTTCCAAAATATCAAGACTTGAAAATCATGTTTTTTTGATATTTGCAACTTATATGGCTGTCCTGTTTTCATAAAAACAGCGTCATGACTATTTTGGTGGTGCCTAATGGATGGCTATTTATGGTAATACAAAATTATATATGTTAGATGGTATTCTTTTAACTTGTGCATGCAGTCAAACTTTCCCTTTGAAAAATATATTTAATGATCAGACTTCTAGGTATGTGAATGTGAAACCTACCAAGTTAAAGAAAGTATTATCTAATTACAAATATTGCGACTTAACATTACATTATGTTTTTTAATATTTCTTAAACTTATATTTTATTTTTTATTTAATTTGAGTTTTTTTTAGTTAATAATATACTTAATACGGACATACTTGCATCTAAAGACTAAATAGTTACTAATCGCGAATTGTCGAATTCCGAATGTCAGATGAAAAGGATAATCATATCGTATTAAAAATGTTTTGAAATAAATGGAATTTCTGGTATGATTGATTATGAGATGTTTTACTTTCTATATTATACCTAACTGTTACAGGAATCATCACGCTGACCATAAAAAAAACTGACCATTACTAAGAAACAACATACATTTCATATACATATACCCTGATTATAGAGAAGTTTTTAGAATACAATAAATATTAGTTATGTATTTATTTTCATAGGAAATCTTATATTTGAATAAATCAAATTAAAGTGCACAAAGCTAGATCAAAAAGAACATTGCTATTAAAACTACAAAAACAAGAAAGACAACGAATCAGACGGTCAGACATTCGAACGTTAAAAAATGTAAAGTAATTTAATATTTAATATCAAACATTATTTAGAAGCCACAACGACTTTTTTTCTGTACGTTTTTCTGACCATCTGATTTTTAAGCTTCGCGGGGACCTTTTGATTGAGGAGCGTGATTGAACCCCATAGGTCGAAATAACCCTCTCCTCTGGAGGGGAGCGTTTTTTTCCTTTGCCTTACCCCTGTGGGCCTAAACCTGCAGTGCCCCAAACCAGTAGAGTTATCCAGTATCCAATATTACCCAACCTAACCCTATCTATCCTAACCTAACCTTAATTAATCCCTGCGGATGGCCCTAACTCTGCGGGTCTACCTTGAACTCGTTCATTTTCCTAATAGGAGGAGTGTCAGTCTCACTTATGAACTAGGATGGTGCCAGCTTCGCTTGTCATTCTTATTCGTTAGTAAACTCTGTTTTATTACTACTTTGGAGAAGTGTCCTTGTAATTTCAATATTGCTCTAATTTATACTATTTTGCATGTAAAGTACATAAACACCTACGAACATATACCAGGGAGGGAGGGGACATTGGACTATAAATTACACTGGTACACAGAGTTTTATAACAATGTTTAATGTTTTCTTATTCGCAGGCTCAAAAACCTTGGGCACTTATATAAAATGAAAACTGTATGAAATTAAATAATGACAAATTGAAATTTAATTATCTTCCTTAGGGAGGTAAATCAATTTATAGTTCATTGTCTTATCCCTTAATATCCCTACCCACACACACACACACACACACACACACACACACACACCCCCCAAAACACACATACAAAGAGATATGTTAAATATCATGAAAACATAAACATATTTTGAAAAGGGCAGCCCGCCTAATCTCAAGAGTAAATGTATCCCTTAACAGAAATATAAGGTATACAGTGTTAAACTCTTTTTAATTTTTCTTATTTTTTAAGGATTGGGATTGGGAGAGGGTGTGCGACCTTTTTTCTTAGATTATCTTAAAAAGAGATAGTGTAATCCCCCCCCTCCCTCAAAAAAATATATGGAAGGATATGGAAGACCTATAGGTCATGCTGTTTTGGGGATCTTATTTGGTACAGTATTTGACAACCTAATTTAGTGCAGAGAAAATTTAGATCTAAATTTTTGCTGGCGGAAACATTTAATGCATAATAATTTTCATTTATGAGCCTTATCCTTTTATGCTTCTCATTTTTAATGCCTTTATATAGAACAGTACTTTTTTCGAGCTTTCCATACGCAAAAACTTACACAGGGATTGGTATTCAAATAATCATTTGGAAAAATATTAAGGTAATAGTCACAAATTTTCCTTTCTATTAATAGTGTAGCATTTTAGCAGCTACAAATTCGGTGCTTTTCTTCAAAGCACAGAACCCCTTATTACCTTTCTTTTGAAATAAATTGAAAAATGGGGAGGGGATTTTTTTATGCATTTATCTCCAACCCTGTGGTGCCAAAACCCTGCATACAGGGCTAACCAATTTAACCTAACCTAAATTAACTAAGGCAACTATTAACATCAGGAAAGAAACTACTCTTCCCCCTCCCCTAACTTTAATAAATGTATTTCAAAATAAGTTGGGGTGGGGGTGTTAGGTGCTCGACTAAGCACTTGGAGGAAACCACCAGAGATTCTTATATTTTGTGTTTACCTGTTTAGAAGAAGTGCCAGCTACAATGGAGGTGGCGTTGAAAAATAAAGCTGTTGCACCCTAAGTCACAAAACAAACTTTAAGGATAGGACCCCGCATTAATATAGCATATTAAACTTATTGGCGGAAATGTTTGGACACTACTAAATTGAACCAATCAATCAAGGTCTTATAAAAGTCTCCAAAGTTTTAAGCAAACTAATAAGAAAACGTTGTTATAAACTTTTAGGACTAGAGTAATAAACAGCCCAATGTCCCCTTCCTTCCAGTAAATAATGGGTAATTTATCTGAAGTGGATTAAATATTTCTTTGCTATAATTTACTCTGGGATCTTGAGGAATAATACAATGGAGAGTAAATTGATGCACATCCTTACTGTTCTGCTGTTAAACAAAATTAGCCATTCAATATATTGAAATTATTTTGGGAAAACTTTAAACACTACCAGATTGAACCAATCAATCAATGAAGATTTTAGGAAAATCCCCAAAGTTTTGAGCTAACGAACATGGAAACTTTTTAGGCTTAAATATATCAATATTTCATTTTGGTAACTGTTCTTGAAATATATTCCTACTAATTAGTTAAATTTTGATCTAATTAATCATTTTATATCATTAACTATTTAGAGAATTTTAATTAAGCAGAGCAATGTCAAATTATAAATTTTTCAGCGAGGGAGGGGACAATGGACTTTGAATTACACCTGTGCCCAAAGTTTTATAACCTAGTTATCTTATTCGTTAGCTCGAAATCTTTGAGTACTTGAATTTTAATTTGTTGGTTCCAAAAGTCAAAGTACCCAAATGTTATGAGAAAACGAATAAAAACGTGGTAAAAAAACTTTGGATGCCAGTGCTATTTACAGTCTATTGTCTCCTCCCTCCCTAGCTGCGCTGGGATAAATCTAATTTGTTTTGTTCCTTGTTGTAGCTAGGCCCTTTGATTCTGGAATCCTTCTCCTGGTTGGGGGCTCCCGCAGGGGTAGGAGAGTGCCCCGCAGGGTTTAGCGAGGCTCCAGGGACTAGGGTTTCAGTGCTCGTACCCGCTTCATCAACAGATATATCTAAAGAATAAAAATTATTTATTAGAAAATCTGCCAAAGTAATATATAACTCTTTGTAAGAAATATAAAAAATGCTATAGACTATAAAAATGAGTAATTTTAAGGGATAAGACAATTAATTTATACCACCAAATATGACATAAAAAACTAAATCTCCGTAGCAAAAAAATATTGGTGGAAAAGTTTGAACACTGCTATTATGTACCAACCAATCAAGATTTTATTAAAGTCATCAAAGTTTTTGAATCAACGAATTATAAAATTGAGAAAAGACAGTATAAACACAGAAAAAGGAATTTGTCTTTAAATACAGAACAAGGATGACAACATCCATAAGTAGCGAAGCACAAAAATTCGTAGATGGGAATACGGACAGGTAGATTTAAAAGGTTTTTACTAAAATCAAGAATAGATTTATTGGATAAAATAAATATGAAACCTTGTTTTATTTTGTATGATGACGATGGTCAAAGTAAATTATATTAAAGATGCTTATAACAATGGGAAAAATTATTTTGATACAGATATCCCATAAAAGTTTGAAAATTGGATCAAAATAAACAAAGATCTTGCGAAATATGTAAAACTTATAAAAATAGCCAAAAACCTGATAAAAGGCAGTCTGGCCGCCATGGTTGTTTTCTTAAAACGACAAAAAATTAAATTTTTAAATCCTTAAAAACTTTAAAAATTTGGAAAATCGGACCATATACACTGAAGATATGGAAAAAAGTGTTAAATATATTTATAAATAGCCTAAAACCTGCCAAAAAGGCAGTCTGGCCGTCATGGTTATTTCCTTTATAGACGGGAAATTTAATTTTGATATCTACAACTGAAAATATTTTGAAAATCTTACTATAAACACTGAAGATATGGAGAAAAATGTTAAAAATATAAAAAAAACAGCCTAAAACCTGCTGAAAAGGCAGTCTGGCCGTCATGGTTGTCTTCTTTAAAAGACGGGAAATTTAATTTTGATATCTATAACTGAAAAAATTTTGAAAATCGGACCATACACTGAAGATATGGAGAAAAATGTGAAAAATATAAAAATAGCCTAAAACCTGCTAAAAAGGCAGTCTGGCCTTCATGATTGTTTCTTTAAACGACTGGAAATTTAATTTTGATATCTCTAACTGAAAAATCTTTGAAAATCGGACCATAAACACTGAAGATATGGAGAAAAATGTGAAAAATATAAAAATAGCCTAAAACCTGCTAAAAATCGATCCGACCGCAAACGATGTTTTATAGTCAATTGTGCTCCTTAGGAATGGGAATGTTGTCAAAAAATTTCAGCATTCTATCTTTTATAGGAGCTGAGTAAATTCCATTTCCCCCATAGCGTTACGGACTGACGGACTGACGGACTGACTGACTGACTGACGGACGGACAAAGTGAATTATAGAGTAGCTTCGCTACTAAAAGCGAAGCACTAAACGGTAGGACAAACGGACATTAACACTTATATAGTGTCAGAACTGAATAATTAAAATATAAATGTATAAGAGTCGAAGCAAAATTGTAAGTAAATTTGTTTTAAAACAGGATATGTTTATGGACATACTTACATTTTTAGGACTTGATTATAGAGTTGCGTCGCTTATAACATTATACTTTGTTCTCCCAGGAATCAATATACTGAAAATCAGATCAACCAGATGATTAGATCACATAAAAATTTGTTTAAAAAAGTAAAAAAATCAACATATTTAAAATGGACGTACGGACATTTTTGTAATGATTATAGAGTTGCTACGCTTTCTAACTCGTACCTAACTACTAAAGGAATCACCATGCAAAATTTGAAATCGATAGGACAATTCTAACATGCCTAAATTAACTAAAAAAGCTATCCGTTACGGACGGACGGACGTACGGACCGACCCTAATTATAGAAAAGCTTCACTTTTAAAAATATACATATATTATTCATTTGTCATTAGTTTTCTCTTAAAGAAAAAAAATGAAAATGTAATTACAAATGTAATATTACAATAATAATTACAAAATATTTCTTACATGAGAACAACTTACATTCTCATCAGCACAGCTTAATATGATAAAAGTGTATCTTGCAATAGCAAAAAATCACATATTAGGGCCTTCAGACAAAGGTCTTGACATTGAATGGTTTATTTTTTGAAGGATGTAGCATTACATTGTTGATACTAATAGATTTGGGCACTTTTATTAATGTATTTTGATTGGTAGGGTTAAAACGTTTCAACCAATAATTTTGTTCTATAAAGGGGTAATTTTTATCATATTTTATGTATATTAATTTATCGACCATTGTCTTATCCCTTAAGATCTACGTTCTGATATAACTAACAGAGCAAATTTTATAAAAGCTGTGGGAGCTAAAAAAGTAATTATCTCTCAATATTCAATATTTATTAGGTAAATACAAAAAATATTATTAACAAGGAAGGTGAAGTCCAAAAACCATTAAGAATTGAGATACAAATTAAAAAATAAATGATAAATTACAAAGATAAATTGATGTATATCCCCAATGAAAACAAACAAAATTACCCCTTTAGTGGATTACAATCATTGCAAGTTTGAATCAATGAAATAAGATTCAACTAAAAGTACCTAAAATAATAAAGCCAACAAATGGTAAAAAAGTGTTTATAAAACTTAGGGTACCAGTAAAAATTACAGTCAATGACCCTTCCCTTCCACATTAATCATAAAATAAATACGAATAGCTTGTAGAGTGGTTTGATTCTCTAAAAAAATATGACAACATCTTGATATGTTTATCATTAGGTAAATATACGTACATTATCACATACAAAAAGTGGCGTGCAGAATCATTATCATATTTATAACATAAATGTAAAAGAATAGTTATTCTCGCATCGTATTATAAACAGCTCTCCGCGGATATAAAATGTACAATTTTAAGTTAAAACCAGTTTTTTTAGCCCCGTGATGCCGAAGGCACGGGATAAAAAAAACTGGTTTTATCCTTATGATTGTACATTTTTATATTCGTAGAAAAACTGGATATACTACGATGCTAGACATAGTTTTTTCGTATGGATCAGAACCGGTTCTAATCCACCGGATATTAATCGGATTCGAATGAATACGAAAAATAATATTACCACATCCATATGCACATTTATTATATATTAATCTTATTTTAGGTATATAAGGTAGTCATGATAATAAAGTGTATAATGAAAAACAAAGATGATGATTTACATAAGTATCGCAGCAGACCTACTGGGCCAACTTTCTCATTATAACAGCCAATATAAATTGAATATAAGAGGTCGAGTTAGCGGAGTTTTTTTATTTAGATTATATTATATTAGGTACATGGTAATTTACCATTACATCGTAAGGGCGGAATTCTCCTTCGATTTAAGTAATTTAGAGAATCCAGAGCATCATCCACATGTAATGGAATGCGATACTCTAACACCAAAGGATATTAGGTTAAGTAACATCCATAAGACAACCAACCCTTTGATTGCACGACTTTTGTCTGAGAAGTCCTAACTGTGCATGGTAGTGAGTTGCGCCTGTTTAAGGGCCAAGGAATTCCCCCTACGCTTACTATTTATTTCGCGCACCTGACATAGTAGCAGTAGGAACCATTTTATTTATGACGCGGTGTCGGCCCGAGATTCCAACCATGGTATACTGCATGTATGATAACTGATAAGGTAAAAAAACTAATCTATCCAAAAAATTTGAGGGGGGGGGGGTTATGTGCTTGCAAGGATCTTTGAGGTGAAGCATTCATAATTTCATTTATAAAATCATTATATAGCCACTCTGTAATTTATATTTCCTTCCGTTCTAGCTCTTACTATTATGTGAATATATTAGTAAACATATAGGAATATAAATCATAATTATGATTTTTTTTAGACAGGCAGATATGCAAATAAAATACAGGATTTTTAGCACTGAAGAGCATAAAAAATAATTTACTATGATTTTCATAGATTTTTGTTCATCTTTTAAAAATATGAAAATGTTTTTTTTTCACAGTAAGAACCTGTTTAAATCTGTGGGAAATATAATATTATGTAAACTAAAAAAAAACCAATTTATTATATTTTTTGGAGTGTTTAGACGACTGAAAAGCAAAAAGATCTGTTAAAGAGAACTTTTTTCATGAAATTATATAAATAAAAAAGATTTTTAAGGTAAAGACAGACAAACATCCTGCTTCTTTTATATAATACTAGCGGCTTCGCCCCTAGCCTCTAGGGGCTTTGCCCCAAGAGGTTTTATCAAACCAAATTTTCGTGTTTTAGATTTTAAAGAAAATTAAAAAAAAAAATTTTTTGGGGGGGTATTTTTCATTTTTTGGGTGGTTGGGCGTGTCCCACCCCCCAAGAAAATAGTTATAAACCTTCCCGGGACCTATGAGAAGCTACCCTGTTAAGGAGCACCCGATCGGTTCAGTGGTTCGCGAGATCCTTCTGGACACACAGACAAACAAACAGACAAATAGACAGACAAACATCCTGCTTCTTTTATATAATATTAGTACTGTAGATTGTACCTTGGTAATATTATCTTTAATGAACATGTACCTTAATCAGCTCTCATGTCAAAACAGACAGATATTTGGACACTTGGTCATATTAATACACACACACACACACACACACACACACACACACACATACACATACAAACACATACACACACCTATATACACACATACACACACACCTATATACACACATACACTAAACAAGGACAAAATATCCATTTCAGAGGTGGATTCTTTAAAGAAATTTGCCTAATCGCTTAGTTGGGCAAAATTGTTTTCGTGAAAAATCCACCAAAATCACATCAAAAATCTACAAAAATTAAATAAAATCTTATGTTAATAACCCTTCTATGATTTTGTTTAATTTTTGTAGATTTTTGATGTGATTTTGGAGGATTTTTCACGAAAACAATTTTGCCCCACTAAGCGATTAGTGGAGCAAATTTTTTTAAGAATCCACCTCAGTTCGAATTTGTACGACATGTGCTATCCCTCAAAATGTAACCTGTAACCTTCCCCCTCTTATATTCTTGAAATTTGTCTATACACTGCAGGCCTTTTCAATAAACAATAAAACCTAACCTGATCTGAACTAAAGCAATAAAAAAGGAAAAAATACCCGTATTCCTAAAATTGAAAATATAGGGGTTTCAGTGCTAGACAAGGTACATCAAGGGGAATTGCCGTATGACACTTTGAAAAAAAATAATCCTTAGAAAATACATAAATTACCTAGCTTTTAATAAAAATGTTAAGATGTGTCAATTACATGAGATTGTATAAATATATATAAAGCAGCGTTTCGGAGCCGTTTGATTTAGGTGCGGCTCCGGGTCCAGCTCCAGCTCCGGCTCCGACCTAAAATCAAGAAAAACTCGCCATATTTTTTTCCCCATAAAAATATTTTTTATTTTTGACTTTTGAAGGCTTTAAAAGTTCAATTTTTGATAAAATGGACTTGAAAAAAAGGGCATTTGTACATGACAAAACAGAGTTAACAAATTATAATTTGTAAAAAAAAAATCTCTTTATTTATCTAGTCCGGAACCGGTGCAATTTTTAACGAAAATTACGGCTCCGGCTCCAGCAAAATATGGCAGCTTCACGGATCCCGGCTCCGGCTTCGAAACACTGATATAAAGGTTTGAGTAAAAAAAAGAAAGCAAATTCTTGTGAAGATGATGTTATGTAAATAAAAATTGTGAATATATGATATTCTTGTAAATTTATGTTGAGCTCAAAATCTCGTTAAGCTAATTTAGTTACACATACATATTTAATATTTATGTAAAATATATTAAAGTAGGGGAGCTCATTTTTGCAGAGATTTCGTAATCAGGGTATTTAGAGCACTTTGAAAAACCACAGAAAGCTCTCATATTTTTTCTTATATTAAAGCAACAGGATATCTATCTATGTATCTTTATGTACTGAAGGATATTCATCACAGCTGGACCGATATGGCTCTTCTTTACAATGTAATTCCTGGGAAATATTATCAATTCTTATTTCAAATGTGCCACAAAAACCGGTTTATTGAAAACTAAATATTAAGCTTTAATATCAATATAATGTTTCTAAGGGGGGGGGGGGGGGGAAGTTTTGACACATTTGCGTAAACAGGGAGTATAGGCTTTATCTTTGGACTGAGAGTATAGGTTATTAAGGATAAAATAATTCTTATATGATAATTTTCCCAAGTTTTAAGATTTTTTGGATAGGCCTCCAGGTTCCGGAGCTCCAGGCCCCCAGGTCCTCTCTGTACAGGTAAAAATGAAAAAAAAAATTTTTTTTTGAAGAGTTAGAAGTCAACTTATGAAACAAAATATGCATTTTTTTCTTCAAATATGTGAATAACATTCAAAAATATGCATATTTTGTTTTATAGGTTGACTTCTAACTGTTCAAAAAAAATTATTTTTTTTATTTTTACCCGTACAGAGAGGACCTGGAGGCCTGGAGCTCCGGAACCTGGAGGCCTATCCAAAAAATCTTAAAACTTGGGAAAATTCATCATATAAGAATGATTTTATCCCTAATAACCTATCCTCTCAGTCCAAAGATAAAGCCTATACTCCCTGTTTACGCAAATGTGTCAAAACTTCCCCCCCCCCCCTTAATCCTAGATTACGAAACTCTACAAAAATCATTCCCCTTTATTAATATTTGCTAAAATACTTATAAAATATCCTCAAAATATGCTTATCTCATCCATTTTCATGTTAAATTTTCAAATATAATACAATAGTATGATAAAATTATTTTCAATCCTTGATTGACAAGGACATTTATGTTCATAGTTAGTTTAGTACAGAAATATTGATATCTTATACATACAATGATGGACAGCTAATCGGCCCTAATTTTAGAGTAAAGGGATAGTTTCATGAAGTGCATTTATAAAAAAAATAGTGAACTGTAAGTTTTTTCTATTTTAATTAACGTAGTAGTGCCAGTGGCGTGCGAAGCACTTTGTCTAGGGGGGGGCATTTTGAAGATTTTGTAAAATTTTGCCCCCCCCTAAATCAAAGTGCCCCGGGGGGGCACTTTGCTTTAGGGGGGGGCATTTTGATTATATATACTAATTTTAAATAAGGGCGTTTTAAGGGGTGGGATTATTTGATTATGGGCCTTCTAGTCCTTATCCCTTCTTCCCCATCCCTATTTCCCATTTATATCCCCCATCTCTTCCCCCCCCCATCTCTTCTCCCCCATCCCTTCTCACCACCCTGCAATGACCGAAGGGAAGGGAGCTAGAAAGCATCTTCGAAAAAAAAGTACAGAAGATAAGTTAACCTTCCCCCCCCCCCCCCCACCACAAAACATTTTTTATGGGTGGAAGGAGATGTTATAAAATCTCTGCAGGAAGGATGAATAACCCCATTAAAAAAAATTTGGGGGGGGGGGAGATAGAAACACTCATTTTGGAAATAATTTACCAAAAATTAATATGTAAAACTGATTATAAATATTTCTTTATTGTATGACAACATGGATGACAACATCTTTAAGTAGCAAAGCTCAAAAAATCATTAATAAGAATACAGACAAGTAGATTTAAAGAGCATCTGTTGAAATAAATATATATTTTAGGTAGAAAAAGTCACAAATCCTTTTTCCTGTATGTTGTGTGATGACAGTCAAAGTAAATTACATACTGGATGCTCCAAACAGCGAGAAATTATATTTTTTTTAATATTATAATCCACAAAAAAAATTATCGTAGGTACCATAAAAACCAAAGATATAAAGAACTATGTAAAAAATAAAAAAAATTACTTGTCCTTTCATCTACAGATATAAAAAGCTCTTAGAAATATGGAAAACTTTGGGGTATAGTCTCTTTTGTGGCAACGCCTCTTAAGGGGCATTTCGTTGTATTTTCATAGTAGCTTTTAATAGGTTATTCTAGGTTAAGTTATGTCAGGTGATTTCCCCGCAGGGTTAGGCAATTGGCCCCGCAGGAGCTATAAATAGGGAAAAAGCTACTGTGAAAATACAACGAAATGCACCTTAAGAGGCAATGTCACAAAAGGGACTATACCCGAAATTTAAAAGATACAAAAATAGCCAAAAACGTCCTGAAAAGCAGCCCGATATCCATGAATTTTTAATAGTTAATTATACTCCATAATGATGGGAATGTTAACATTAAGTTTTAGCCTTCTATCTTTAATTGCAGTTGAAAAATCACATTTTCCCCTTAGCATTACGTACTGACAGCCATAGTGAATTATAGAGAAGCTAAAAAGTTATATCAACATATCCTACCCTCTTTAAATGGCACTTTAAAACTCTGTTAACTCTGTGGTGTTTCCAAGGATTTTTAAGGGCGGTGCGTGAAGCGCACCTAAAAATATTTACTCCCCCTTTAAACTAAAATCAATTAAAGACAACAAGAGTGGCGTATTTTTATCAAATTAGGAATATAGAGTGTAGTTAGTTTTAAGGGTTTTTAATGAAAATTGCCATAAAAAAACATGTCTTTTTGTAAGGGTATGTACACTAAGAGATATAAGTTTTCCGGAATTGTAATGTAGGGAGTAGATTTGAAATCTGCATCAAATTTTAAGGATTTTTTATAAAATTCGTTTTTTGTATAATTCTTTATCTAAAAGCGGAAATACAAATTAAGTTAATTAATTTTGGCATCTGTGATTGGTGGATTTAAAAAATCTGCGCTCTGATTGGATGTCGTACATCATTCAACCAATTAGAGCGCAGGTAGTTTAAAATCCACCTATCCTATTGGTCAAAATTAATTAACTTAAAATGTATTTTTGCTTTTAGATAAAGAATTTTACAAAAAACGAATTTTATAAAAATCCTTAAAATTTGATGCAGATTTCAAATCTACTCCCTACATTAAAATTCCGGAAAACTTATATCTCTTAATGTACACAAAAAAAATGATAAACTTATCCTGAAAATAATATGACATCATATATAGTTATTACTTATTCATTTAGACAGACATACAGTGTTGAGAAAAAGGCTTAGATAAATACCAACGCTGTTTCTTTTTTATATAAAATAACTTTTTGATTAAATATTTGTTGTTTACAAATGTTTTTATAGAAATAAAAACAAAATATACAATAAGATAAAAAGCAGAAACCATTTGGAAGTGCGCGAAGCGCAAATTTTTTTCTTCAAATAGGAGGGAGGGAGGGGTTTTTGGGCTATTTATTACACTAGTCCCCAATATTTCATATAAAATTTTCTTATTTGTTGGCTCAACAACTTTGGGGACTTTTGATTGGTTGGTTAATTAAGTCGAGTTTCCATACATTTCATCCACTAATTGTAATCTATATAAGGGGTAATTTTGTGTATCATCATTGGGGATGTACAAAATTTCTTTGGTAAAAAGTTTATAATATACAAAATAAAATACTTCCTATTACCTGGTCTGTTATGTTCAGTGAAAAAAGATTATAACCTAATTTCTACACTAATTAAAAAATTTGGTAAGGTTAAATGAATAGTAACTGTCTGTTTTGAGTATTTCTTGATCTTTTTTTTGGAAACTGGGATAGTTTTGCTTTTTGTAGGGTAGGGGGCAAAAAGGGGCATTTTTGTTGACCAGGGGGGGGCAAAATGGGGCATTTTTCAACATTTAGGGGGGGGCAGGGGGGGCGGTGGCTAGGGGGGGGCGTTTTGGTCGCTAGGGGGGGGCGATTGCCCCAAATGCCCCCTTCGGTTCGCACGCCACTGAGTAGTGCATAATATAAAGTTATTGATTAAAATTAAAAGATTTGACCAGGGATTTTCCTTAAAAAATGAGTTTTTCATTTCTATATTCAACTTCGTTGCATGTTATATATGGCAAAAACTTTTTTGTCATAAATACAACTTTAGATAGCATTTACTAGTTAATAGAACTTCAAACTTTTTATACAACAAAATACACATAACAACAAAGAATTGCCAATAAAATATTTAGTATAGTACTTAGAGTAGTGATCTTCTTATATGTCTTAGTAGAATATATCAGGCATTGGATAGATATGATTGTGATAAAGAATTTTAACATTGACCTGACCGAACTTTTTTTTAGACAATATCTAAAGAAGTTAGTGATTTGCTACATAAATTACATGAGAATGGTCTTTTTATATAAATATATATATTTGTTGTATGGTTAGTTGGTATTTCCGCGTGAGATAATGTGTATATTGTAAGTAAACCGGACGGTTTTCTTTATATTTTTAAAAAGAATCTCTAGAAAACCTGTCCTATAATGAACCGGATGTTATTTTTTATGTTTTTTAAGTAACTTGTCCCAAGGGGAACCCCTGTTCAATTTTTTTATAACTCTTGTGAAATATGTGGAAAAAGATCCTCTCATATTGGTGTTTTGGCTATACATATTTGGAAAAAAATAGACCATTCTCATGTAATTTATGTGGCAAATCACTTTAACTTTTTTAGATATTGTCAAATAAAAAAAATTTGGTCTGGTCAATGTTAAAAATTCTTTAACATATAATCATATCTATCCAATGCCTAATATATTCTACTAAGACATATAAAAGTTCACTAATCTAAGTACCTTAACTCTTTAAATACACTTCGTAGAACTATCCCTTTAGGTATAAATATGCCAAAACATTACAACAAGCAAACTTTTCAGAATTTCAGAATTACAAGAAATAATAAGGGACGTCGTAGCTCAGAGGTAATGCACTGAGTTACGGTGATGAGAGTTCGAGTTCTAGTCCCAGTGTGGCAACTCTAATTTCTCAGTTTAATACATTCACGCAACTTCCCCTGGTTGTGTAAGAAGGGGATTATTGAGTAAGTTTGGATACTCAATAGTCACGTACATAATATCAATACTACCCTTATCCCAAGCTCCTCTGTGGTAAGCGTCATTCATTACGGTGACTTAATTTGGGACACCTGCCATACTGGGCGAGGGTGAGGTAATAATGAGTAGCTCTCATGATATACAGTAGGGTGGGTCGATTTTGGACATTTTTTTTCTGAGGGCAAAGCGGGGATCTGCACTCAATCTATATAGATATAATACACCTCTGGATGATTTAAAATTTATCCTAAGTCTTAAAACCGCTGACGACCAGACATTCAATTGTATAGCTATTTTTAAACGGGAGTCAAAAATTTATTGAATCAGAACTATGGCTTCATGGTGCTCCCTGGAAAGGCCTTGAGGAGCTGAGTCAGGAACTTTTGTCCGTTTCAAAAAATCTCGTTCCTAGCCTGAGAAAATCTAAAAAACCTCTACAAATTGGACAATTCTCAATAAACCTTAAATTATTTTGGTTTTTTAGTGATTTCTAAGGCTAGGAACGAGATATTTTGAAACGGACAAAAGTTCCTGATTCAGCTCCTCAAGGCTTTTCCTGGGAGCACCATGAATCCATAGTTCTGATTCAAAAAAATTTTTGAATATCGTCTTTGCATACTAATAAGTAATGAATTATATTTTTAAGTGGTCGTGTTCTTAAACTCAATTTTTTAAAATTCTTTTTCGGTCAGAAATGTTTTTAAGGTTAATTTTATCTGTTGCATATCCCCGCTTTGTCTAATTCCGATATGAACCCACCCTAATATACAGGTCAAGTCATAATGTGCTTGAATGTTGGGCTTGATATACAAAAGTCTCTTAGCCTACTCCATGACTACTTAGGTCCAAACCCTAAGAAACTATGGCTAATCAATCAATCAACAAGAAATAATAAACAAGTGTATGTTACATATCAAATCACAAAGCACATACATGCACAAAAATTATAGAGTAGCTGCATTGAACTTAAAAGCTTACCATTTTGATTTTGTATTTGTTCAAGAAATTGTATTTCCTCTCCATTTTGTTGTTGGCGTGTGCTCATTATACTTGACAACTTTCAAAACTTGTAATTCTTATTCATCCACTTTTATTCACTGTAATTTTATTTCATAATTTTCTTCTTCATTTATTTTCAAAAAGGATTTAAAATATCTAATATAGAATTTTGAAAGCTCCACATTATTGGCTAAATAAGCCAAAATATGTCTACCACTTTCATTTATCACTTTAAGATATTAATCTGTAACATTACTTTGAGGTCATGTAATACCCACAAATTGGCAATTGAAGCCATAGAAATGATTCTATCTCATTATTTTGATTTACCCATTTAACACATTTTAACAATATAAATGATTTCAGAGCCAAAGTTTTGTCTGTTAAAGCCTGTAAGATGGCCCTTGATTAATTACTTTTTAATTTTAATTTTCACTGGATTATTTGATTTTCAGAAAGCCTTTTGATAACCATATAAATTCAGAACTGTTTTCACATTAATTTATATATCTTCTGTTAGCTTTATTGTTTATCTCCACTGTGAAGATACTATAATTTTGTATAAATAATATTCATCTTTATCTTTTATAATAGTTACGAAATAACTATAATTAACCCAGTTCAAACTAGAAAAATGTTTATTATTATCAAAAACCAAAGCTAATATATAATTCCGTTTGTCTGTCCGTAATGATAGGGTAAATGCAATTTTATCATCTGCTATTGAATATACACTCCTGAAATATTTGTTGAATATTTTTTATATCCATGTTTTTTATATATTTTCCGGTATTTCTATTACTTTATCATATGTTATCAACTATTTTCCACATTTTTCCTATAATTCATTTTGTCTGTTTGTCCTTCCATGAAAATTTTAGTGCTTTACTACTTATGGAATATTAAAGTTGTCATCCCTGTTTTTATCTGTATACAAAATGGTTCCTAATGTTACATTTGTAATGTATTTTTTTGTAAAAAATGTATGTTTTGTGTTGATTGAAGTAATTGCCTTATTTTTACAGATGCATGAGTACATTAAGACTGTCTGATTAGATGGATGGAATAACAGAAGTATAACCAATAGAGCTTAGACAATTACAAAATAATCACAAGTATACATATTTCTTCTTTGAGATAATATAAGTAGGTAAAGAATAACTTTCATAAAAAGACACCAATTCATTTATGCAGTTAGAAAATATTTGAAGCAATACAGAATCATATTTCATATGAACCCATATTCTTCTGTCTTTTCTTAACTAAATAAGTTAATCTCAAAATTGAAGAAAAGTAAATAATAAAGTAAAACAAACATCTTTAAAAAATCTGTCTAGTTTTGAATATGCTTAGTAAGATATAATATTATTCCTTGTATGTAATCAAATGTTCCATAGAATTCCATCGTTTTCTTCCATGTATTTGTTAATTCACTGTAAGAGGTAAGATCCCTTAAATCTTTTTGGATGATATATAAACCCTTAATTATGATGTAGTAACTTTTATCATTGGTAGCAGGTAGATATTGAAGTAAGATGATTTTGTTTTGTCCTCTCCTTCCCTAGAAGTCAAGCTTTACTGTATGAAAAAAGGATAAAGGGAACTATCCACGAACGAGAGCAAGTGATTATAAGCACCTTCAAGCATTGATCTATAGTAATTTTTTTAGTGAATATACTAGTTTTATGTTTAATACTTTGAAAAGTAAAGCATTTTTTAGTGCAATATCATCAATTGTTTTGATGAGTTTAAACTGTTTTTCGAAAGCTTTGACATAAAAGTATATTATTTTTATTAAAAATGTATATTTAGAAAAAGGGTTGGTAAATTGTATTATTGTAAACAGTTTAATTAAACTACTTTTGCAATTTACATTTGATGCTTTTCTGTCGTGTTATTTTATTTTGTCCTTTGAACTCAACAAAGCTTTTTCATATAAAACCATGGTAAATCCCAACTTTTTAGTGATAAACCAAATATTAAACATAAACCTAGTATATTCCCAAAAAAATACTATGGATCAATGCTGGTAGGTGCTTAGCATCACTTGCTCTCATTCGTGGATAGTACCCTTTTATTTTTGGTTGACAATTAATGCAAATAAAAAGTATGCATGTCTCAAAACTTTAACATCAATGCACAAACCGTGTTATAGAAAACAACATCCACAAAAGATACAGACCATGGTAAGGAAAGCTAAGCTTAATAGAACACACTATTGTAGTTTTGAAACTAATAAATATTCTTAAACAAAAGAATTAAGGGATCCTAACCTATTATCATAATTGATATTCTCACTTCCAAGACAGTATATTAAAATTATGTTATATTAATTTATTTTTAAATCACTTGTCCACCATTATTATAAAAATGTATCACTTTTTGCTCACATTTTTTCATATTTTAATGTCAAGTCTGAAACAAAATATTTTACACATTTAAAATTAGAAAATATTAGTTGCGAAAAGACTTTACAGTTCGGGTTTATCCATCTCTCTATATGCTTAATGCTTTGAGCGGGGATCTTTAGGGAGAAAACATTAAATTGTTAAACATCCCGAATGATAATATACAAAATTGCCTTTCTGTAGATTAGATTATTGGTTGAAAACTTTTGACACTTTTATATTATATAGTTAGAACCAACCATAATTTAATCAGAGTATCAAAGCTTTTGAGCCTACAAATAAGATAAAACGGTAGGTACATGTGGAATTTACACTCCAATATCCTGTCCCTCCATAGTTTTGTGAAAAAAAAATTTTTTTAAAAAGGTTTTTGACTTATTATGTATGTTTAATAAAACATTTATGTAATTTAGAAGGTCTCAATTTCTTTGGAGGAAGTTGTTCTTGCCACTAAAATCAAAGGACATGAATTAATTATTAATCATTAATTAAAACAAATATTTCATGCAGTTTTATCGAACAATGAAAAATTTCCATTGCATATCAACCGTTGAACTTATTTTTTATGTTGAGTTAGGTAAATTAAAAACTTTGGATCCCCGACAAAATACCAAAGCTTCTTTAAAGATAACAAAATTCCTTTATTAGATTAATAGATATGCACCAAAAGATCTCTTTAATGACGGATTTTTGGGAAAGTTACTTATTGGTCGTGGGGTGGTTTTATTCTTTTTACCTCCACCTGCACTCCCTCCTCAGAATTCCTAGAGTGTAGGGCCGCCGGTTTGGTACTTTCACTAACAGTGACTAACGGGCACAGAAGCACCACCCCTCCCCACCTTCTTTTTTCTATATATTGGAAATAAGGGAAGGGAAGGCCTGCAGAGCCTATACCTGCAGTGCAAGTCTACCCTGTATACACCCAATCTAACCTAATCTAAAGTAAAAAAAACTAAAACACAAAGAAAGAAGGAAAACGCCGACAGTACCAGTAATAGAACAAAATATTGATTACACTTTCCTTTAACAGACAGAATTTTATAAAAGGCATGATATTGATTAATATGCAATTTATACATCCTTGTATAATAAACAACCAATAAGGATAAAAAGATAATATTATAATTAATTCTTTATATATCCTAACTAAAAATATCTTAATGAATGAATATTAGATTACATCTTAGAAATACAGCAATCTTAAAGGATAAGATAATGGACGAAAGAATACATTCCTATCGCGATAAATAAAATTATCACTGCAGAGATTAATATTACTGGTTTGAAAGGGGTAGTTTCACGAAATGCATTTGAACTTAATTTAATTGAACCGCATATTTTTTCCTAGTTAATGGGTTAAACTACATTTATATAGCATATATTTGAGAAAAAAATCAATTTTCTACCATGTAGTTTTTAAAATATCAAGAACTGAAAATTTTTGTGATATATGTAATTTAAAAAGACGATTTCAAATATATGCCATATAAATGTAGTTTAACCATTTAACCAGGATAAAATATGCGGTTCACTAAATTAAGTTCAAATGCATTTCGTGAAACTACCCCTTTTAATCCAAGTTCAATACAAGTTTTGAGCCAACAACTAAGATAACCAGTAAACAGACCAATGTCACCCCCTTCCCTGTTTAGAACAAAAGTGTAAATAAGGATATGTAAATAATGAACCAAATTAAATAATAACTAAGACAATCCTACCAATAAAAATTGAGTAATTAAACCTGCTGAAAGCAAAAAAGTGAATACCAAATTCGTTTGTCTGTGTGCAGTTTCAAAGATATATGTACATTAGGATATATAAGTTGGAAGGAATTTTAATATTAGGGGGAGATTTGAAATCTGCATCAAATTTTAAGGAATTTTTTATAAAATTTGTTTTTTGTATAATTTTTTATCTAAAAGCGGAAATACAATTTAAGTTAACTAATTTTGACACCTGTAATTGGTGGATTTAAAAAAATCTGCGCTCTGATTGGAGAAGCTTAAGTGTCGTAAATCATTCACCCAATTAGAGCGCAGGTAGTTTCCAATCCTCCTATCCTATTGGTCAAAATAATTAACTTAAAAAGTATTTCCGCTTTTAGATAACGAATTAAACAAAAAACGAATTTTATAAAAAAAAATCCTTAAAATTTGATGCAGATTTAAAATCTCCTCCTAACATTAAAATTCTTTCCAACTTATGTATCCTAATATACATTATCCAGAGAGGAAGAAGAGATTAAACGGTAAACTTTACTGGTTATCTAAGTTTTATCAAAAGCTCTCATTCGTTGGCTTAAAACTTTGGGTACTAATATATCAAATCTTGCTTGGGTTGTACAAACTATATTTCCTTTATATAGAGTATTAAAATAATTGTACTGAATTCGTACAGCAATTTAAGAGATTAAAAGAAACGGGTATAAACAATAAATTATTAAATTACTTATACTTATATCTAAGATAAAATAAATAATACTTATGTTCTACACATATAATGCACAAGGACAAATATATTCATAATTAGTGCAGCGATAACAAGCTCATACTATCTAATTTAAGGTATAAGACAATAAACGATAAATTAATGTACAACGCCAATGATACACAAAATTATAACTTCTGTAGATTAATTTTTTTGGTTGAAAAGTTTGGACACTGCTTGTTTGAACAACCCAATCAAGGTTAAATAATAAATGTTATGTTCGTTGTTTATTAAACTTTGGGTACCAGTATAAATTAAAGTCCAATAACCCCTCCTTCCAAAAATATTAAAAGTTTTATGTGGCTGACAGAACGGTACATTTCTAGATTGGAAGAGACGTACGTACATACAGAACCTAGTTAAAGAGGTGCTACGCTTCTTCAAGACAAGTACAGTACGTGTATTTACTAATTTAGCCATCTTATGCCAGGCAGATAGAGATAGGTATGTATTGTACACAGGGTGGGGAAAAACCCAGGGTTTTTTTAAAAAGCCCAGCCCAACCCAACCCAAAAACCCAACCCAAAAATCCTTGAAAACCCAGGGTTTTAAGGGTTTTTATGGGGGTTTTATTAGGTTTTTTAAAAAAAAACCCTGGGTGGGTTTTTTCGGGTGGTTTTTTTGTATGCCCACCCTGATTGTACATAGAGGGAGGTGACATTGGGCTATAAATTACCAGGGAGTAATGGAGGGGACAATTAATTCAATTTTAGAGTTCTAACTCAATATCTTTAAAACCAGATATATCTAGAAAATTCCAAAAATATAGATATAGCAATCTTGATTAGATTTGTATAAGAAAAGTATTTAACATTAGGTTTTCCTGTCTTATTTTCCTGTGAATAGTCTGTAATTTATCATAAAATGTATGCCCTTAGTACTTGCAGTTTCTTACAATATAATACCACTAGCGGCTTCGCCCCTAGCCTCTAGGGGCCTTGCCCCAAGAGGTTTGATCAACCTAATTTTTCGTATTTTAGATTCAAAAAGAAAAAGTAAAAAAAAATTTTTTATGGGGGGGGGTACTTTTCATTTTTTTGGGGAGGTTGGGGGTGTCCCACCCCCCAAGAAAATAGCTTAAAACCATTACAGGACTAGTAGGTATATTCCCTGAAGAGTAGAGCCCAATCAGTTCAGTGGTTACTGAGATCTTAAGCTTCAGACGGACAGACAGACGGACAGACATCGTTCTACTTTGTATTATAGATAAATGGGGTTTGTTTTCATATTTGATAAGGGGTTGATTAGAATACAGAAGTATCACAGTAGAATTTCTGGTGTATCCCACCTATTCTCAGAAGAAAACTATTTTGTTTAAAAACCAAAATAAACTTTTTTCAAATAGTCTGCTAGTATTTGTATTAGTTAGTTCAGTAAGAGTCGTCTGCTTTGGGAATAATTGTTTTAGCGGCATTCTTTGTGCTGGTACCCAAAGTTGCATGTGTTCTGGTACCCAAAGTCCAAGACTGTCAGAAATATGAATTTTAGATCCATTGTCCCCTCATTTCCTCCCTGATAAATTACACTGGTCCCCAATGTTTTATAGACACATCATCTCTATTGGTGGCTTAAAAATTAGGAGAATTTCAATAAATCATGATTGGGTTATATAAACTAGCAGTGTTCAAATTGTTTCACGAATTCAAAGGGGTAATTTTATCGTCTATTGTCCAATATACCTGGATATGTAGCATTTCTCTTGGGTTCCAACATAATAAAGGCATTAACAATAGGATTATAGGAAATGCCCTAGCCTAAAGGAAGTTACCGTATTGAGACTTTCAGACAAAGGTTCTGCAATCAAATTAAAACTTATTTTTTACCAGGAATCTTAATGTTTATCCTCTCTCAATTATAATAGACAAAACTAACCTTTTTCTAGATTTAAAGGGGGGGGGGGTTTAATGCAACCATCTCGTAATCAGTGAGCAAATGACACTTACAATTCGAATTTAGATCTGAAATTTTGCATGAGTAATCCTTGGTAGGTCTATTTTCCCTAAATCGAACAAAAAGTTAAAAAAGTAACGGCTAACGGCTGGCGGCTCAGCAGTTTAGCCATTTTTAAAACTATTTTCAAGGGAAATCATCACGAAACCTATCTCCACATAATACTCTATGCTGCTCCAAAACGTTTTGAAACGGTTCTAGCCGCTCACCGGTGTCCTGGATAGAAAACAGGTTTTTTTGGACATACGTCTCACAAGACCTATGTAGTCATGACCGGGAGACAATGACGGTTCAGTACATGACTTTCGTTAAATCACAGCTGATCATTTTTGTGGATTTTTTTGAAAATTACTTTTTTATCCAAAATTTCATAGTTTTTCCCAAAAAAATCTCAATTTTCTCACATTTGCTGCTTAGTTAGCCTAAATTTACGAAAGAAAAGTATAATAAGTAACAGCTGTACTGAAGATTGTGCTATCACCTATAACAAGATCTTTCAGAATCAATGGAATAAGATTTGTAGTCTAGAAATTGAGTAAGAGTTAATTATTTTGAATTAATGATCAACAATAAATTTGCTTGTCAGAACTGCTTCTAGCCTCCATAGGCTTTCACCTGGCTTTAACATGATTCAATCTATCTGACTTTGCCTTTAACTCCACAACATAAAGGTATTGCACTCAAATTTCTTTCACTAAAACATTATCTCCTATCAATCCACATGTTAAACTTCTTGTTTAAAGACGTTAAAGTTACCGTCCCTGTCCTTCAACTTAAATAAGTATGCCTCATAATACTTTCCACTAAACAGGGTACCTCTCTCCACCCTGGTATAGCCAGACCTCTATTCTAGCCGGCTGACATGTTTCACCCAGCCTATAAATCTTGATGGAAGTCAGTTTAGAATTCTGACCTTGTTTGTTATTCAACAATTTCACACACTTTTGACTCTTTCTTTATGGCACTTGTTTGCTATTGAACTTGTGGCTTGACTTTTGCCATATAAAGGGATAACCTCAAGATTCAGAATAAACTTTCAAGTATTCTTACTTTTTACTTCCTTTGGTTTCCTATGAACCAACTACTGTCATGAGAGATCTTTCCATGAATGAAAGCCAAGACTGCCATGCATCTAGTTACATGGTCTTTAAGACTCCCTTGCCTTAGTTACTTCAGCTAAGAGCTCATATCCTCTCATTCTCTATTACTCAGAAATTCACCATGGTTTCCGCCTACTCTGCTGATTGAAAGTCAGGTGGGTCTATGATTCCAAATTTAACAGCACTTGATAGACAAACTGCCCTTTATTTTTGCTTTGCTAATCCTACATTTTGGTCTTCCTGTTCAACACCTTCCTAGGTCCCTTTACTACTGGTAGCTTTTAGGAAGGGTAGTATTGATCTGCTTAGGACAAAGAACTTGCCTGTGTTTATTTTCAAATTGGATTTTAAAGTCGCCATTGGAAATCACACTTGAATAAAATCCAGTTATGATCATGTAATCAGCATTCACATTCACTCTAGTAATAAACTACTATTATTTTCTTCAAGCTATGAGCCAAGTGCTTTCCTGTCAGTTAGCTGCTCTTACACTATCTTAAATACACTATCTTGCAAATTATTCATCCAGCTTAGAATCCAATATGTATCTATAATCATTCTGTAGGTTCACCTATGTAAAACTTTCCATGGTTCTCACTATGACATTTAATCAGTAGTAAAGACAAGCAGTGTGTACAAAAGGCAGAGACTCAATCAAGACCAGCTATAGACTGGTCTTTACACGGATTCCAAGTTCATGTCAAACACTTACAAGTGATAATTCCACTTGTTAAAAATATTAACCTTCTACTAAGCTCTTTTGAACCAAGGACTGGTTGTATATTTAATTGTAGCCTGGTATATATGGTAATATAGGACTTTAAACATGGCAACTGTGGTTGTGGATATATATGTTATACTCTAAGCAGATATTGTTTTGATGTTGAGACACCAAATCAGCCAGGAATCATTATTGAGCAGGATAACTTGTTAATATTTCAAGGAAACTTGTTTTAAAAATATAATATGTCATGAGGCATGCAACAGGGACATGAAATATTTTTTAAAAAGTTAATTACAAGAGTTGTTTAGACATCAATTCAAATATTTACTTCAAATAACTCTTATTTCATTTCTAGACTATAAATCTTAGATTATTCAAGATTCTTAAAGATTTTGTTATTAATGATAATTAATGTATTTATTAGACTTTTCTTGTGTAAATTTTAGTTAACTAAGCTGAAAATGTGAGAAAATTGTGATTTTTGAAGGAAAAACTATGAAAATTTGGGTATAAAAGTAATTTTCAAAAAAAGCCACAAAAATGATCAGCTGTGATTTAACGAAAGTCATGTACTGAACCGTCATTGTCTCCCAGTCATGACTACATAGGTCTTGTGAGACGTATGTCAAAAAAAAACTGTTTCCTATCCAGGACACTAGTGGCTAGTTGCTGGTACTAGAAATCTAAAAATGTTTTTTGTATCATTTCACATGATTTAAGGCAAAAATATGTTTCAAAAAGTTGATTCCTACATAATTTATGGCAGATTTGCCCTAAAATAGCCAAAAAACGGCTAAACGGCTGAGCCGTTAGCCGTTACTTTTTCAACTTTTTGTTCGATTTAGGGAAAATAGACTCAGCTCAGCCGTTTAGCCGTTTTTTTGCTATTTTTAGGGCAAATCTGCCATAAATTATGTAGGAATCGACTTTTTCAAACATATTTTTGCCTTAAATCATGTGAAATGATACAAAAAAAATACATTTTTACTTATTTTTCCAACTTTTTGTTCAATTTAGGGAAAATAGACCTACCAAGGATTACTCATGCAAAATCCCAGATCAAAATTTGACTTCAAAGTGCCATTTGCTCACTGATTACGAGATGGTTACATTAACCCCCCCCCCCCCCCCTTATTGATGGAGAAGTTTGAACTGGACACTACATGTTAGCTTTTATCAACTAATGAAGATCTAATAAAATTTACAATCCAATGTCCTCCCTCAAAAATAGATAAATATTTTTTCGTCAGTGTACTTACTCCTTTTTTCCATATTTCTTTTTATCTTATCTATTTATACTTTTCTATGTGTGGTTTTTCCATTACCACATACTTAATTGGATAAATATATCATTTCTTAGACAATTTTATATAATAGGTAATGTAGCTATTTCATAAATTATCCTCATATAAAAGTAAGAGGATGTCTGTAGCTTTAAAGCTCTCTAACCGATTAACTAAAACGATATGGTTTTCCTTTATAGTGAAGCTTTTTATAGGTATAGGAGTAGGGAAGGTTAATTGGAGTCTTAACTAAAATTTTTAGCCTTCCATCTTAAATAGGAGCCGAGAAAATCAAGTATCCAGCAAAAAATTTCCAACGGATTGACGGACGAACGGATATTTCGATTTATAGAGTAGCTTCGCCACTAAAAAAATGGGCGCAGTTTGGCTTACAAAGAAACCTAAATTCATGTTTTATTAATGAAGGAGTTTTATGAATCCTAATTTCGGTAAAATCTCTAATTTCACGCGTGGACAACTCTTACCTCAGGATTAATGTGGATTTCTAGATATTTAAGCGAAGCATCACAATAATCACGTCTTAAAATGAAACTCAAAAATAGAATTTTAAATTTATATTCCCCTACTTGTAAAACTAATAATTTAACCAAGACAAGGATGATCCATAAACGCAAAGATTAACAAACCAGAAAGAAAAAAAATTGTCATTTCAAGTTAAAGTCTGCTGTATAATTATATATATGGAAAATTTAAGCTCTGTTTAAAAAATGACATTTTACAATCAAAATCCTTATAATAAAGTTACAGTATGCCAATATGTTTGTTTGTTGTATGTATGGAAGGATCTCGCTAACCGCTGAACCTAAAGGGTTCTCCGTTTCAGGTTAGCTTCTCATAGGTCCTCGGAAGGTTTTTAACTATTTTGGGGAAGGTATCACCACCCTCCAAAGAGAAATCGCTCCTAGAAAAAATTACCTCCCAAAATTTAGTTTCTTCTTTTTTTCTTTTTAAATCTAAAAAGTGCGCCTAGAGGCCTCTAGGGGCGTAGCCGGTAGTGTCTAGATATAAATTAAGAAATTCTGTATAAATGGTTCACTTATGATTATATGGATGTTGAAAATAACTATTTGTAAGACTCAGGGGACATAAAGGGATAAGACAATGGATTGACACTCATAATTAAGATAAACTTACCTATGAAGATAAAAATCATTGGTGGAAAAGTTTAGACACTCAAAGTTTTATACCCAATCAACATTTAATAAAAAGTACCCTAAGTTTTAAAGACAACCAATAATATATCGGATCATGCTTTTAAAATTTTGGGTACCAGTATAATTTACAGTTTCCTCCCTCCATGATAAGTCTACATAACCTAATCCTACATAGAAATTCTTAGAAGACAACAACTCAGAGAGGGCATTATTGCATTATAAATTATTTTGGTAACCCAAATTTTTATTAATATGCCCTCTGATTCCATGGCTGAAAGTACTCTGGGAGTTTTTATTAATTCTTGATTGGTTGGTTCAAACTATCAATGTCCAAACTTTTCAACAAATAATTTTAATCTACCCAAGGGGTAATTTAATTTTCTTTATCGTAATTGGGTATGTACGTCAATTGTCAAGGATGTCCAATAGGGGGAGGGGTAAAGGGGTGATTACCCCATCCCAAGTGAATTTGATTACCCCCCCAAAAAAATTAAAAGCTTGGACGTCCTTGTCTATATGTTACAAAGATACACCCCCCCTCCAAAATGAATTTTGAACTCCCCCCCTCTCCCCCCAAATGAAAAAGCTTGGATGGACGCCCTTGTCAATTGTCTTCTACTTTGAAAATGAAACTGTGTCTTACATAATCAATTAAAAAACGATTGTCATTTTTTTGAGAGGAGACAATCGGCTTTAAATTGTATCACAAACTTAACAATAAAAAACGACATATACAACGTTACCAGGAGTTTCATCGAATTTCTCTCTGTTTAGTTGAATTTCCAAACGCAGTTTCTCAATGGGCTGTTTTATTGAGTTACATTTCTAGAATAATGAAATTTGTAATATATATTTGTTATTCATATTTGATTTTTATTCAATGAAGATACCAAACAGTGAAATACAAACAACAATTTGTCCGTATTCAGGGAAAAGGGAATGATATTCTAACAAACAATTCTAAAGGAAAATTTCCCCACACCCCCTTCCCCTTTTCCTTCCCTTTTTACCCACCCCTCTTCAGTTATATGAAAAAAAAAACAAGATATACCCCCATCTAACTTCCAAAGGATTCGTGATTTTTTGTAGAATTGATTGTTAGAATAGCTAGGCCTGGTCCGTATTAAAGAAAATCTTCGATTTAAAAAACTAAATAAAAATGCAGTGTTAGTCTGTACCAGTTTATACTGTTATACGCCAGATTTGGTTTAAGGCGATGAGTAAAGCCATAATTTTTAAAAGCAAAGCTTTCTTATAATTAGGGTCGGTCCGTCCGTACGTTCGAGACGGATAGCTTTTTTCGTTAATTTACGCATGTTAGAATAGTTCTATCAATTTCAAACTGTGCATGGTTATTTCTGTAGTAGTTAGGTACGATTGAGAAAGCGTAGCAACTCTATATTCATTAACAGAATGTCCGTACGTCTATTTTAAACATTTAACAACAAATTTTATGTGATCTAATTATCCGATCATTCTGATTTTTGGTATACTGATTCCTGGGACAACAAAGTACAATATTATAAGAAAACTAACTCTATAATCAAGTCCTTAAGATGTAAGTATGTCCATAAACATTATCCTGTATCAAGAAGTATTTCAACATATTTACTCACAATTTTGCTTTGACTCTTATTCATTTATATTCTGATTATTCAGTTCTGACACTATACAAGTGTTAAATGTCCGTTTGTCCTACCGTTTCAGAGCTTCGCTTTTATGGATGTTGTCATCCTTGTTAGTTTTAACATTTCTAGCTACTCCTTAAGTGTAAATGAATGTATGTCAGATAGTTCATCAGTGGACGAGTCTCATTTAAATATAGAATCCTTATAGTGACTGAAAAATAAAAAAAGACAATGGTCATTAAACTGCTAGTTTGAACTAACCAATCAAGTTTAAATATAATAAAGAATTACCCAAATTTTTGAGCCAACAAATAAAGGAGCATTTTTATTAAAAAAAACCTTGGTTACCAGTATAATTTACAGTCCAATGCCACATTAATCCCTGCCATTAAATTATTATTCTCTACTATTTACCAAAGTGTCCTTGTTTCGACGCGAAGGGCAGCTTTAGCAATTATTTTTTTGCCCACTTAATAACCATATTTTGATTTTAAAAGCGAAGCTTTTCTAAATTCAGGGTTGGTGCGTTATTCCATAACGGATATTCTTGTCGTCAATTTAAAATGGTAGCATCATCCTGTAGTTTTAAAACTTTACATGATGATTCCTGTAGCAGTTAGGTATAACTTTAAAAGAGTAGTGACTCAATATTACTAATCAGAAAGTCTATAAGCCAATTTTAAACTTGATGATTTTTTGTTTTTGGACATCATTTACTAAGTATATTTGCGATAACTTTTATTTAATGAAATCTTCCAATTTTTAACATGTACAAAACGGCCTGCTTAATTGCTTCAAGATCCATGTCAGATCTATATAGGAAATAAATGTCTATAAATGAGCTCAAGTTTTCCAAGGAATATTCGTTGATAACTCATAGTGCTCCAATAATCCATAATAAACTCTCATTGCCCAGAACGATAAGACCCTTTATTTTACTTTATTAAAAATAAATTCATTTTTTTCATTTCATGTTGCTATTTACATTATAATGAAGTATTTAATTTCTAATCATAAAAAAGAAAATTTAAATTTATGATATAATAAATTTAAGAAAACTCCGTTTTAAAAGAATTCGATTGTGGCGACACTTTGTGTGTTCAAATATTGAACTAAAATTGTAATCATATAATAAACCCTTTGGTGATGGTAATGTAAAGAAAAAAATATAATTTAAAAGATCTTTTTAAGATCATTTAAATTATTAAATATTTACTTCCGTTTAAATAGTAATGCGGGGTGAGGAAAATAGATTTATTGAGAAATATATATGCAAAGAGAAAACTAGCCAATAGGGAGATAGTTATATCGAGCCAACTCTAGTTTTTACATATGATAAAGTTACCCTGTTAAATAGCTTTTTGGAATAAAGATTACCTACACGATAAAACTTTAAGGGAGGGGGGGGAATTTTACTTTTTCTTTACAAAACTAAATAAAAAAATAGGGGAATCGAATTCATCCCCACCAACCACCTCAAGTGCCTCTATGTCTCTAGGGGCGTAGCCGCTAGTGATCAATAAAGTTTTAATAGTAAATTAATTAGAAATCATTCATACTAACAATTAACAATTAAAAATATAGTAAATAAAACTTTCTAACTAATCAAGGATGACAAAAGTCATAAACACAATTAATACAGTAAAATAAAGTAAAAGTAGTAATGGGTCTGATTTGTTCTTTTAGCAAGTTTATAACTACTGAACCGGATGGTCTTTCTTAGACTCTTTTATTTTTTAGATTTGAGTCTTGGGATAGTTTTAGGCTATTTTTCTTCTTTCTTTACACCTTCTAATACAGTAAACCGATTTAGTTCTACATTTAAAAAAAAAACTTCAAATAGACCCTTCTTTCCCCTTTATTATTGGGGAACTGCAATATTAACTGATAGTATAAAACAAGTATCGTAAAACTCAGCCTAATCCTATTATATAAAGTAGTAAGCTTTTTTTATCTGTAGCGAAGGATCTCGCTAACCGCTGAACCGATATGGTTCTCCTTTACAGTGAAGCTTCTTATTGGTCCATAGGTGGTTTTAGGCTATTTTATTTTTTTATAAGTAAGCCTGGGTATGGTTTTAGGCTATTTCGCTGCCCTTCCATATCCGTTCGAGTATAGAGCCCCTAGATGCTAGGGGTGCATCCGCTAGTATTTCATAAAAATAAGTGCTTGATAGACGATATATAGAAAAGTTTCTCTTTTATTGAAAATAATTCAAGTGTTAAATTAACAGTTGTCTTATGACATACATAAATAAATTCACACTTTTAAATTCACAAGTGGAGTTTTGATTTGCCTTAGGGAAGGAGGGGACATTGGACTGTAAATTACACTAGTACCCAAAGTTTTATAAACAAAATATCTCATTTGCTGGCTTTAAAAACTTTTGGTGCTTCTAATTTCGATTTGGCTAAAAAAACTTAAAAACAGTCTCAAAACTTTTAGATCAATGATTTTAATCTATAAAAGGGGTAATTTTGTTTATTGCAAAACTTTTACTTATTGACATAATTGACATTTATTCATAAAAAATAATAAGTATTTTCTTATCATTACTAATTTTTTGTACATTTCATCATATATATTAGTATGACATTTCATTTTAAATTCGTTTTGTAATCAATTATATTTTTGTAAACATTAAAAACTTGTTTATTAAAGTTGTAATAAATTGCAATTTTATTTATTAAATAATTAAAGAAGTATTCTTTCTTATTATAAGAAGTAAGATTTAGAAGATTATCCGTTCTTAATTTCAGGGGGGCTTTATATTGGTCGAAAAGAGGCCTAAACTCTTGAATTATAGAGGTCCCTAGAGGCTAGGGGAGCGCAGCCTCTATTCAGGAGGTATATATAATAATTGTTTTATACTCTGGAGCATATTTTTCAGTACGGCTTCAAAACCGATTTATATCCGCTGCAATTTAGTAATTTAACTTGGCCATACTGAAAAATCATGTATAGCATCGTATTACAGACAATTTTGCAAGAATTTGGATAGTCTAGAAAAAAAATCATTTTAATATCCGCGGAAAGATATCTATAATACGATGCTTTAAATAACTATTCTGACACTTTAATAATCTAACGACTGATAGTTAATGTTGTTATTGGTAATTTTTACTTAAAACTACATATACAAACAATTTTTATTTCATGGAAGGGAGTTACCCTTAATTCAGAAACGGCTTGATGCAATTGCTTATATTCTTAAACTATTTTTTTTTTCTCTTTTCATGATTTCTAAAAATTTTGCAATACTTCAGAACGAAACCATATCTAGCTATTAAGTGTATTATAAATAAATGACATTGGTTAGGGAAATCATCACGAGAAATCATGAGATGATATTACATCTAACCCCTCTGCCATAATTAATGACTAACATACAGACGGGCAAAGTTATTTATAGATTACCAAAAACGCCCAGTATATTAATTCATATTACTGTTATCACACTTAAAAATATCACTATAACAAAACAAAAAAGTTATCACAATTCAATAACAAGCTTTTAATTTAACTCGTAATTAAACTTATAAATAGTTTTAACGTTTAAGAATATCACTAAAAATTACATTTATTTAATATTTAAAATTTAACATTTGTATATGTATCCATCACAGCTGATAACTGAGTTTCAAATGTTTTTATTTATTTACGAATGGATATTTTGCCTAAGCTGCGTGAAAATAGGTTGCCAAACTTAACTCAATTTTAATACCAAAATTTAATTATGGTTTTAGTTTCGAATTCATAGCAAGGACACTTATTATAAGTACTTATTTATAAGCTGGATCTTAAGCAACATATGGTCTTACGTGCAAACAAACATCTTATTACTATTTATCTACAGAAACTTCAAGTTTTAGCCATCTCCACGCACCTTGAAACCTAATCCAAAAATTTTTAAAAAATAGGATCGCTGCATCGCTGGTTAGGCAAAATTGATTTTGTTAAAAATCCTTCAAAGTCACATAAAAAATCTACGAAATTAAATAAAATCATGGAAGGGTTGTTAAATTAAGATTTTAATTTTTTTTAAAAAATTTTTTTGTGATTTTAGAGAATTTTTCACAAAAACAATTTTGCCATACAAGCGATGCAGCGACCCTAATTTTTAAAAAGAATCCACCTCTGTTCTAATAAATGTGATGTAAAGCGTCCAATCTCCCAATGATTATTGGGTTACCAACACGACAACCAACCCTTTGATTGCACGACATTTGTCTGAAAGACCTAGCTGTGCACATGGTTATAAGATGCGCCTGTTTATGGGCCAAGGCATCCCCATACTAAAATATTAATAAACAAAATAGCAGTATATACCATTTTAACGTCTTTAGTGTGGCGTTGTGAAGTCTAAACCGAAGTCTAAGCCAACACCATTCTGACAGAACGCCGACACTATTGCCGCGGGATATAGTAATATACCATTTTCATTTTGTGTTGGCAACCTTATTCAAAATTGCGACGCACCTACAGTAAAATTAAAGCTTTCCCCTTTTCAGTGAAAATTTGATGCATATAAAAAGCTAATTCCCCCCCTTCTTCCCCTTTTTACTTCGTATCTCTAATTCTCGTAAATTAAAAAAGGCCTACAAGTGCTTTTAGGAATTAGCAAAGCTCGATACAGTTCGAAATGTCCGTTAGTTCGTCTGTCTTACAATTAGGGTCAGGGCTATTTTGTGATTCATATCCTTCTCTTTTCTTTTTTATGAACACTGAACGACAGGGAGGGAGGGGACATTGGGCTGATTATAACACTAGTCCCCAAAGTTTTGTAATATTTTTTCTTATTTGGTGGCTCAACAACTTTGAAAATTTTTATTGAATTTCATTGGTTGTTTCATTAAGTTGAGTGTCCAGCGCTAGAACCACTAATTGTAATTGTATTTTGTGTATCATCATTGGGGATGTATCTAAATTTATCGGCCATTGTCTTATCCCTTTAGATATTATAGGTGTTCTATAACTCACTTTTGTCCTTATGTCCGTTTTTTTAGCTTATGCATCTTATCTTATTCATTTTGCTTTGCTACTTATGGTTGTTGTCATCCTTGTTTAGCAAAGCTCGCTGTAATTTCAAGTTTCCGTCTGTCAGTAGTGTTTTAATGGAAACACTATTTTCCCGACTGCTATTAAAGAAAGCAGTCTGAAAATTCTTAAGAAGATTGCCATAACAATTGAGCAAATAATTTCTTAGTTGCAATCAAAAATATATAAAAATCTCTTTGTTATGGACAGTTTCTTGAGTTTTATTTTATGACCTTTGCACTTTGAATATTGTTATTCTTGTTCTAAACGTAACTCCTTATTTCATTGAATTCAAACCAAGCAAAATTGAAACAGGGATAAGATAATGGAAGTTGAATTAATCTTACCATCAACCAATTTTATTAGTGTGAAAATTAAAAAAAAATATCTTGAATATGTAAGGAAGAAAGGATGAAATTTATTGCAAATTTTTTAATTGCAATAAATTCAACATAACAAAATTCTATAATTACAGGGAAATAGGGATAGAGCAATGAATTAAAATTCATCTTTCACCCAAATTAGTGTACTGTAAACACCTTAACTTAACTGAAAGCTGTCTCCTTATTCTTGAATACTTAATATGCCTATACCTCCCTTCTTTTTAGCGCAACTTAATTCCAATTAAGGAGCTCTATTATATCAGCAAAATAACCAGTTTTTAAAGCATTGAAAACGCCACAAGCAAAAAATGGGTTGATACAATATTAAACAAGGATGACACACAAAAGTAGCGAAGCAAAAAATACATAGAACATAGACAAAGTAATTTATAGGGCTGATGTAATAGAAATTTCAGCTGTCCATCTTCAATAGCAGCCAAGAAAAAAATCACATTTCCCAAATATTGTTACGGACTGACGGACAGACAAAGTGAATTATAGAGTAGTTTCTCTACTACCTACTAAATATAAATTTAAATTTAAGTTATTTGTTGTTTTTTGCTATTATGAAATTTTGGAAAACTGATTAAAACACCTTCCAATAAATTTAACAAAAGCCTTTTTTCGTTGTTTTTTTCAGCCATAGATTAGCATAAAACTCATTAATAGAAAAAATACACCTAAAGGTAGTTAACGTTTTGTGTTAATTCAACGAGATTCGAAACCTCATAAAAAGACTTTGAAAAATAACCTTATTATTCAGCTGTACTTTTAAGTCTTTTAAAAACCAATTACTTAATCAAATTACATAAAAAAAGTGGTTAAATGTCACAAGTAAAAAGCAAAATGAAAAAATCTATTCATAAAATTAAAAACTTTTTAAAAGCGTCGCTTTATTAAACACTAGCGGCTACGCCCCTAGAGCTCTAGGGGCACTTAAGGTAGGAGGGGGAAAAATGGACCTCATCCCATTTTATATTTGAGTTTAAAAAGTGTAAAAAAAAAATTGGGGGAGGGGGTGAAGACAAACTCCCCAAAATTAGTTTAAAACCTTCTCAGGACCTATAAGAAGCTTCACTGACAAGGAGAACAATATCGGTTCATCAGTTAGCGAGATCCTTCGGGACAAACAAAAAACGCTTACTACTTTATATAATAGGACTAGCGGCTACGCCCCTAGATCTCTAGGGGCACTTAAGGTAGGAGGGGAAAAAGTGGACCTCATCCCATTTTAAATTGGAGTTTCAAAAGAGTAAAAAAATATTTTTGTAGGGGAGGGGGTGAAGACACCCTCCTAAAAAATAGTTTACAACCTTCCCAGGATCTATAAGAAGCTTCACTGTAAAGGAGAACAATATCGGTTCAGCGGTTAGCGAGATCCTTCGGGACAGACAAAAAACGCTTACTACTTTATATAATAGGATAAAAGTCCTTGTTAAATTTTGAAAAATGAGATAAAATCAACCTTATTCGACGTTCACTCAAAGCCCAAAAATAATGGACTTAAAAGTGTATTAAACTGTATATAAGACATTTGCGAATATATTGATACCATTAATTTGCCTCTTAGATAGAAAAAAGTATGTTTTTTTATTATTTTTCTCTTGCTACAAATCAAATTTCAAATTTGAGTCACCAAAAATGCTAAACTAATTTTTGCTCTAGAAGAATCAATTTTTGGAGTTAGAAAGTGCTTAATACCTCATTTTAATCGCCTGGCATTGCTTTATAATATACAGGTAATGACTTGGTTTTTTATGGAACAGCTGACTAAAAAATCGAGGTTTTGTGATAAACCAACTTTTGTTGTTGCTCAATAAATGATACTTTTTTCCCCAATTTTTTTGGCTGTAAAGAAGCTTTATATATTCATATAACATCCACCTAAATTTGACTTTTGATATTTAATTTATAACATCACCAGAGGGAATTGAATTTTGGAAAAAAATATCAATTTATATTTTACACTGCTATGCATTGTTCTTGTTCTTGTTTCTAAAAAAAATTTATATTATAAAAAAGAGAATTATTTAACGCTTCTATAGGTATGTTTATCATTTTTCTAGGCTAAATATAACTATAATTACACCATTTTAAAGTAAGACATCTTAACATATTAACACAATTATTGAATCGGTCTGTATTATTAGGCTGGCAACCCTTAAAACAGCTGCATTTCATTATCCTATTATATATAGTAATTATTATACGTATAAACACACTTAATTTTTAAACTTTTTATTGATGGAATACATATGTTTCTCTATAAAAATAGATCATCAGTTCCAACTAAGATGTATAAAATAAGAGTTAAAAAAAAATATATATATATGTCAATGCATTTTGAATCCTTTTTAAAGACTAAATAAGAAAGAAGTGTTAGAAAATTGTGCCCCCTGCGGGGTTTTTTACTGCTTATATCCTCTTAGGGTTGGGGGGGAATTAGCATCTTTATATAAAAAGGGGGAGGTGTTTGAAGAGAATCTTTAATGAGAAAAAAATAGGTCATATTTTATCATTTGCAGTTTTACAAATTAATACATATTATATAAAGCTTTTTTGTCTGTAGCTGAAGATTTCGGTAAAGTATAAGGCTATATTACTAATTTCCTTACTCCTTTAATTACAGAGCTCCTAGATGCTTGGAGCGCAGCTGCTAGTAAATAAACAAAGTAAAATGATTCCTGAATAATTGATTTACAATTTTAAAAAGCAAAACATTTTTACAATTAGGATGTGTATATCCACGCCATGGTTAGCTCTTTTTGTTAATTCAGTCGTGTTAGAATTAATCTTAAATGTTGGAAGATGATTTTTGTAGCAGTAAGGTACTTAGCAACTTTATAATCATTACTTTATGTAAAGGGATGTCCTGGTGGGGGGGGGGGTTAGGGGGTTAAGGGTTATTAATTAATTTGGGGCGACCCCATAATTTTTAATCTTCCCCTTCCCCCCCCCCCCAAAAAAAAAATATAAAAAGCTTTGACGTCCTTGCCTCTATTATATAAAGATTACCCCACAAAATGAACATGGGGATGCCCAAATTTAGATATTTCAATTCCCCCCCCTTCCCCCCAAATCAAAAAGCTTGGACGTCCCTGATTAAGTAAGCTCATTTAAAACATACTGAAATCAATTTGTGTACAACAATTATCCTATTTAGTTTTTTAGTAGTGAAGCTACTCTATAATTCAAAATATTTGTCCGTCCATTGTCTGTCCAGTCATCTGTATGTCTGTTCATTGGTATGTCTGTCTGTCTGAGACAGAAAGGGGAAAACGATATTTTCTCGGCTTCTATAAAAGATAGAAGGCTGAAATTTTCATGGATTGAATATTCTCTCTCTCTATCAATACTCCATATTTTCATCAAGTTTCATTAGGATTTGCCAAAAAACTGGGGTGGGCTATATCGATTCCTACATTTTAAGTTTTCATGATTTTCTCTACTCCTATTCAAGTTAGATGGTTGAAATTCAGGGATTGAATACTTTGATATTTTGCATAATTTTATCAAGTTTTATTGAGATTTACTTATTGGGGTTCTACCTCAAACATAGGAGTCCCAAATGTCGGAGTGGACAAATGCAGGAGTCCCAAACATCGGAGTGGACAAACGTAAGAATGGGACAAACGTCAGAGTGGACAAACATCAAGGTGGACAAACGTTGGAGTGGAAAACATTGGAGTGGACATTGCTTAAATAAAACCTTGGAGTGTCTACTATTTTAATAATATTACAATTTTGAAATTTTTTATACCCTTGTCTACAAAATAATGACTATGGCTGCAGCGCTCAGCCCCCTAGCCTATATCCTAACCTAACCTAACTAAGAAAAGTAACAGGACGAAGGTAGGGGGGGCTGTGTTTGTATAAAAAAAATTCAAAATTGAAAAAAAAGTTTGGGACTCCTGTGTTTGTCCACTCCAATGTTTGTCCCAAAAATCCTGCGTTTGTCCACTCCAACGTTTGTCCCACTCCTGCGTTTGTTCCACTCTGACGTTTGGGACTCAAGCATTTGTCCCTCCTATGTTTTTCCACTCCTACATTTGGCATGGAACCGATTATTGGTTGGGGTGCTAGTTTGATTCCTAGATTTGTAAGTTTTAAGGATTTTCTTTACTCTTATTAAAAAAAATTTAAAAGGCTGGTTTTATACCCCCTATAATATATTACTGGGGGTGATTACCCCCATCCCTAAAAAAAATTACCCTTTTACAAGCACCTCCCCCTGGATACTCCTGCACTCCCCCTTGTAGTGACTAGGACAACTTTATGGTCTCTGGTTTCAGGAAGCCCATTCAATTATGAGAAGTTCACATTATAAGAGCACTCTTATAGCATTACATGTGTAATGCATTATAGACAGACAGATAGATATTGTGAGGGATCCTACACTTTATAACACCTTGTTTTGCATGGTAAAAATTGTTCCAATAGTTCTTGATATTGATATTTTATTTAAAAATTACAATAACTTGAATATAATGATGTTTAAAAAATGCTGAAATTATAGTTATATTTAGACTAGAAAAATGATTAACATACCTATAGAAGCATTAAATAATGCTCTTTTTAATTATAAAAATATTTTTTAGAAACAAGAACGAGAACAATGCATAGCAGTGTAAAATATAAATTGATATTTTTTTCAAAATTCCAAAACTATCCAGGGTCCTACAGGAAGCATCCATAAAACACAGAACTCAATAGGTACTGTAATGGTCGAAATCTTAAGCTGAAGACAAAAAAGATTACTAATTTATATAATAGGATAATGAAATGCAGCTGTTCTAAGAGTTGCCAGCTTAATAATACAGACCGATTCAATAATTGTGTTAATATGTTATGATGTCTAACTTTAAAATGGTGTAATTATAGTTATATTTAGCCTAGAAAAATGATAAACATACCTATAGAAGCGTTAAATAATTCTCTTTTTTATAATATAATTTTTTTTTAGAAACAAGAACAAGAACAATGCATAGCAGTGTAATATATAAATTGATATTTTTTTTCCAAAATTCAATTCCCTCTGGTGATTTTATAAATAAAATATCAAAAGTCAAATTTAGGTGGATGTTATATGAATATATAAAGCTTCTTTACAGCCAAAAAAATTGGGAAAAAAAATATCATTTATGGAGCAACAACAAAAGTGGGTTTATCACAAAACCTCAATTTTTTAGTCAGCTGTTCCATAAAAAACCAAGTCATTACCTGTATATTATAAAGCAATGCCAGGCGATTAAAATGAGGTATTAAGCACTTTCTAACTCCAAAAATTGATTCTTCTAGAGCAAAAATTAGTTTAGCATTTTTGGTGACTCAAATTTGAAATTTGATTTGTAGCAAGAGAAAAATATTAAAAAAACATACTTTTTTCTATCTAAGAGGCAAATTAATGGTATCAATATATTCGCAAATGTCTTATATACAGTTTAATACACTTTTAAGTCCATTATTTTTGGGCTTTGAGTGAACGTCGAATAAGTTTGATTTTATCTCAAATGTGAAAATCAGCAAACGAGGTTAAATTATCAGTAATTTAATGTTATTTGTTGTATAACTATTTTAACAATTTAATTTTTAGTAGCGAAGCTACTCTATAATTTGAAATGTCCGTCTGTCTGTCCGTCTTAGTTTGGGGGAAACGTGATTTTCTCGGCTCCTATAAAAGATAAAAGGCTAAAATTTTTTTTGTTAACTATAAATCATCAATGGCGGTCGGACCGCTTTTTAGCAGGTTTTAGGATATTTTTGTATTTTTCACATTTTTCTCCATATCTTTGGTGTTTATAGTCCGATTTCCAAATTTTTTCCAGTTATATATATCAAAATTAAATTTCCTGCGTTTAAAGAAAACAACCATGGCGGTCAGACTGCCTTTTAGCAAGTTTTTTACTATTTCTATATGTTTTACATATTTCCCCATATCTTTGGTGTGTTTAGTCCAATTTTAAAACTTTTTGGGGATATCAGTATCAAAATAATTTTTCCGATTGTTATGAGCATCTTTTGTGTAATTTTCTTTGACCGTCATCATTATACAAAATATGTGTTTATTTTCTCCAATAAATCTATTCTTGATTTTAATAAATACACTTTAAATCTACTTGTATGTATTCTTATCCATGATTTTCGTGCTTCGCTACTTATGGATATTGTCATCCTTGTTTTTATTGTAATAATTAATCATTGATAAAATCAGGGTTATTTGATAATTTAAAATACTTTTTCCGTCTTTTTTAGCAGTTGTAAGGAATTAACTAAAGTCTCACAGAGAGAGAGAGAAGAAAATGAGCTGTTTATTTTATTTGTCCCCAAAGTTTTGTAAGAACGTTTTCTATATAACTTTGGGGACTTTAGTGCATTTTGATTTGTTGGTTAATTTAGTTGAGTGTTCATAGTTTCAACCACTAATTTTAATATACAGAAGGGTTAATTTTACGTATCATCATTGGGAATTGCATCAATTTATCGGCCATCGTATTATCCCTTATTTATCTATAATACAAAGTAGAACGATGTCTGTCCGTCTGTCTGTCCGTCTGTCTGTCCGTCTGTCCGTCTACTCTTCAGGGAATATACCTACTGGTCCTGTGATAGTTTTAAGCTATTTTCTTGGGGGGTGGGACACCCCCAACCCCCCCAAAAAATGAAAAATACCCACCCAAAAAAAAAAAAAAAATTTTACTTTTTCTTTTTAAATCTAAAATACGAAAAATTAGGTTGATCAAACCTCTTGGGGCAAAGCCCCTAGAGGCTAGGGGCGAAGCCGCTAGTTATTATATAATGTAGTAAGGTTTTTTATGATAATAGGACAAACGTCAGAGCGACAAACGTCAGACTGGACAAACTTCAGACTGGACAAACGTCAGACTATACAAACATCAGTGTGTATAAAGGTCAGACAAATTAAGCTTTTTGTAAAAGTCTGACGTTTTTTATAAACCTTAAAAACTACGTTTGTATTCATTTGTCGCTCTGACGTTTGTCGCTCTGATGTTTCTCCTAGTAACTATTTTATGTGTGTCCTTTGAGATTTTGCTAATTACTGAACTGATTGAACACTACAGTTTACGAAATCTCTATATAGCCCCCCCCCCCTAGATATACCACACTTTTCTGGGATCTTGCCAAGTCAAGTATCAACTGTTGGGAATATCAAAGGATGACTCCATGCAAAATTTGAGCCGGATCCGGCCAAAACCGGCCGTGAATTTTATGAAAAACCGGTTTTTTCCGGTTTTTAGGGGGTATCTGTAAATCGATTCAGCTGGAGCAAAACCGGTTAGAGGTACAAAAAATTTTACTTCACATGAAATTTAGCCAATGCAATTGCCTACAAAAATGTACTTGATCACCAACTTGATTGGACAACTCTTTCCCCTCCTAAATGTCCATTAAAACCTCGGAAACCGCAAAAATCGCCAAAAATCACGCCTTCGGCGGCAAATAACGGCTAAACGGTCAGCCGGAGGTGAATGAAACATAACTAAAGAAATGTCTGCCTCAAAAAGTTGTTCAACATCAAAGAGATGCTTGAAGTCTCTAAAACGACTCCTTCCCCTCCTTTAAGGGGAAAAACTGAAAAAACGTGATTTTCAAAAGTATGCCCACTTCGTGGATGTGGGGGGCACTGAACCCGTCACCCCAGGGTCACCAAATATAAAGTCTAGGCGGCCCACAATGCTGAATTTTCACCAAGTGAAAGTCTTGTGTCATTATCTCTTATGAGAAAAAAGTTATTAATTAATTTAAATTTCAAATTGTGATTTTTTGATGGATTTCTTTGATGAAATGACAGGCTGGTCAATTTTTAGACCATTTTTTGCTGTTTTCGGCCCACCACGCCCAAACGGTTTGAGATAATCTCACGGGACCTTTTGCCCGACCTTAGCCTGGTTATTAGTAAGGTCTAAGAAAAAAAAAATCCCGGATTGGATGAAGCACGACGTCGCTGCGCGCCGTCAAAAATCGCTGGTCGGCTCATTTTGCCCCCTCAAACCCTCACCTCGTGCCATTTTTCTGTGTAAAGATTATAATTATAATCTTTTGCGTAAGTCTGTTTTTTTTTCCTAGACCTCACAAATAACCAGACTTAGGTTGGACAAAAGGTCCCGTGAGATTATCTCAAACCGTTTGGGCGTGACGGCCCAAAAACCGCAAAAAATGGCCTAAAAATTGACCGGCCTGTCATTTCATCAAAGAAATCCATCAAAAAATCACAATTTGAAATTTTAATTAATTAATAACTTTTTTCTCATAAGAGATAATGACACAAGACTTTCACTTGGTGAAAATTCAGCATTGTGGGCCGCCTAGACTTTATATTTGGTGACCCTGGGGTGACGGGTTCAGTGCCCCCCACACCCACGAAGTGGGCATACTTTTGAAAATCACGTTTTTTCAGTTTTTCCCCTTAAAGGAGGGGAAGGAGTCGTTTTAGAGACTTCAAGCATCTCTTTGATGTTGAACAACTTTTTGAGGCAGACAGTTCTTTATTTATGTTTCATTCGCCTCCGGCTGACCGTTTAGCCGTTATTTGCCGCCGAAGGCGTGATTTTTGGCGATTTTTGCCGTTTCCGAGGTTTTAATGGACATTTAGGAGGGGAAAGAGTTGTCCAATCAAGTTGGTGATGAAGTACATTTTTGTAGGCAATTGTATTGGCTAAATTTCATGTGAAGTAAAATTTTTTGTACCTCTAACCGGTTTTGCTCCAGCTGAATCGATTTACAGATACCCCCTAAAAACCGGAAAAAAACGGTTTTTCATAAAATTCACGGCCGGTTTTGGCCGGATCCGGCTCAAATTTTGCATGGAGTCATCCTTTGATATTCCCAACAGTTGATACTTGACTTGGCAAGATCCCAGAAAAGTGTGGTATATCTACCCCCCCCCCTTCCCAATAAATGAAGGGACGCAGCCTCTAGTAGCTGTACTAGCAAATCATCAATGAAAATATCAAGTAAAAATTTTAAAAGAAAATAGTTTTTTCCCTTTAAATTTCAATTTGGTTTTATCAAATTTCTCGCTTCTATAAATTTTGTAAAGAAAAAAAATTTAATTTCCTGAGTATGTCATTTCTAAAAGAAAAATCACTCATATATCATTGGAATTTGGAAAAATTATAAATGTCCACGAAATTTAATCTTAAATAGCATCTAAAAAAATAGGTTCCATTACAAATTCTTGCAAATGTATGTACCGACACTTATAATTATAAAGAAGGTTCGCTATTTCTAAAAGAGCAAATTGTATGTACTTTTTCTCTATCAAAACTAGTACATTAGGAAACATTTGATTTTATAAATTACTATATTGACGTCAAAAAAGAAACCGATATTGATTTTTATATGTACATGAAAATAAAACATTGTATATAAACACTTTTTTTCTAATGTATTTTAAAGATGTGTTTTTTAATAGCGAAGCTATACTACATTTTAGTTGGTCCGTCTGTACGAACACAGTAATAGTGTCTGACTAATTATGACGTAACAAAAAAAATTAGCCAATGGGAGGCCACTATAAATTTTACCATTGGTCAATAACGGACTCTCATTGGCTAATTTTTTTTGTTACGTCATAATCAGTCAGACACTATTACTGTGTTCCGTCTGTATGTCCGTCTGTAACAGATAGCTTTACCGTCATTTTAGAAATGTTTGAATTGTACTATAGATTCCTGCAACAGTTGCGTACAATTTAGAAAGCGTAGCAACTCTATACTAGGCATACTAATACATTTTCGGATGGAAATTTTGTACAGACTTCCAAATATTGGACTTTAGGACTTGTTTATTTTCGCATTTATGATTTTTCCATCCTTCTTTTAAATGAGATTAATTGCAATGATAGAGAAAGAAACTATAAAACCATAAGATTAACGTATTTGTGTAATCTTCTTGGCAATATGGCAAATGTGAATGGCTACAGTCAGGTATAAGGTATTACCAACATTAGAGTAAAACACTAGAGGGGGAGGGGTTAAATAACTGTATTTCCTTATCCCAATGACCTTGTGCCGACTCTCAATAGGGTCTTTGAAAATCAACTAATGAAGTCGAAAATATTATCAAAGCCAAGTAGCAGAAAACAATTTGCTAGCTTACGAAAAAGGTCAATGGAAAAGATGGGAGGTAGTTATCTGTATATACATCTATTCTATAGATCTGTTTAACCAACAAGCAAAATAAATCGAAAATGAAATTATGGGGGGCAAATAAAAAGAATCGTCTTTACTACTAAGATAATCCCGAAACAAACTTAAACTAGCGGCTACGCCTCTATAGGCCTCTAGTGTCACTTTAAATGTTCAAGTCTCTCCGTAAAAAAAATATTCTCCCAAAATAGTTATAATCCTTTCCAGGACCTATGAGAAGCTACCCTGTTAAGGTGAACAATATCGGTTCAGCAGTTAGCGAGATCCTTCGGTACATACAGACAGACAGAGATCTTGTTACTTTATTATTAGGATGAGGCTACAGATAGCTAGTACATAAGGAGTTAGAGGCTAGAAAACCTGAACCATTTTTTTTGACCATTTGGCCTTATGTATAAAATTTTCCATATACAAATGAGTATATTTCTTTCTTTCAATTTTATTCAGTCTATTTGGTTCCTTTATCTGTATAAATAGAGAATAGATTATTTTTAAAGCAAAGTTTTTCTTTATTCAAGTATATCCCATATCTATCAAATTTAAGGATGTCTAAGCTTAATATTTTTGGGGGTATAAAATATTTCAATAGAATTTACATGGGAGGGGTAATTAGACTAATTTTTAACCCACAAATGTGGCTTAACACGTAGCCCATCCTCACGTTGTCGGGCGTAAGGTTTGAAGGACCGCGTCATAACTAAAGACGTTCAAATGGTACCCTACATAAATAGGTAAAGCATGGCCCAAAACAGGCGCAACTCATTACCATGTATTGTACAGTTAGGACTTCCACACAAAGGTCTTGCAATCAATGGGTAGGTTGTCTGAAGGACGTTTGACCAAATAACCAAATACGTCATTAAGCAAGGCTTGGTTCAATGATAAATGTTGTATATCCCGTTCTCTAGGGCTATGAGATTTGATAATGATTAGTTGTATATATCTAAAAATGATAAATGTTGTCATCCTTGTTTCATAAATACACTTTCTTTCATATCATATTCTCATTTAATTTTTTTTAGGAAACAAGGATACCAACATCCATAAAGGAGAAGCTCTAAAATTAGAAGGAAGAACAAAATTGTGCATAAATTTGTATAAAGAAGTGCTTTTATTTTTATTATTTGACTATAGAGATGCCTCGCTTGTTCCCCTAGAAATAATTATTACGAAAACAGGTGAATAGGATAAATATCACATACAAGAAAGTGTTTTAAAAAATCAGCATGTTTTAAATGGACGTAAGTATTTTAGGTAATAATTATAGAGTTGCTACGCTTCCTATATAGTACCTTATTGTTACATGCCCATGCAATGTTTAAAATTGATGGGGCAATTCTAACATGTCCAAATAAAGAGCTAACCATTAAGCACATATGGACAGACTGACCCTGATTTTAGTAAAGCATTGCTTTAAAAAAACGCACCATAACGTAGTGGCTTTCATTGACTATAAGTTTACTATAAATAAAAGTGGTCGTGGCTGACTTTTTATCGATATTCTAACAGGGTTATGGCTACATTACAATGTTAACATAACTACTAAACCCTAACCAAAATTTCTATATAGTTTCGGAAATTGAATTCTATTTCTTTTAAAGTTGAAATATATAGGTGCTGAAATTGTATATAACAAGTGAGACAAAATACAAAATGCGAAACCTAATACTAAAAGCAAATTTAGTCTAATTTAGCCAACATCCTTCTAAATAAAAAGCCTTAAAATATAACTTAAATTACATATTTGAAAACTCAGGGAGGCAGGGTACATTGGATTGTAAATTATACTGGTATTCAAAGTTGTATAAACATGGTCTCTTATTTGTAGGCTTAAAAACCCTGATTACATTTAGAAAAACTTGATTTGAACTATATAGATTTACGTTTATCTGATAATTGTTTGTCCTACCTTTTGTTATGGTCGTTGTCATCCTTGTCACGGTAATGTTAATGTAATGTATATAGGATATAGAATATACGTGGATATATTGACAGGAGAAAATTTGTCATCAATTTAGCTTGGTAATATGGACCTCATTTTTTGGTCAGTTCATTCATCCAGTAGGAAAATAGGGAATGGGGTAAAGGGGGTGGATGGGGGTTATCTATATTTTAGCCCGCTGCAAGTTTCGCTTTATTAGAGTATTTTGTCATTTTCATTTTCATTTTCATCCCATTTTAAATTTAAGTTTTAAAAGAGTAAAAAAAATATGTTTGTTGGGGGGGGGAAGGGGGGGTAAAGACACCCTCCCCATAAATAGTTTAAAATCTTCCCAGGACCTATAAGAAGCTTCACTGTAAAGGAGAACAATATCGGTTCAGCGGTTAGCGAGATCCTTCGGAACAGACAAAAAGCTTACTACTTTATATAATAGGATACATGATAATCTGGTGCAACATCCAAGTAATAATATATCGATTGTTAATGTGCATATAATGCTTTAAAAATGACTTCTATATGATAAGTAATGTAGCAAATAGTCTTCCTTTATTACAGGAATGGGGACAGGAATATCATTCTCATTTAAACAAAAACTCATTTTTATGCTAAATTATATATATTGAAAATAAGTGTTCTTTTCAAAAAATATTATAAATATGAAAAAAGGAGATTATTTTTTTTCTTTTAGTAATTAATAAAAATTCTAAAATCTTCCAAAAAAAATAAAAAATCTTCTACCCGGGATATAAATGATCATACCCGGGAAATAAATGAATATTTACATCCACTATTTAAGGGGTTGTTTATATGCGAATGAATATGTCCAATTGCTGATTATTAATTTTTCTCCGCTGAACTGATTCTCCTTTACAGTTAAGTTTCTCATAGATCCCGGGAAATATTAATATTATTTTCGGGAAGGGTACCACCAACCTCGCAAGAAAAATCACTCCTGTATACCCCCCCCCCTCCCTCCAAAAAAAAATGTTTCTTACTTTTTTATTAAAAATTAGGAATTGGCAGGGTCGACTCCCCCAATCCCCCAACTCAAGTGCCACTATAGGCCTCTGGGGGCGTAGTCGCAAGTCTTTTAAATATCAAAAATATAATTTTTGCAAAAAAATATGAAAAATGAAATTGAATAATTTTTTAAAAACAATGATTTTTGCTTATTACTAAAACTTCATTATAAGGCATGTAGAAACATATATGAGAAATATAAGATAAAGAAAAAAAGATTATATATGATGAATCGAATAGGACAATAAATATATTAGATTAGAGGATTTTTACATTTACTTTTAAGGTAGTTTCAGTGTATTTTAAGGGTTTTTAAATCCATACACTCATTGTCAGGATATATAATTAAGCTTTGTTGGATAAAATAATTCCCTTATTGAGTCCTAGCCCCCCCCCCCCCCAAAAAAAAAGATAGAACTTGGACGTTTTTCCTATAATTTCAAATTAAAGCAGTTTCAAATAATAACTTCGCTTATGGAAAGCTTTACATATGCTACTGCATGGTTTTTTTTTCAAATATAAGTGTTAGGACGGTTTCATGGCTCCAGGACAAACGCAGGAGTCCCAAACGCCAGAGTGGGCAAACGCAAGAATGTTATGATATTAATTTAAATATTCAGTTCAGCATTCCATCGGTGATGGTCACACATATTTTAGTGTCCACGTAAATCTACTTTCTTCCCCATCACCCCCCCAATATAGCTGAACGTGAATCACCCCCTTTCTTAACTTACCGCAAACCGCACCAAATTGTACTCACCGTACATTTACCTAGCTTGCCTGCCAGCACCACACATCGCAGACCAATAGGATAACAGATATAACCACGTGATACATAGAGCTAGAAAACTATTGGCTATAGGTCCAGCCAACCATAGCGAGCATCAAATCACGTGACAACTCCAGCCTGGTGATTGGTCAATTAAACAATAAAGAACGAATAATTGTGAACACGTGCACCAAGTGAACACGTGCACCAAGTTAAAGTGCATTAGTTTAAATATTACCGATAAACACACAAGTGAATTTCACAAGCTACAGGCCAATTTTCTATCTATTTTATTTTTTAATTAAAGTGAAAATAAATTAAATTGACCCTTTTTACATAATCTCACTTATCTTTCAGAACCAATCACCGAAATGGCGGAATCGGAGACAAGTGACAAAATTAAGGACATAGTTTTCCAATATGCCAACCGCTCCAATGGCAATATTGGAGCCACAGTGCTCGTCAACATCCTATCTAAGATTATGAAAGGTGAAAACAACTTTAACACCTCAGACCAGCTCGATAGAATCAAGAAGATTGAAGATGACCTGGAATTATTCAAGCAAGGAGGCGGAGACAATCAGGAGAAGATCCAAGCAATCCAGGACAGCATCGACAACCTGAAGAGCTCAATCCAAAAGTCCGACTTAGCACTGAAGACCAAGGTAGATGAAATGATTATCCACTACGACAATAGAGTGGAGAAATTAGAGCAACTCTCCACCCTACAGATCCTACAGATCAACGAACGCGAACGGAGAGACCGATCTTTTTCGATCAAGGTTCACAACTACGCAGACTATTCAACATCTGGCCAGCCGCTAGTGCAACATATTTTCGATAAACTGCTGAAACCTTGCCTTATGGATGCTAACAAGCACGGAGAACTAGATGAAGTCCCTGATTCCTGGATGCAATGCATAGAGTACGGCCACCCATTAGGCAATAACAGGGACACAACAGCTCCACGCAATTTTATAATCCGGCTACGCTCAAGATACTACCTGGACGCAATCTTGAAGCACAAGAGAGCTCATGTGGATGGCCTTAACGAGCAGAATCTCTCCACCAGCAAATCATACGCAGAATCAGTCCGGTCTGGCAAGCTCTATCCATGCAGGATAGGTATAGATACCACTGCCCTTGACAGAGATGTACTGTCCTGGCTCTGCCGACACAATGAGGTACACCGAGCATACCTGAGAGGTCAACGCATCGTATTTAGCCTCAGAAACAAACAGCAGCAATTTTTCACCGTTCAGAACCCATACGGTCGCACACTCAAGGAGCTTATCTCTCCGGTGATCGATGAGAAGAAGTGGATAAGATCCAAGAATAAACAGAGCCCTTTCGCACAACCAGCCTACATTAACGGTCGTTCTAATGAAAGGCACCTGCTTGATATGCTAAACCCAACGAAACAGAACCCCCTGCTAATGGATGAGGAAGACGACCTAACTGAGGAAGTCATCATAGATGGAGTGACAAATATCGAGGATACAGACAACAGCAGGAAAGCACCGGCGGTTAATAAGAAGAGGAAACATGCGTTCACACCGCTCAAACTGTTCGATGAAAACAACAGAAGCCCAGCAGTGAAGCAGCTGAAATTCAACACTCCCCTTCAGAACAGATTCGGAATACTACCCCCAGAAATTACGCTGGATGCAGAGGACTCAATTATATGTCAGCTACCACAGGGTGGACCACTGAAACAAAGAATTAATGAAACGAAGGAGAAGATTAATACGGATACGGCTAGCTTATCGGACAAGATGGTAGACAATGCTATGGTGAGTGAGATAGCTCTCACCCTCATCGAGAGTGAAATGTCCGACCTAAAGAAGAAAAAGGATTCAAGAACTTCCTCTGCAGAGAATACTAGAAACACCTCCAGGAATGTATCCCCGTCCATCGATACAGCGATCAATGATACCTCGACAGAGGCCATCGAAGACGAGGAACCGAAGAAGCAGAGGAAGCCGCGAACATGCCGCAGCTCACAGCAAACCACTGGTAACTGATTAACCACTCGCGGTTCACTAACAGTTGGAACTGCGACACATTACCTGATTAACCACCCGCGGTTTTACTAACAGGTCACTTATACACCTGACTAACCACCCGCGGTTCATTAACAGGTCACATACATACCTGACTAACCACCCGCGGTTTATTAACAGGTTACTACTCAACTGATTAACCACCCGCGGTTAAATAACAGCACCCGGCTATTTTCATTATCATGCATTTAGTGCTAAGTTAAAACAAATGCGGGCAAATCTTCATAACATTAGGCCACCCGCGGCAAGTCAAATCCACCCGCGGATTAGTAATGCGGGTATTATAAATTATAAATCATAAACTAAGAACCCCAGGCCACCCGCGGCAAGTTTTGATCACGGCAGCATTATGTCATTATGTCATATGAACACTAGGCCACCTGCGGCGAGTTAGGTCCACCTGCGGCCCATATAATCAAGCAGGTCCAATCGGCAAGTTTTTACTTAAATATAATATAGTTTCTTTAGTAATCATAGTATTTAATAATGTATATCATTTAAATGTAACACAGTAATATTCGTTCCATTTTCTTTATTACCGGTCGATACTAGTGAATATTAATTAATATCGCATACTTTGTAAAAGTCTAGCTAACACAAATGAGCTCTTAAATTACATAAAGGGTGTTAATATTTACGTCTATAATATTTAGTTGCATTGGCACTTCTTTTGCCTCTAGCGAATTAAGAGCTAATGATTTACACTGTTTACATACACCCCAGCAAATAAGTAATATTTTTTCACGCTTTTTTTCCTTTTTACAAATCGTACTACTTTCTGTTCGACATAATCACTTTATTAAATTGTATTTTACTAAATCATATAGTTGATTTCTTTTCTTTACATAATCGAATAGTTTTGGCCGACATAATTATTGTATTGATTTGCATTTTGTTATTTTGTTAAATCGTATAATGTCTAAAGTTTTAATTGATATAAAAATATTTATTCGAACATATTTTTGCTTTTAATCACGTAGATTTTGAAACCCAGCAATAAATTATATAAACGGTAAACTTTAAGATCTTTATAATCTAAACTGATATACTCTTTTTTGCACTACTGCTATTTGATATGACTTAAATTGTCTATTTTTATTTTATCTCCCTTTTCATATGATAGTATTAATTATGACTGTATCCAATATATTAGGTACCTAAGCGGATAATTTAAAACTTTAAAAATCTTTGATTGAAAGAGGGGAACACACTCAGTCAGCTTGGGGGGGGGGGGGAGGGTAGAGTCCGAGGAGACTGAGATGCAATTTGACCATTTTACCAGACCCAAAGTGGTTCCCTTGGGGGGGGGACCGGGGGCGGGTGGGAGGGGGAGGGGGTGGATCAACAGGGAAACATGCTTGGTCGGCCACGGTGTCAATAACATTAAGGTGTGTAGTAAATTCGATTTCGAAATAAGATTTAAGACATTACAATCTGATGGAGGATGAAATAGTAGCTAATAATAACAATAATGATGATGATATTAATGTATTGAGAGAAACGGTTCGTGCCGAGGTTAGGGCCATTAATGTCGACGATAATAACGTAGCAAATCTACATCAATTAATTAATAGGAGCATTCTTGAACTTAATGAAGACTTAAGATTAGATTTGAAATGTCAAGTTCTTTACGGCAACAATTACTTAGAGTTTGTCGAGGATTTTAATTTACCTTCATGCGATTATTATAGTGAAGAATCTATTAAAGATTTTATGAATTCTACAAACACAAAATATTTGTCTACTTTTTCTATTAATATTCAGTCCATCTTGAGCAAGTATAACGACATTTCATTATTCATAGACAACTTAAACTCAGGGAAGTCTAAAGTAAATATCTTAGCAATGCAAGAAATATGGCACTCGGTAGACCTAACATTTAACGGATATCAATATTTTAAGAAAAATAGGACGTTAGGAAGTGGAGGAGGAGTAGGCTTTTTAATAAGTAAGGGCATAGCTGTTACAGTAATGAACGATGAAGAATTTTTTAGTGACCGAATATATGAATGCATAACCTTAAACATCACTATAAGTAATCAGAAATTTATATTACTCAATATTTACCGTCCCCCAAATACACCAGGCATAACTAGGAATGCAGCCATTAACGATTTTTTGGAAATACTTGAAGCACATTTAGATTTTTTGAGTAATCATAATATACCAATAATTATATTTTCGGATTTTAATATAAACCTTTTTAAATTAAACCAACCTAATTCCGAAGCCAGTTCATTATTTAATAGCTTAATATCAAATGCATTTATCCCAACAATAAGTAAGGCCACTAGGGTAACAAATAATACCTTTTCATTAATTGATAATATAGCCTGCAAAGACATCATAGGAAAAGTAGATTTATGCGGAATAATACCAACCAATATTTCAGATCATTACATGTTAGTAAACCTAATCCAACTAAAAAACCCTCCAAAGAATTCGCATAAATCTTCTTCTCACTCTAAAAGAACTTTCAATGCTGAAAATCTAGAAAAATTTAGGACAGAGCTAGCGATTACCGACTGGAGAGAAGTGATGAATGAAAAGACAGACGTAGACAGAGCATACACAATATTTATTGAAAAATTTTTGAGTATTATGAATAAAAACATTCCTTTAAAACCAGTTAACAACAGAGAGCGCAACACACCGATAAACCAACATATGGACAAAGAGTTAAGAAAATGTAGGTTGAAAAAAAGACAATTATTTTTAGCAAGTAAAAATTCATTAGAGGACGCAGAAAGATATAGAAGTTATAGGAACAATTTTAACAGGGCTAATAGGAAGGCAAAAAAGTTACACTAGAGAGAAAGAATACTCGATGCGGGTGGAAATTCTAAAAAGCTTTGGGACGTATTAAAGGACACAATGGGGACCAGTAAGAAGGATACACGGATAGAGTACATTGAAACCGAGGGTACTAAAATTTATAAGGACATTGAAATAGCAAACAAGTTTAATGAATACCTAGCGAATATTGGTCGTAATCTCACTCCACTGCTACCCAAAATTAATAGTAGCACTTTCCATAACTACCTACCTCCCCCGGCAGAAAATAGTTTTTTTATAAGACCAATAACCGAAAGGTTTTTATTAGAACTAATAGGAAACATGAAGCATAAAAAAAGCTCTGATGACAACGATGTCAGTATATACCTAGTCAACTTTGTAAGAATAACTATAATTAGACCACTTTTGCATATAATAAACCTTAGCTTTGAAACAGGCAAGATGCCTGATAAGCAAAAGGTCACAAGGACTATATTAATCCATAAGAGCGGACCATTTTTCTTACTCGATAATTATCGAGGTGTCTCATTAATAAATAGTTTTTCAAAAATTCAAGAAAAATGTGTATATATACAATTAATGGACTTTCTACAACAGCAAAGATTCTTTAATAAATTACAGTATGGATTCCGACCAGGCAGGTCAACTTATCATGCCATTTTACATCTAGTCAACAAAATTACAGCGTGTCTTGCATCTGGGAGAATCGCCATGGTGGTTCTTCTAGATGTAAGAAAATGTTTTGATATGTTAGATCGTAGTATTCTTTTAAAAAAACTTGAAAATCTGGGGGTTAGAGGACATGCACTAAAATGGTTCGAGAGCTACTTTAAGGACAGACGCCAAAAAGTCTTTTACAAAGGAATAAATTCAAATAACACTGTAACGATTGATTGGGGAGTTTTACATGGGTCAATATTGGGCGTTTTGCTTTTCTTAATTTATATAAACGATATTAATGCATGCTCGGAAACATTATTAAGCTATTTATTTGCAGATGATAATTGTGCATTTTTAGAAAGCGATAATTTAACGAATCTTATTAATTTAGCGAACACAGAATTACCTAAATTATTAGCTTGGTACAGTAATAATAAACTCCTCCTCCACCCGAAAAAAACTAAAATATTAATCTTTGGACTTCCCAGAAATGATCGTTTTTTAACTAACATAGACCTAGGTCTTTTAAATGAATTCCCGGTTTATTTTGATATGAATGATGAAGGGCAAAATTCCCCTGAGAAAATTACCAAATTAACGCTAACCCCAAATGAAAATGAAAAATTTTGTAGACACCTTGGAATTTTAATTGATAATAAGCTGACTTATAAATATCATCTTGACAACTTAAGGATAAGGATAAGTAAAATTATATTCTCAATGAAAATGATGAAAAATTTATTACACAAACGCCATTTAATTTTAATATATAACGCATACTTGAAATCTTTATTAGACTACTGTTCCCCATTATTTGTAGGAATTCCAGAAAGTTATATTAAACCTATTATGAATCTACAAAAAAAGGCAGTAAGAATAATATGCAGAAAAGAGAATAGGGCTCATACTAAGGATTTATTTATTGACTTGCAAATACTCCCCTTCAAGAAATTAATACTATATAACACTGCCAGATTCATGTACCTTTATAAAAACAAAAAGGTACCAGCAACTTTTGACAATACCTGGAAACTAAATAGGGACATCAGAAATAGAGAGTTAAGGAATGATAACGATTATCATGTTCAATTTACAAACCGTTCCTATTTGAAAGCATTACCGCTCTACCGATTTCCAGTAATCTGGAATAATTTACCAGCCGAAATTAAATCCGTAGAGAACAAGAACGAATTTAACAGGAAAGTGTTCTTGCATTTATTATTAAGATAGGAAAATGGCTGCGCAATTTTATCCTATATAATGCTTCATTTTAATTTTAGCTGTAAATTATAATTACAAGGTCAAGCAAAGCATTGTTATGGAAAATTAACTGACATCATAGAATAGATGCACACGATATAGATATGTGTGTACTTTTTCTTTTTTCTTTAGTTTAAATTAAATTCACACAGTGAAAATTGACGCAATCGCAATTACCTCATATATTACGAAGTTTGTTTAAACTCTTAGGCAGCAGTTCATAAATTGCTAACGGCAGCGACACCTTTACCAATTAAAACTTAAATAGTTGTTTACGCAAACACTTTATATTTCGTCGAACAGATTACGTAATGCCAAATTTTTCTCAATCGATTTAAATACTTATTAACAGCAAACAAAAATTTCCTCTTCTTTTTTCAAACGAACAAGTTTAATTATAGAGCAGCTTTGGATCTATCTATCCAACAAGTTAAGTTCAACAATTTCATTTAGTCGCAAACGTAAACAATCTATATTTTAATTATTAAACCGAATCTTTCATGGTGCTAAAACACTTAATAACAATGGACTAAGTATAATTATAGAATAGCTTTGGATCTATCTAACCAAAAAGATAAATATTGTGGAATGACTAGTTTTTAGCCGAATGAGTCTTTATTAATATCATTGTTCGTTTTATTATTCATATAGGAGTATTCAAATTAGTTTAATCATTTTTGTACATAATAGGATGGTGAATATATATATTTATTTGTTTTTATATGTTAAATAAACTAATCCAGAATTTCGACGCTTGGCTCGCGTCGCTCCTCGTGTTCTGACTCGGAATCCTCTTCGAAGGTGGGGCCGTCGGAGATCTCGGATTCAGCACGGGAGGCGGCGTCGTCTCCAGCGGCATCGTCTCCAGCTTCGCCTACATCGGACCTAGCTCCGGCGGATCCAGCCTCTGACTCGGAATCCATGGACCAGTCATCATAGACCTGGCCATCTAGGCCGGGCTCGCTGTCACTGATCTCAATGGTCGACTCGAGGTCCAGCACAATATCATACGCAGAGGTAGCCATTAAGACTGCCTCCTTGTAATCATTGCACTGAGCCTCGAGGACCGACAACTCATGTATGTTGTCCTCACGCGAGCGGTCGACAGTAGGCATTGCATCGCCTAATAGGCGGTGCAGCCGAATACCTTCGTCGACAAGTCTGAGTGACTCGCGGTTGGGAATCTCTTGCAGACCTGCGCGAAAAGCTAGCCTACACGCATCGCGGAAGCTAGTGCGCAGGCCCTTCCCAAAATAATACCAGTCAGCAATTTCACTCGAGTAAACTATCGGCGGAGCTGGCAGAGGATCTGGAACCGCAAAGGGAACGGGGCCGCCAACCTCGGGTTCGGGAGAGGGAGCCAAGACCTCCTCTACAGCGTCGATCAACAGCCGCAGGTTGCTATGATCAACCATGACAGAAAAACTTATTATTTAACTTATCGGCAGATTTAAAAGTATACGTAACTTGATGGTAATCGAATGAACACCGGAAGAGCAATGATTAGTTAACAAGAAAGTCGCAATTAAATAGAATTAATCATGTCACGTGACATGTCCCGGCAAGCCTTTACAAATAGGTCTAATTTACCCCCATTTTTCATATTAAATAATAATAAACAAAGACAAAACCGGCCGGGTCAAAGATCAAAATTGCGCAAAGGCAGCTTCCTCCCCCAATGTCAGTCTTTTTTCTCCACCCCCTTTTATTATTACCACCCGGGTCAACCATTTTTCAAGACGACACTTTCGGCTTCTTTGACCTCACTGACACCTCTAGTGAATATTTAGTTTTGTTGTCAAAGGGATAAAGGGGAAGGGATGCTAGGGACGGATTTCCCGGGAACCTAGCAACAACAACAACGCACGCCTATAACATATGGGTCGTATGTTCGTCAAATACATTGTTATATGAAAAACGAACGCGTGTGTTTATGTTTATGTGTATGTTTCTGTGTTTGTGTGTAGACAATAGCCTCACTGGCCACCCAAAGCTCCTTAGCCTCCCCAATTTGCACGTTTCCTGCTCTACCCCAATATTAATATTAATATCATTATACTACCCAAAAATATTCTAAATTCCTGGAAATGTTAAAGGTTAAATTGAAATTCAACGAATTTTTCTATACATATTTTCCAATTTTTAAATATCCGATTTTTAAATATCTTTTACAAAAATCTAGCCCAAGGTCAATTTTTTCTTCACTCTTTGCTTTAGTCTCCACAAAAACTCAATATTCTAATAATTTTAAAAATGTCTTAACGATGCCTTGAATCTAGAGATCGAATCACCACTACACAATTTACAATTTAATTAAATTAATTTTTAGTCGACACTGTGGGTCACGACTCGGTCATTTCTACATGACCGAGCCAAATATAACCAACGATTTCACTAGGAACCCCAACTCCAAACCCCCCCCCCCCCCCCGTCAACCCACCAATGGGAAACCAACGGTCATATGGTCACACCGTGCTCTTTGATGCTTGGATCTGGTGCACGTCGCCTTTTTCAGGATAAGGACAGCACGGTGTGTGGACTAACCAAATGGCATGTCGGTCCTATGGACCATAATCACAGCAGTGATTGGTGTGATATTGATATATTATCACAACCACGACATCCCCTATAGGCAACCAGTAGATGCATGATATATGGATGCAATTATACTTTAAATATAACTTATAAACTTAACTGTAAATTGTAATAGTATTTTGTAAACGGATAGACTAACAACACTCACAGTGTTTTTACTCGATCCGTATAGCCACATGGCTATTTTCCATTGTAATCATTGTATTCTTCTGTTTTTCTGAAATAAATTATTATTTTTTTTTTTTAAGTATTTCTATACAGGTTAGGTTAGGTTCAGATATGAATATACAAATAAGTCCCCCATTTGTCCACTCCGATGTATGGGATGTATGGGTATTACTCCTAGGACCGGTTTTAGGCTTAGGCATATTTTTTTGCCTTGGAATACATAGCCACAAGTTCTCTATATTGTATACCTTTATTATTAAACTAATGCATTCTATATTCTCTATGCATGTAAGTATTATCATTTATTGTTCGGAAGAAAAAATTATAAGGTCAATAACTCTCTATACATTATGGCAGTCCTAGCGGATGTGCCATTAGCATCCAGGGACTCTTTAATTGAAGAATTACTTTTTTATACTATTTTACAGACAAAGCAATGTAATTCACAATCCTACAATGTAAAGTAGTAAGCTGTTTTTTGTTTTGAAGTTAAGGATCTCAGAAATTAATTGTTCGAATATATTTTACTTTTCAGGAAAGCTTTATAAATATTTGGGTAGCTTAAGTCTATTTTTTACCTCCTCCGCCCTACCCTAGAGACTAGGGGCGAAACAGGTAGTAAATCCTGGCGGCTTAAAAAATATTCATCTAAACTTTTTTCTTTGGGATGTTAAATATATTTTATGGGTCCCCAATATGATAACCCAACATAAGCATTAATGAAATTACCCATGTATGAGTGCACTTGTGTAGCACTACGTCTTTAAATGAAGTAGTGAGATTTTTGGGAATAGTCCCTTTCGTAACATCGAACCTTATGGGGCGATTATTCGTATTTTTCAAAGTAGCTTTTCTCCTATTTCTAGCCCCTGCGGGGCCAATTACCTAACCCTGTGGGGCAATCACCTAACCTAACCTAAAATAACCTATAAAAAGCCATTTTAAAAATACGACGAATCGCCCCTTATGGGGCAATGTTACGTAAGGGACTTTTCCCAGATTTTTTTGTCTGTAGCCTAAGATATTTTAATTGCTGTTTCAAATTTGTTATAATTTTTTAGGGAGCTTTCTGAATATCTTATCTATGGATGGTTTTAGGCTATTTTTCTCACCTACCCCACCCTTAAGACTAGAGGCAAAGTGAATAGTAAATAAATAAAAAGTATATCCTGAAATGTTTTTTGCTTTTATGGTGGGGTGGTGGGGGATAAAGAATGCAGAATCTGCTACCTGACATTTCATCTATAATAATGTTTGATAAAATTTTTAATTTATACATCAAACTAACGCATGAGCCCCTAGCCTCTACAAATAATACCAATAACACACATACACACACACACAAACACATTTTTATCAAGTGTTTTCACCCAAACCGATATTTTAACCTCCGAAACTCCTCCACATTTATTTTTTAACACTTTTAACCTAACCTAAAAGGACCAAAAAGTTTGTTTTTGGTCCATATGCGTTATGAGGGAAACTGCTTTTTTAGGAGTTTTTTAAAGATAAAGACAATTTTTTATCTGAAAAACACAGCACTACTTTTGGTCATAAATTGCCTTGTTAAGAAAAAAAAAGATAAAAAGTAAGTAAATGAGGAAAAAAGATAATGTCATTGAATAAAGATGATAGAACAATACAGTGACCAAACAATAACCTATAACAAGATGCGGTGATAGCTTACAAGTGTCTGGTTGACACCTGATAACACCCCCCCCCCCATATTTTTAAAATACATTAAAGTTAAGGTCGGTGTTGTTAGTTTTTTTCTGTGCGGTATAGTTGCGGTACCATAACCCTGCGGGGAAACCCCTTACCCAAAAACTCTAATCTTACCTGACAATAATAAAGAATCAAACAAAAAACTAACCCACCCCCCTAACATATTTTCAATTCATTTCAAAAAAAGGAAGGGGGGCTTTAAGTGCTTAAAAGGGTACTTTGTGTGATGGCACCAAAGATGGCAAAAAATAAATAAAGATATACAAATCAGGTTATTCACAGGTATCTATAGGGATAATTCAATGGCAAAATTGATGTACATCCCAAATAATGATATACAAAAGTACTCCTTTTGTAGATTAAAATTGATGGTTAAAAGAACATTGGAAACCAACCAATCAAAATTCGAGAAAAGTATTCAAAGTTTTGAGTCAGCAAATAAGATAAAGTGGTCATAAACTTTTGGTACCAGAATAATTTACAGTCCAATGTCCCCTCCCTGCCTGTGTATTCAAAAGTTATCAGCAGAGGAAATGAATAGGACATAAACTTTGGGTACCAGAATAATTTACAGTCCAATGTCCCCTCCCTGCCTGTGTATTCAAAAGTTATCAGCAGAGGAAATGAATAGGACATAAACTTTGGGTACCAGAATAATTTACAGTCCAATGTCCCCTCCCTGCCTGTGTATTCAAAAGTTATCAGCAGAGGAAATGAATAGGACATAAACTTTGGGTACCAGAATAATTTACAGTCCAATGTCCCCTCCCTGCCTGTGTATTCAAAAGTTATCAGCAGAGGAAATGAATAGGACATAAACTTTGGGTACCAGAATAATTTACAGTCCAATGTCCCCTCCCTGCCTGTGTATTCAAAAGTTATCAGCAGAGGAAATGAATAGGACATAAACTTTGGGTACCAGAATAATTTACAGTCCAATGTCCCCTCCCTGCCTGTGTATTCAAAAGTTATCAGCAGAGGAAATGAATAGGACATAAACTTTGGGTACCAGAATAATTTACAGTCCAATGTCCCCTCCCTGCCTGTGTATTCAAAAGTTATCAGTAGAGGAAATGAATAGGACAATTATCTCCATGATTAGCGTAAGGGGAATAACTTAATAAGGATAAAAACTTGAATAGAATATATTCTAAATAAGAATGACAACATCCTTATATAAATATATACCTAAAATCATGTAAACCTAATTATTTACATAATACAGGGTGTTTCAATAGAAATGTCTTTTTTTAAATTTAATTGTGCAAAGAAAATAAAACACTTATATAAAAAGAAAATTTGGAAAACCTGTTAGCTGTGACAAATGTATAATCATTTTATATAATTGTTTTATTTTATTTTCTATGCTGTATGCATAACTAGCGGCTACGCCCCCTAGAGGCCTCTAGAGGCACTTGAGTAGGAGAGAGTCGAATTTAATAACCCAATTTCTTATTTTAGATTTCAAAAGAAAAAATTTAAAAAAATTTTGGGGGGCGGGTGCCCCCCTCTCATTTTTGATTTGAGTAAAAAAAATTATCATTTTTTGGGGGGGGTTGGGGGTGTCCCACCCCCCCAGAAAATAGTTATAAACCTTCACGGGACCTATGAGAAGCTACCCTGTTAAGAAGAACCCGATCGGTTCAGCGGTTAGCGAGATCCTTCGGTACAGACACACAAACACACAAACACACAGACAAACAGACATCCTGTTACTTTAGTATAAGGATTAAGTTTTTTAAAGAGACATTTCTCTTGAAACACCCTGTATAAGAACATCACAACAGATTGGCCAGTCAACGAGCATCGTGAATAAAATTAGAGGAGTCTAAAGGACACTTGACTGTAATAGCAAACGAGAAAATCCTCTTTAACTTATATAAAAATGTATGGACGGACGGCCATTTTGAATTAAAGAATGGCCATTAAAATATATATAACGAAACCAGGAAGGAAAAGAACATTGTACTGTAAATTTACATAACCCCAAAGTTTTATAAACACGTTCTCAAATTTGTTGGACTAAAAACTTCAAACTGCTTATAATCCTAATTGGTTTGTACAAACTTGCAGTGAGCAAACACTTCTACTAAGAGGTTTAATCTATAGAAAGGGCATTTTGCAAGCTAGAGTTTTGAACGAGTTTGCTTTTATGAAGTCTTTCATAAAACCTTTCTATACATGATTTATTTAAGGCTGAATTTCCGTGACCTTAGCAAAGCAACTGATAAAAATGGCCATGAATCAATTCACTTCAGGAGTGGTTTTATGAAGAACTTTATAAAAGCAAACTTGTTCAAAATTTTAAATAAATAATATTTGCTTTTCTTGTCATGATTATGCGGTAACTCCTAGGGGATGAAAATTGAACTTAAAATTTTCAAATCTAATTTTCTCAAAAACGGCTGCATTTTAGATTTTATTGAAAAGTAAAATGAAGTTACCTAACCTAGGGTAATGAAATGCACTATGTCCCAATTTAGGTTCCGACACAAAAGTCAAAGCACCTTCATACGCATTGTAAAAACGATCTCTAATTAGAGAGTAGCTGCATTACAAATAAAGTATTAAATATGTAGTAGCCTTGCAACTATTAATATTTGCACAGAATATTATTAGTGTTTGTGGATATTTTTGCAATCTTTGCGGGAAGGGATATTTTTTCTGAAGAACAAGGAAGACATTTACATCATTCTTTTGTGAAAGGGGAATTTTTTTCAGAGGTTTATTTCTCTTGGAAAGGTTGAGGTACCCTTCCTCAAGATAGTTATAAACCTTCCCTAGACCTATAAAAAGCTTCACTGTAAAGGAGAGCTACTTTGGCGAGATCTTAAGCTAAAAACTCACACAGACAGACATCATGTTACTTTTATATAAGGATTGGTTATTCATAAAGGTTTTCTATGGATAAAATATTGCTGCCTTCAATAACGGATATAGAATGCGTGGATATAGTGACAAGGATTTGTCGTCAATTTAGATTGCTTGTATGGATTTCATTTATTTGTTAGTTTGTTCATAAAGTAGGACGGGAGGGAATGGGGTAAAGGGGGTGGATGGGAGGTATCATTATTATAGCCAGCTGTGAGTATCCCATTATTAGAGTACTTAAAAATCTGGTGCAACATCCAGGTAATTATATATCTATTCCAGCAATGTTGCCAGGCAGAATAATCATGAAAATTCTAAATAGAATTGCATTTTCATTATGCGAAGCAACTATATACCAACTTTGTACATTTCTATTTTTTTACTTAATAACTAATAATTAGAATTGCATGGCAATCATAATCTTTAGAAATTGTACATTTCTAATCAAAAAAGTAAAATTAACAGGATCTGTGTCTGTCTATCTGTGTGTACAGAATGATCTATCTAACCACTGAACCTACACGGTTTTCCTTTACAATATATCTTCCCATATGTCCGGGGAAGGTATATACCTATTTTTGAGGAGGTCACCACCATCCCCCCCAAGTGAAATTTCCCCTAGAAAAATGGGAAAATGGGTGAAAGAAGGGGGATAATGCATTCCCCCAAAACATGCTCAATGGAACGAATTCTCACTCCCTTTACTTACAATATCAATAGCTTTTGTCGACTATATGGCATTAATAAAAAAAAGTGGTAATGGTTGACATCAAATTTACATGCAATTTTTCGAAATATGATGACATATTTTCGAGGTGATATTTTAGATAAAATATGACTTCATACTCATGTTTACATAATAACAACACATTTTTTTATTGGATTAGTCTTGGCTGGTATTGCAGACGTAAAACAAGAGTTTTAAAGAAGTGCACACAATTAGAAAATTATAATAACAATACAACCTTTTATTTTCTATTCCCTGTAGAGTATTAGTCTGGAGGTTATCAAACTTTTTTTATCCATAGAAAAAAAAGAATGATACATCTATAATAAGCAAAGCACTAACAAATCATGGATGATACAACGATGACAACATCCATAAAAGCGAAGCTATGAAACGGTAGGACAAACGAACATTAACACTTGTATAGTGTCAGAACTGAATAATCAGAATATAAATGTTAAAATTTGAAAAAACTGTTGAAACACAGGATAATGTTTAAGGACATACTTAAATTTTTAGGACTTAATTATAGAGATGCTTCGCTTATAACATTGTACGTTGTTGTTCTAGGAATTAGTATTCCAAAAATCAGTTCAAGCAGATAATTGTATCACATAGAAATTTAAAAATCAAAATGTTTAAAATGGACGTACGGACATTCTTGTAACGATTATAAAGTTGCTGCTCTTTCTAAATCATGCCTAACTACTACAGAAATCACCATGCAAAATTTGAAATCGAAAGGACAATTCTAACATGCCTAAATATACGAAAAAAAAGCTATTGTTCCGGACGGACGGACGGACCGACCCTAATTATAGAAAAGCTTTGCTTTTAAAAATGGACATAAGGCTGATATTCAAATGGCCAACAATATCAAATTTATGATTTTAATTAAATTTTTAAGGGGTTATTCTCTAAAATGCGATACGATACATGATTTTTCAGCATGGCTCAGACCCAGTTAAAATACAGCAGAAATTATTTGGAACCATACGGGAAAATTATTTAAGCACGTTGAATCCTTTTTAAATATTTGTTTGTTCATATCTTAAACATTATCTTTGTAATTTACATAAACTGCTTTGTATTAAATAGTTTTGGTGCTATCCCTCAAAGTGTATATTGACCACTTAACCCCCCCCCCCCAAAAAAAAAAATTATCTTTTACAACCATTAAAAATAAAGAGAGAGAGGGGGGGTACTATGCCTAACCCAGCGGAGATACCCAGTATACCCAATATGAATTTATCTTACCTAACCTGTAATAATAAACAAACTGAAAAAAACTACCCCCCTCCCCTTTTAATATTCAATCTATTTCAAAATAAGTGGAGGGGGGGAGGGGTACAGTGCTCGACTAGACAATTTGAGGGAAACTGTCTAATTTACATACATACACGTACTGGTTCGTATTAAAAATTCTAGACATTTTGTATTATCCACGGATATAAAGGATTAAGACAATAGATGATAAATTGATACCAATTATAATAAACAAAATAATCCCTTCTGTAGATACTTCTAATATTTGTGTGTATCAGTAAGGAGCAAAACAAGAGTATATCATGTATCATTAAGTTTGACATTTTGATGACATTTTTTCACAGAATTTGGTAAAAATATACATTTATTTAAATTATTTCATCATCAATCCATACATTAATGCATATAAGATGCCTGTTTTTCTGTCAATAATTACCTAAAGACCACACTAACTGATGAACCAAAATGGTTTTCCATTGCAATGTAAATTTTTTTATTACCTTTTATTTTTAAAAACAAAAATAAAGAAGGGGCAGTGGGCAACAACTACCCTCCTTCTAAAGTGCCCCTAGAGGCAGTGCTTCTATTTTATTTCATCTTTTAATCTATCCATTAACATGCCTGAAAAAAACCACTGCAGTAAAAAAATGGGTATTTGTTTCATATTAGTTTATTTTCACATACAATTTTGAAATTAATTTTGATATTAATTTTGATATTAATAAAAACAAGGACAGTTATGTTCGATAGTTTCATATTCCTTTTAAACCTCCAATGGGGATTCTTGTTACAATAAAGAATGATTTTAATATTAATATATAGCAACTTAATGAACATTTTAAAAGTGACATTACGTAGGGATCTAAGTGGATAAGACAATGGCCGATAAATTTATGTACATTCCAGATGATTATACACAAAATTACCCCTTCTGTAAATTACAATTAGTGGTTAAAACACTTAACTTAATTAACCAACCAATAAGTTTTCAATAAAAGTTCCAAAAGTGATTAAGACAAAGAATTAGAAAATATTATCATAAAACCTTTGGGGACTGGTGTAATAATTTGCCCAATGTCCCCTTCCTACCTGACTTTACGTTTAATGAAATATAATGATTTTTATTGTAAATTTTGTTTGGCAATTTAAATTGTATATTAGAATTGTAATCAGTGGCGTGTGGGTGTAACACTCACCCTAAAATTGAAATTGGGAAGAGCTGCGTTCTAATGTCTACCTCCCCCCCCCCCCTTATGGTGAATTGGTTTTCAGACTTCTCAACGATTTTGAAAACGGCCTTTTGAATGTTGTCATCCTTGCTTTTTCTATCAATAATATAAACTCTTTCCCCCAACTGAAAAAAAAATCTCCTATTACTCATCATAAGTCAAAATTTATTTTGCAGATGATGTTCGTTTATTTGACGTGGATCAACTTTTGTTTTCATCTTTGTTTTATATACCTGGGTAAAATTTTGTATAAAAGTTCTTTTTTGTAGTTTCCGGGCCCAAGTTTTACATGACAAAATTGCCCTCTCATCCTGATAATTCAAATAATTATTACCGAGACAATTAGGTATCCAATTATAAACATAAAGCAGTAAGTTTTTTTTGTCTGAAGCTTAAGATTTGAATAACTACTAAACTAATTGAGTTCCCTATTTTAAGGAGGCTTAACAAAGGTCCCAGGATTATTTTAGATTTTTGAATTTTTATGTTTAGGTCTTGAGATGTTTTTAGGCTATTATTCTGTTTTCCCTACAACTTTAAAAAGAGTTATCCTAGATGCTAGAGGCGCAGCCGCTAGTAATGTTATAAACGAAATAAATCTATCACCAGTTTTATTTTGATAAGCAATTTTGTAACAGGTGAAAATCGTTTTTTAAATAGACTTTTTTTTAATGATGTTTTTATCTAGTTTTTAAACGATTTCACTCTTTTATTTTTAGATGTTCGTTTGTCCGCCTGTCTGAATTGTTTACTTTTATGGATATTGTCATCCTTACCGGTTGTTTTAGGTTTTAACCATTTTTACCCTTAAGAAACAGATATAGATCATTAATTCACATATTTTATTAATATATCACTAAATTGATCTATAAATATTAAAACTTTTATAACAATAAACACAATACACTATAATAGAACAAGAAGGTATATTTAGAAATATCTCCGTTCCAACGGAGTAACTCTTTCAAACTAAACTACTACTAGAGTATTTTACTCTGCCTGTAGTTAAAAAATCGGTTCCAAAGTCATGTAATCAATGAATATTACAGTTTATTTTATATCAAATATAGACCTGCCATCCTGCTGTAATTAATTAGATATAAAAGACCAAAGAATCTGCCTTAAGATTGAGTGAAAGTATAATATGAAGTTGGTTTTATTCCTTCAAAACAACAAATATTTAATTTTAGTTAAAAAGTTTATGTTTTAAAAAATAGGTTGACAACATATGATCTTATGTCTTTTCATAATCTCTGCGAAAAACATATATCTTGTAATAGCTTTCTTGCAAACCTAACCTAACATAATAAAAAACATAATTTTATTAAATTATACCTTAATTTATGTAGATATAGTTTCTGAGCAGAATATCAATGTATAGTATCAAGAAAACAAAATACTTTAAACTAAATATAGGGAAATGCTGTTAACATAAAACTAAAATAAATGATAAATTTATTAAATTTGATTTAGCGAATCATCTAAAAAAATCTGTTGTTTTGTGGTTGCTCCGCAGTTGTTCTCTTTCTGTTGTGGTGTGGTGGTCTCTCTTGTTCTGTATTGTGTAGTCAAATAGTTAAGAGGTCCTCCCAGAGGAATGGTGTTCCTTTGATCACACCAAAATTATTATCATACTTAAATTATTATCATGTATAATAAATAAAACTGATACATTTACTACATTCCTGAAATCCAAAATTATTCTTGCCATAATAGCCATAATATTTATAACAATGATGGTGTCTTAAAAATAGTTTCTATTGGGGCTATGTCAGGCGTATGATATCAAAAATAAAGACGAATGGTTTACATTTAAAACCCAGGATGACATCGTATTAATCGTTAAAGAAGCGTCCGTTATTTAAAGGGTTGCCTGGTAGTTTAACCGATTGGGTCAGTCATACTTAAAGACGTTAGAAATATTGTTCACTGCTACTTTGCCAGACAAACAAGTTATAAAAGTCTTTTAGAAAACAATTTATGGTGAGCTAAATGAATAGCATTTGCTAAATTACTAAAAATATAATTTGCTGTAAAGATAAAACACCGGTAAATCTCTTCCCTAAAAATGTGCAAATTTGTGAACCTTGCTTTGCAAGCAAATACAAAATCACACACGCACAAAAAAAACATACACACACACACAAAAGAATAAATATAAATCATTGACACGCGGCAATTAAATGCACTCATAATAAACACCAAGGATTGAAAAAAACAAAAAAAAATATTAAATAAAGTTATTGCTAACTGCATCTCCTAAGCTTCCTATTAAGGTCTCAAATTCTAAAACCAAGCCAGTACTATAGTGGGAATTCTTATGTAATTTGTTTTCCAGTATGTTTTCGAAATCCCATAGTTTCCGCTGGATTAGAATCGGTTCTCAGTCATACAGAAAAATCATGTATAGCATCCTATTAGAGACAATTTTCCACTAATATTAAAATAACAAAACTGGTTTTAATCTTATAATTTTTCATTTTGATATCAGCGGGAAGCTGTCTAGCTACATCACATCAATGCGATTTGTAACTATTAAACATACGTACCTGACAAATTTCACGGGCAAGAAAAATAATAATCAATCCAAGTTTATCAACACATAAACTTTCAATAAAAAATATTCATTTTCTCTGCTGCTATAGAAGATAGATTGCAAATTAATTTGTAAAGGTTCCCTTTTCCAAAGAGCAAAAATGAGCAAATCCTGTATACAACTTACTTTGTCTGCTAGTGCAACAAAATTCATATTGATATTTTTTAAAGATTTTGTGATTTTTCATCATTCTTCATAACTTTTATTCAAATGTTCTTCTTCCTTTTTAAATGATCACTGTGAACATTTGCTTAACTCACTTTGTCCGTTTTCCGATCCATGTTTTTTGGTACTTTGCAACTTATGGATGTTGCCATCTTTTTTTTTATATCTTTCTCATAATTTTCTTTATCAACTTTATTATGCTGTTCAAAAATAATATCTAACTAATATAAAGGTCGTCTTAGTATAGGTTTTGATCTAAAACCTTTTAATGTTAATTTCTAATAGCATAGCTACTCTGTAACTAGGATACCTCAGTCTGTATGTACTCAGTCATAACAAAAGCAAATTAACTGCCAGGTTTAATGATTTTAATCATTTTAAATATAATGTAATTGGGCTATATTTCTCTTAATTTTAATAATTAATCCTACGACGATCATGCAAAGCTTCGCTATAATCAGGTCTATAAATGATAAACGTGGCTTATATATATGGCTAGAGTAGGGGGGGGGGGGGTGGGGGGGGATGCCTTGGTTCAATACAGACTCAACACATTGCAATGTACAGACAAAGGTTGTGCAATCGAAGAGTTGGTTGTTTATTGGGTTTTTATCTTACTTAATAAATACTCTCGGCTATTAAGTGCATTACACTGCAATTCACACACAAAGTATGTTCAGAGTGGCGTGAAGAGGACTTGCACCCAAAACGTCACCGAGACTATAAAAGATCTTAGTCAAGTCTAATTGTAGGGATGTCTATACTTAACATCATCTATTGGAGTAATTTTGTCTAATTTTTATTTAGACTTCTTAACAATGTTAAATATTAAATGGATTGTTTCACTGTTATGGATTTTTAAAGTCTTGTTATTGGATCTTCTTAGTTCTAGAAGTGCAGCTACTTAGAATGCTTACTATTTTTACTAATTAATTTGCCACTAGCCGCTAGGTTAAGGCGTGGAAGGTCATGATAATAGCCTAAAACCATCCCAAGACATTATTTGAGCTTTACTGAAAAGTACAACAACTAATTGGTATTAGTAATTTCGAGAAAGACTAAACTACATAACTTTTGTGTCACTTTTGAAGAGATTTTCTTCCCCCTTTCCCCTTTTTTTTCTCTTTATATGACGTCATATTAACCGTCTTCCTCAAAAGTGACACAAAAGTTATGTAGTTAAGTCTTTCTCGTAATTTCGAGATCTTATAAGCTTCAAACAAAAAATCTAATACTTTTTTGGTAGGGTATTGGTTGCGCCCCTAACATATATGGGCTCAGCATTCGAATAGAAAGGAATGGTTTGAAAAATAACCTCACTTTTATAAAAAAAAGCCTATAACCATGCCAAGACCTAAGTGACAGACAAAAACAGAGGGGGGGGGGCTACCTCAGGCAAAATTTAATTTTAGTTTTAAAAGAAAAAGATGTAAAAAATTGGGGAGGGGTCATTTTTTCCAAGGGCGTTTTCTCTCGGAAAGGTGGTGGTACATTATCCAAAATATTTTGAAACTTGGACATACATTGTAAAACCATTTCGGCTACGCGGTTAGCAAATTCCTTTGTACACACACACAAATAGACATCTTGTTACTTTTAAAGGATTGTTAGGCCCCAGCCTCAACTCATATCTACATAATACAAAGGAGGGAATTGACATTTGGACTGTAAATTATATTGGCTTAATTCTCTAACTTTTTGATTTTGGGTACATTTAACAAGTCTTGATTCTTAGGTCCAAATTTAGTGTCAAACTCTATAGCAGTGTTTTAATTTTAGAAGAAAACTTTCTTGTAAGAAAATATATAAAAAAAAATTTCCGATCTCCGGAATGATATATGCTCAATTCTGATGCTAATAGTAATTATGATAATTTTTATAACAGTCAATAGAGGGTTAAAAAGCATTTACTTTTAGTTATGATATTTATTACAAGATGTCCTTTTTTTGTTTTTTTTTACAACAAAATTGTTCAATTCAAAAATATTTTTAAAATACTTTTTTAATAATCTATATAATGTTATAGATTTATTCTTTTTTCCGTTCAGCTCTGTAATAACAAAAAGAATTAAAATTAAGAAAATTTTAAAAACGTTATCGAAAATATTAATAATTAAACTATATGCTTTTTTTGTAATTCTTGCTCCCATCAAAATTCGAACATCATTATATTTTGAGACTGTAAGTTTCTATTCTATGACGTTGAAAGCTGTTTATAAATTATTCGTAGCTTATTAATTATGACTTATAGTGTAGCTTTCAGCTTCAATAACTAAAAGTTTTAGACAATTTATAATATTGTTTTAAGTAGATGAAAATTTACTTTTTTTCTCAAAGAAGGTTAGTTTAGAAAATTTAATTTGTGGTCAAAGTGCTCCACTTTCGAAATAGGGGTTAATTGTTTTTCTCGTATTCATTCTAATCCGGTGGATAGGAACCGGTTCTCATCCATACGAAAAAACTATGTCTAACATCGTATTATATTTATCCAGCTTTCTACGAATATAAAAATGTACAATCAAAAGATTAAAACCGGTTTTTTTAGCCGGTGCCTCCGGCACCTCGGGGCTAAAAAAACTAGTTTTAATCTTTTAATTGTACATTCTATATCCGCGGAAAGCCGTTTATAATACGATGCGAGAAATAACTATTATATAATTCTAAAGTAGATGACACAGACTTTAGTTATGTTTTGAAAAAATTCGTTTGAAAACATCCATATATAGCGAAGCACAAAAATTCATGGAATGGACTTAAAGAAAATCGCAAATCTTTTTTAAAATATGGTTTATGTCTTTTATAGCATGACCGACAGACAGACGAACAATTAGATGCGCATATCTCAATCTCACAGGAATCTTCACTAAAAATTTCAGCTTTAATAGCTGCTGAGAAAATTACATTTCCTTCATAGTGTTACAGACTACCAGAGCTTGACCTTTAAATCGTTTATAGGTGATTTAAACCGGGGCGATTCATTCAGCTCACCATCAAATTATTTAATACCAATCTTTAAATTGAATTTGCATGGGCGATTTGGCGCGGGCAGTGGCGCGGCAATGCCACTCACCGAGTGGCATTGCCGGTCCAAATCCGGGTGAATCATATGTAATAAATGGATGTTTTTTTAATTACTTTAATATTTTATTGCAAAACTATCGAGAAAACATTATTATAGTTATTTTTAAAATAAATTATATATTAATGTTTTATATAAAATACCATACTGACACGGCAATTTATATAAAATACCTTACTGGCACGGCTTTAAGTAATAAAGTTGTACTGGCGCGGATCGATATTTTAGTGAGTGCGCAAGCGATCTAAAAACACCGCGCCGAAAATCTTTTAAAAATCAATGTTTTATAGGTGCGCTGTGGCTCACCATCAGCACACCTACGGTTCACCTCTGAATCGCCCCGATTCAGCGCACCATAAAAACGATTTAAAGATCAAGCTCTGAATTCTAGAGTAGCTTTGCTTTTAATAAAAGATTTTGTTGCATATAGAAGAAACGACTCGACTATCTATAATTAGATTAACCTATAACTTTCTTTATTTTATATTTTAAAAATAACATGATTAAATTAAATGGAGAGAAAAAAATAATTTATCACATTGAATTAACACAACAATATACTTTAAAAGTATAACAGATGAAAATAAATATGCTTTTAATATGAAAATAATAATGTTACATCTAGAGAATTTAAAATGTAAATGTACAGGGTGTCAAACAAATTTTTTAATTGTCAATGCTTTTCCATAATTAGGGCTAATCCGTCAGTACATAATTAAAAGATGGCCAATAAATTGTGTAGGACTGCCCTTCCATTTTTTAGACCCACTTCACATCCCCCTTTTAGATTCCTGTGCACGCCACCTGGTTGCAACTTTTAATGTCGGGTACCCTGTACACTTAGTGCATAATTTTGGCACATGTAAATTACATAAAGAATTAAGTTTTTTAAAAGTGAAATGTAACATAGGTATTTATTTCCAGAGAGAGGGGTAGGGATCATTAGCCTACATAGTACAAAGGTGATTAAGGCTTTATAATTAAAATCTTATTATTCTAAAAAACTTTGGGTAATTTTATTGAAATTTGATTGGTTGGTTCCAGACTAGTAATATCCAACTTTTCAAAGTATAATTCTAATCTATATAAGATAAATTGTTTATCATCATTGAGGATTCATATGAATTTATAAATTGTCCGTTGTCTTATCCCATAAGATTCTTGCTAATATTGAACAGAATCAAACTGTCCAGACATTGCATTCAGTTCCTCTCTACTACTCCCAAGATACCTAGATAGATAGATAGATATTTAGAAACATAGATAGATAGATAGAAATGTGGTAATGGGGTAATACTAATCCTCTCTATATAGGAACATACCCATAGGGTATGGATGACGCCTCTAGTACAAATAAAAGTATGTAGTTAGAGTCCAGTTTCAAAGTAGACATTAAGCCAATCAGTTAACGGATATGCAAAGTTTTAAGTTATTAGGACAATTGTATAATGCAGAAAAATACATATTCGTAGAAAAAAAACAGAAATAAAAAAAAATATGAATATGAAAAAAATTAGTCAATGTTTACCTAAAGGGAGTTAACACCTTTTTCTTTAATTTGGGTTTTTGGTTATGCACATATTTTTTAAATTTATTTGCTTTTAATTATTGGGTACAGGTTAGATCCATGGAGTTAGGGCACCGCTGGTATGGCCCTACAATTTCATGTATGGTTAGCGCCCTTAAAGGGGTTAAACATGACAAAATTACCTACCTTGTTTCAATCTATTTCAAAAATTAGAGGGGAGGGTTTTTATGCTCACTTTTGACGAAGACCAATCTGTCCCACTTTTGAGCAAGACGATTCCCTTTTCTCCCATCTCTTTTGAAGAGATTTCCCCCCCCCCCTTCCCTTTTTTTCCCTTTATATGACGTCTTGCTCAAAAGTGGGACAGATTGGGCTTCGTCTCACTTTTAGGCAAAGCATCAAAAAAAAAAAAAGATAATAAAATAATAGTCAGATAGACAGACAGATAAATAGATACCTAATTATAGAGGGAGGATTCAAGGCAGCCAGATGAAGCCTATCTCTTGGCTCTTGAACAAGCACCCAACAATCACAATTCTCTTTGTACTTCTCCTAAACATAAACAAGGATGACAACATCTATAATAAAGTGAATATCTTAAGAAAGAATAAGTTAGCAAATAGATATATTTAAATTCTACAACTTTTCAAGTGAAAATTTAAAATAAGTAACTGAACAAAGTGTCTAAAAAATCAGCCATGTGACGTCATAAAAATGAGGGAATATCCATCTTTTTTTTAAGGGGCTTCTTGCCTACTTATCCTCTCAACTCCATCATTTTTATGACGTCACATGGCAGATTTTTGAGACACTTTGTCCAGTTACTAAAATCACATAGGATATAATCATAGAGCAGCTTCACTATTAAATATTGACTTACTCTTTTAGTAGAGTGGTATCTTGAGGACATATCTAGACTTGCTGTTAGCTTCCAACCATTGAAATTAAATTCTCTCAGTAATCTTAATAGATAGACAAATTGATATGCAATAGGTAGATAGATACAAATACAGAAAGAAATATAAATAGATAGATAGTAAATGTAGATAGACTTGACTGGTATACAATAACAATGCTTTGTTTATTTGTGTTCCAGAACTATAGAGAAAGAAAAATATATAAACAGACTAATTGGATAGATAGATGGATAGACAGTTAGATGGATATTCTAATTATGACAGGTATAGAAGAACAATTCTCTGTTCATCTGTGTTCCTGAACTATAGAGATAGAATATAAAAAGAGATTGACAGACTAATTGGATAGATAGACAGGCAAGATAGATAGATAGATCTAACCTGGACAGGTACAAAAGAACAATTCTTTGTTCATCCCCAGTGCCAAAACTTCCACTGAAAGGGGATCCAGTCAGCTGAAAAAAATTTATTATTATGCATTATAAAATTGTCTAATATATGATACGATACACGATTTTCAGTATTTTTCAGCACCGGTTCTCAACAAGTAAGAAAAAAAATTCTCACCCTCCATTCCACGTCATTTTTGTGTTCTACTTCTTTGTCCAGAAATTTGGCACCTTCCAACTGATCTCTAAAGATATAAGATTATTGAAGTAAACTGTAGCACTGCTGTTTTGTTAGGTCCATAACTCAAGGATTTTTATTTATAGAAAACAATTAAAGTGATAAATATTCCTAAAACCAACATTGGACTAACCTGAATTTCTTTAAATGTAAAAATCAATAATTTTATTTGTTTTTATTGGGCAAACTAAAACCGATAAAAACTTTTTTTAATATGATATTATAAAGACAAGGACAATTATGAATGTTTACAGCATAGTTATAACAATACCTGATAAGCTTGACAATATTTTCATGTGATCCACTCTTAGCTCCAGGCCCACTGCAAAATCTAAACATTCAAAAAGTAATAGTTTTAATAAAACTTTAGTATTATGTCTTATGTATTTATAAAAGGTAAGTATGTTTCAATTTCAATAAATTTAAAATTCTTTTTAGATATAGTATTATCTACTTTTTTGCTTGAAATTTATAACACCTCTCATAGTTTATCCATAAAATGTTGGGTAACTCATGTGAGTCGTAGTTTTGAACCCAAACGAGAAAGGGAAATCTATTTGTAAATTAACAAGGATGACAACATCCATAAGTAGCGAAGCACAAAAATTGTGGATGGGAATACGTAGAAGTAGATTTAAAGTGTATTTATTAAAATCAATAATAGATTTTTGGAGAAAATAAACATGAAACCTTGTTTTATTTTGTATGATGAAGATGGTTAAAGTAAATTACATACTAGATGCACATAACAAATAACAATGGGAAAAATATTTTGAAATTGTTAATGCAAAAAAGTTTTATAATTGTACCAAAAATGCCAAAGATATGGGGAAATATATCAACATATAAAAATAGCAAAAAACCTGCTAAAAGGCAGTTTGGCCGCCATTGTTTCTTTTCTTAAAACGCCAGAAATTTAATTTCAATATCTTTAACTGAAAAATTTATGAAAATTGGACCATAAACACCAAAGATATGGGTAAAAATGTGAAAAATAGCCAAAAACCTGCAAAAAGGCAGTCTGACTGTCATTGTTGTTTTCTTCAAACGACAGAAAATTTAATTTTGATATCTTTAACTGAAAAAATTTCGAAAATCGGACCATAAACACCAAAGATATGGGGAAAAATGTGAAAAATATAAAAATAGCCAAAAACCTGCAAAAAGGCAGTCTGACCGTCATTGTTGTTTTCTTCAAATGACGGTAAATTTAATTTTGATATCTTTAACTGAAATAATTTTGAAAATCGGAGCATAAACACCAAAGATATGGGGAAAATTTAGAAAATATAAAAAATAGCCTAAAACCTGCTAAAAATTAGTCCGACCGCAATTGATGTTTTATAGTTAATTGTGCTCTTTAATGATGGGAATGTTGTCAAAAAAATTCAGCTCTCTATCTTTTAAAGGAGCCGAGAAAATCACGTTTCCCCCAATTCATTAATTACGGACGGACGGACAGACGGACGGACGGACAGACGGACAGACGGACGGACAGACGGACGGACGGACATTGTGAATTATAGAGTAGCTTCGCTACTAAAAATTGTCAGTTTTTGTAAAGTAAAAGTTGTCGCAAATATAGGTATTAAATGGCATATATTGTTTTTTTTTTCATTTGACTGAGAAGCAACATAAAGTAACATTTTTCAAAATTTCGGACATAATTTATTGAACTTTTTATTAATTACTAGTAGCTAGGGCCTCTTTGTTTACTGGAGGGAGAGGGTTGGGGGTTAATTCGAGCCTCTACTCTCAATTCAGATTTGAAAAGAAATAGTAAATAAAAAAAAAAAAATTTGGGGGGGGGGGTATTTTTCTCTTGGAGAAGTTTTCTGGACATATACAGATCTTCACTGTAAAGGATAAGGATATCTGTTTAGCGGTTAGTGAGTTCATTTCCTACAGACACAAACACAGGGAGACAGACAGAGAGACATCTTGTTACTTTTTACTTGAGGCTAAACATAGTTAAAATTATTGACTAAAGTATATGCATTAAAAGCAATTAAAAACTAGATAGAGCTAGTTTTAATTTTATGATGGTAAAAAACAAATCACCAATTTATCATCCTTTGATGAATGTTAAATGTTTAGCATATACTGTAGGAAAAATAGGTAGGTAGGGGACATTTGACTGAAAATAATTATTATGGTACCAAAAGTTTTAAAAACAGGTAATCTGATTCGTTGGCTTAAAAGCGATGTGTTCTTTTATTGAATTTTTATTTCAAATTTCAATGGAACCCAAAGTTTTACGTTATCATATTCGTTGGGTAAAACTTTGGGTACTTTTATTAAATTTTGATTGACTGGTTTTTATTGATTTTGATAGACCATTTCTACCATTAATTTTATTCTACAGAAATTAAGCGAATCCCATATACCTACTGGAATAAATCTTAAAATTTTGTATTTTACTATTCACGGAAAACTGTTTACAAAACAATACAATTGATATATATTCCTACCTTATTTTATCAATGCTGTGAAACCCCAACGCCATCCACTCATTGATCTAGAAAAAAAGAACAGTCATGTCCATAAGTAGGGCAGATTATATGTTACAAGATACTTGGATGAGAAAAGAATACTGCAGTATTATAAACAGATTCTTAAGAAATTATTGTAGAATTGAATAAACTGTAAATAAAAATAGTAAAAAATCACAAAACCCAAGAAGAAAAATATGTACATATACACGAACGGTTTATTAAGATAACATTACTCTAAATATAGAGTAGCTGCCCTTACGAAAGATAATATTTGAAAATCAATCTTCCCGTCGTTCTAAGAGATTTGTATGATCATATGCTGATAATCAAGATAATTCGCTGGATTTTTTTGTTGCAAATAGTTGATTTTCCATAGAGCATCCAGTATACAACTTATTTTGTTTGCCAATGAGTTTTGCAAAAGATATATAAATATTTTTAATAAAGGTTTCGTGATTTACTTCATTATTCTTATGTCCTCTATTCTCTTTAAATTTTGTACTTTGCTATTTATAGATGTCGTCTCCCTTGATCACAAATTTACGGACAATCTAAAAAAACATTTGTTTGGTCTAGATCCGTAAATTACAGCACTCACCGGTTTTACTTGCATAGACGTAGTTGAGATCTTGTTGATGACAGGAAACTCCAGCTTCTGGTGGAATATGATGATGCTCTTGTCATCCAGCTGGTTAGAGATCTTGGCGGCGAAATATACCTCCCAACCTTAGAAAAAGAGTTTAATTAAGATTTTAGTTAAAGGCGATTTCCCCCTAAAACCTCCAGCTAAGATAATGTACCTGCTAATTTTAATCCACCTATCAGTGTTGCTACTAGACGTTTGGCAAAGAAGTCCTCATCCCCGCTTGGCCACCACGGCGAACCTAAACAAAATAAATCAAATTAACCAAAAAAAGAACGATTGCATATAATTGTATACAAAAATCCAACTTATCTAAATTCTTTACTAGGGTGATATACTTTGGCTTGTAGTAATCTAATTATATTTACCTGATAGTTCAAATCTTGTAGAATGATATTCTGAGGATTGTGGTAAACTAATTATATTTACCAGATATTATAAATTCTTGACTAGAGTGATATTCTCTGGCTTTTAGTAAACTAATTATATTTACCTGATAGTTCAAATCTTGTAGAATGATATTCTGTGGCTTGTAGTAAACTAATTATATTTACCAGATATTTTAAATTCTTGACTAGAGTGATATTCTCTGGCTTGTAGTAATCTAATTATATTTACCTGATAGTTCAAATCTTGTAGAATGATATTCTGTGGATTGTAATAAACTAATTATATTTAACAGATATTTTAAATTCTTGACTAGAGTGATATTCTCTGGCTTGTAGTAAAATAATTTATTTGCCTGACATTTTAAATTCTTGACTTGAGTGATATTCTCTAGCTTGTAGTAAACTAATTACATTTACCTGATAATTTAAATTCTTGACAAGAGTGATATTCTCTGGCGTTTAGTAAACTAATTATATTCACCTGATAGTTTAAATTCTTGACTAGAGTGGTATTCTCTACCTTGTAGTGAACTAATTATATTTACCAGATATTTTAAATTCTTGACTAGAATGATATTCTCTGGCTTGTAGTAAACTAATCATATTTACCAGATAGTTTAAATTATTGACTAGAGTGATATTCTCTAGCTTTTAGTAAACTAATTATATTTACCAGATAGTTTAAATTCTTGACTAGAGTGATATTCTCTGGCTTACAGTAAACTAATTATATTTACCAGATAGTTTAAATTCTTGACTAGAGTGATATTCTCTGGCTTGTAGTAAAATAATTTAATTGCCTGACATTTTAAATTCTTGACTAGAGTTATGTTCTCTAGCTTGTACTAAACTAATTATATTCACCTGATAGTTTAAATTCTTGACTAGAGTGATATTCTCTGGCTTGCTGTAAACCATTTGGCCACGACTGAAATTGTATAAATTTTGATTTAATCTATTTAAAAAATCTGCTTTGACATAATTTTGCTGTGTGTTTTTCCTTAAAACAGTTTTTAAGCAGGTTTTAGAATTCTTTTGCATTGTTTGCAACTCCCCTGGGGAAATAACTTAATAAATTTAGTCCATTGTCTATTTTCACCAATAAATTCATTCTTCATAGATAGAGGTTATGCTGTTCATCATAATTGGGGTGCCCATTAATTAATCATTCATTGTCCTATACCTGCATCCCTGTAAACTGTGAAACAATGATTTTAGCCCTAACAACATCCCAATTAATACCTGTTGAATGAGGTTAGGTATGAGGTGAAGTACATCTGGGTTAGCATCAATAACTCTCAGTCTGTCGGCCTTGTTCAGGCTGATACAGAACATCTCTTCGGCACTTGACAATCTTAAATAATATAGATATGTTCAATTTTCTTCTTTTTAACTCCTTTACAAGGTTCCCTACTCCAAAATCTTACTTTCACCTATGAGAAGCTTCACTGTAAAAGATAATTATATCGGTTTACCTGTTAGCAAGATCCGTTGGTGCAAACCACAGATAAACAGACAGACAAACATCCTGTTACTTTATGGAAGGGTTACTAATAAAAAATGATAGTTAAAATTTAAAGGCTTACCCAAACGAATCACAATTGTTCTGAAAGAATAGCGAATCTGTTGTACTGTTGAAATTTACTTTTCCTGATATTTGGTGTTCATAAGCCCTAGATTCTAAATTTATGGCCTGTCTATAAGTCCATGTTTGTCTGTCAGTCTGACCTAGTCAATTATGACAATTTTTAGAAAATTGAGGAATGCAAAAAAACACAAAAAAAAGCTAAAAAATGAGTAAGCTTATTATAACAAATGTATAACAAATGAATAGACAAACATTTAGAAATTATAGAGAATCTTAGCTATTGAAAACTTTGAATGGCCTAGAGCGTAGCATAATTATAAGGTATGAACATCCCTATGTAGACCATACTGCTTGACTGTAGCGTTTTCACAATGTCCAAGAACATCTTCCTAAAAATAATAGATATAGTAGATCTAGATGATCAATGACCATAATCCTTCAATCTTAAAAAGGAATTTAAAAGCAGACGAATCTTTTTGTTTATTTTTTAGTATATGAAATGTATTCCTATAATGGGAGCGAAAAATTGATGAACGTTATAATTTTCCAAAAGCTTATTTTATTCTAAGAAATTCAACTTTTTCTAGCTATCTTATCATATTTATTTTGTCATGTTTCCAATTTATACTATAGGGAAGAAATTATAAATTTTTTACTGAGTTGTACAAACAAGTCAAACAAAAGCTTTGTTTTTTAAAGTACTTGTCCACGAATTTCTTTATTAATAACAACTACAGCATGCTATTATAAATCAGATGTTACCTTATTTGGATACAGGTCTCACCAGAAGTACCAGTCCATGGGCTTCCTGATAACTTTAACTGTAGGACGATTCCATCTTTACCCTGCAAGAGTTAGCATTATAGGTTTATATAAGTCTACCTTCTTAGAGACCAATACACCTAACTTTTACATAAATACACTTAATGTATAAAATTAATAGTAAAATGGCAAATAAAGATCCAAAATGATGCTGTCAAAAAAGTGTTAAGGTGTTTTTATTATAGCAAAAGATTTGGAAAATGAACGGGAGAGTTAAGTTATGCTTTATAGAACAGTATCATATATAACTATTAACTAATTGTGGTTTATTAAAATTAAAAATCGTTTTTGAAATAATCTTACCTTTTCAATAATTCTTGCTGAACTAGTTCCCCATTTTTGATCAATCAGATGGGTCAATCTAAATATAGGAACAAATACAAATTCAAAATACATAATACTTTATATATACTTGGCCTCTAAGGTTCATCCCAGCCAGAGGTATTAATACACCTGGTAGTCACTATTGACTATATACCTGGCCTTCAAGGTTCCAGGTAAGTTAATCAGGATCAGTTTATCCCTTCCAGAGGCTGTAACACATATGTTAGTTACTACTGGCTACACACCTGGGCTCCAAGGTTCCAGGTAAGTTAATCAGTGTTAGTTTATTCTATCCAGAGGTAGTAACACTCATAGTAGTTACTATGGGCTATATACCTGGGCTCCAAGGTTCCAGGTAAGTTAATTAAGATCAGCTTAGTTACTATTGGCTATATACCTGGGCTCCAAGGTCCCAGGTAAGTTAATCAAGATCAGTTTATCCTATCTAGAGGTAGTAAAACACATAGTAGTTATTATTGGCACCAACCTGGCCTCTAAGATTCCATGTAAGCTAATCAGGATCAGTTTATTTCAGACATATGTCTACTAGAAATTTATTCAATAGATCTTAGACGATGGAAATTTGAAACTGTCGGGTCAATATTTCTTTAATATTCCCCCTAGTTTCTAACTGTCCAAAGACGTTTAAAACAATTAGGGAAAGGGTTGAATTTGGACAGGAAACCTAAATATTAAAATCTTTTCTAAATTTATACGATCCTGAAAGTTAATATTTACTGATATTTTCCAATAAATTTTTTCGTTTCGTCAAAATTTGGAAAAATAGCCAATATGGCTGTCTAGAAAAAACACGAAACCTCTACACCTAATATTTTCTCAGTGTTTTTTTTACTTTTTATACAATTTTTTTTAAAAATTAAATACTGATGAGTTTTTTATTTTTATAGAATGAATTATAAAAAAAATAATATTGGTTGATTGGTTTTTGCGATATCAGAACTCAGAACCATATCAGTTTTACTTTTAAACAATTCAATAAATATGAAAACTTTAAAAATTAAATATTGATGAGTTTTTTTTATTTTTTTAGAATGAATTATAAAAAAATAATATTGGTTGATTGGTTTTTGCGATATCAGAACCATATCAGTTTTACTTGTAAACAATTCAATAAATATGAAAACTTAGATATAAAATTTGTATAATAGATAAGACTTTTAAATAATTTATTCTCCCCTTTCTTTATTCCAAAAATCTCGATTTTTCTTTCATTGTCATATCCTAGTATTTATTATGTGTATTTGTATTGTCGTGTGAGTATGTGAGAGGGTTGTAAAGGATAGATAAATTACCACCCCCCCCCTCACATAGCTGTTAAGACTTAAGATTTTTTGTTTCAGGCTTTCAGCGTATCTACTCTATAATAATCCACCTTCCAAAGATCCAACACCCTACATTATCCAACCCTCCACCCTGCTTACTGTCTTCTACATTTCAACTCAACCATATATCAAACTTGCTCATATCATAAAGTGAAAGAAAAGTTAAAAAATAAACCACCAATAACCATTAAATAATGTATTAATCATTCTAACTCAAGTAATATGTACTAATTTATTATTTAACCTAACATACTAACAAAACAATAATCATAACTTTTTTTACTTTAATGAAATAAATAATCTAAATAAATAAATAAACTATGTTGACTTAAATAAAATGAAAATAAATATTTTTATTTTATTTGGATTGGAGTTAGTTTTGTAAATTGTAACGATTTGTCCTTGTTCTCTAAGGTCTCATATTTCCTGTATCATGAGTTGACCCTTAGCTTTATGCGGTCATAAATGTTCCCCCCCCCCCAAAAAAAAACGCTTTTATCAATATACCTTGTATATTGGGGAATATTAACAAGGATTAAAACATCCATAAAAACTAGTACTGAAACTTTATGACAAACGGATACAGGAAGCAAATGCCTACATTACCAGAAATGAAAAAAGCTATCCGCTTTCTTACGGAGATTGACCAGCCCTAATTATAAAAAAGCTATTGTTCTGTAAGATTAAAACGATTTCTGAAACTGTATAACAAACGGATAATAACACAAACACTTAAATAGTTCAGAATAGTCGACAAATAGTCGACGGACAAACTGACCCTAATTATAGAAAATTATTGTTCTGTATGAACTTGAAGATCTCATATTTCTCATGTGAGTTCAGTTAAGTTGACCCTTCCAGTTTCCCTTCCTTAATCAGGTGACATAAATTTTTCCTCCCCGCCCCCCCCCCCAAAAATAAATATTGTACAGCGATTAAGGCGCGAAGATATGTTAATTTTATTTACCATAAAAACGAGTACTTTTATTATCAAACTGACATTATTCTTTTATTTTAGTAATTATGGGAAAATTGAAACAAATTTAAAATGCACGGAAAAATGTCTATAAAAATTTTAAAAAACTTAATTATGAAATAGCTTCGCTCCAAAAAAAATAAAATACTGAAGGGAAACAAACTAATCTCAAATCTTAAATATATATGAACATAGCTTTGTAAGTATGTCTGTCCAGGCGATAAATTTAATTCAAAAAATAGATATTTATCAAATTATCACATCGTATTATAAGCGTATGACCGGAAAGTAAAAACGATTTCTTTCAACTGAAGTCCAAAAAAACCGTATATAGTTATTCCGAATTTTACGATTTGTATTTAATAAAAGATAGACAGACAAAAAGAAAGAACTAAAATTATTAAAGTGATTATCTAAATTTGGTTACTATCATCATATCTTTGTAGTTTGTATAATTGATCAAAAAGCCTTCATAAAACTCCTAGGAAAGTTTTTTATCCGTGGAGATTAACAGACATCCTATTATTTTATTCTTTGGTTTTCAATGATAACTATGATATATAGACAGAACAGAAATGTACAATCGTTTGATTATTAAAACCAGTTTTTTTAGCCCCGAGGAGCCGTTTAACTATGAAAGAAATAGCTATCTGTCTTAAAGAACGAACGAATTAAAAAGTAAAAACTTTGTATATTTGTTTTATTCAAAAAGAGTAGGTTTTATTGCAATTAGAGTCTTCCAACTAATTCACTTACAATTTTGCTTCATATCCGTGTCATGTTATTTAGTTGACCCTTTTTAAAAAAATTTAAATTTCCCTTCCTTGCGAAAGAATGTTTTTAAAACTTAAAACATATGAAATGATATTATCACAGATATTATCATCAATCTATAATATAATTGGCCAAAAAGCCTTCATAAAGTGTTATAAAGCATATAGAGAAGTTTTCTATATTCCAACTTTCAATATGTAACTTTGAAGCAATTTTGTTTGTTTTCTACATTACCGAATACTTTGTGAAATCAATTCGTCTTAAATGTAACTTTTCTTAAAAATAGGTTTCTAAAACTTGAAATATAATTTTTAACTTTTCTCACCAATGAATGATGAAAGTATAAATTTAAGAACAATTTGAAATATTTACCCTCTAACGGCTAATTTATTTACTATAATTTCATCGTATTAAATCCAAATTTAATCTTGTTTCTCCCCCCCCCCCCACCCCAATTATTACCATACCATTACCAGGTTGGTTACGATATTATATATTTGTTTTTTATCCGTGGACCGTGTGACATGAAAGATTAAGCATCAAATCCTCCCCCCCTCCTCAAAGGGGAAATTAGCATAATTCTTACATGTCTACCTAATAATTATAAAACATACATAAGTAGCGAAGCTCTAAAATTATGAATAATAAATAGACCATTTGGAACAATGTATGGTTGTCTTTTGAAGCATTAAGCTAATAGAAAAACGTTAAAACTTAAACAATTGAATTTACAATTACATAATCCTAAATTTGCCTAAACTTAAAATTGTTTATTAATTATTTCTTATCAGTTCAGCATTTTGATTTTTGATTATTATTTATTATTGTCAACTGTCCTATCCCCTCCTAATATTTATGTTTTTCCCCCTTTTTTTTGGGGGGGGGGGGGAGCTAAACAGATATCCTATTACCTCCTAATATTTATTACATACAACACCAACCCCAATTTTAGGGGGTTACATGGGGGGGGGGGGGGGCGCGCATTACCACTCCGCCCATATTATTATTCATAATGAGCGGTGAAAATGGACAAAAAAATTGTAAAATATGGAAAATAGGAATTAGCGAAGCTTTTCTATAATTTGTGTTGGTTATAAACGTCAGTTAGTATTACTATTTTATATAATTTATAGACAGAATACTTATTTTATAATTATACTTATGCATTTATGTTAATGTTCCCCCCCCCCCCAAGAAACAAAACAAAACAAAACATATGGAAAATTCAAAATACTAGGAATTAGCGAAGCTTTTCTATAATTAGTGTTGGTTATAGACGTCAGTATGTTAGTATTTATATAATTTATACTTATAGACAGAATACTTACTTATAATTTTGATTATACTAATGCATTTATGTTAATGTTTTGCTTTAATGGATATTGTCATCCTTGTTAAAAATATTTCACACATCCGATCCCATTGAAGATATCTAGAATATTATAAATCTTAATAATTTCTTGGAAACCAACAACAAAGAAAAATTTGTAGGGGGTAATTAATGATTCCTTGAAATTTCATTTGCTTACAGACCTTTGAAGTGACAACATTTGAACATTTGTTTTATTTTTATTTCTTGCTATCGTTATTATGGCGGAACAAGGACAGAGAGTCAGAGTTGGGCGCAGGCGCAAGCCGGTAGCGATGGATGCCCGTACACTTACCTGTACAGATCCAGAACCAAGTTTATACCCCGACCTGATGCCTGGATGGTACGCCCATTATCAGGTCCTTCACAGATCTTTTAAAGATATATCTTCGCTGCTTTACAGGTCGGGGTTCCAGAGTGTTCGGAATATGCAGGCGATCAGACTATTTAGTGAAGGAATTGGTATATACCAATTCCTTCACCAAGCCCTTCCATCTTCGCAGCGTACACGCGAACAAAACCAACTTGTTCTGCAGCAAATGGAAGCAAAATGCAACGGTTACCGTGACGACGTTATCCAGGCGTTAGCTGTCTATGACCGTGCGATAGGATTAGATGGCACAGTAGATCTATCAGATGAAGACGAATATCCCGATATCTCCGGCGATGTAAATCCATCTTCCGATGATGGAGATATTGACGCCATCCTGGAAGTTCTGGAACACGAAGGTGGCGCGAGCGAAGGTGACGAATATCCCGATATCTCCGGCGATGTAAATCCATCTTCCGATGATGGAGATATTGACGCCATCCTGGAAGTTCTGGAACACGAAGGTGGCGCGAGCGAAGGTGAAGGTGATGACTCTGATGAGTCAGTGATCATTATCGATTGAGTTGAGAATGAGATCGCATTCCTGTGAATATTTAGTTAGATTCCACATAAATAACATAACTTGACATATATATGCTATAATAATAAAACTATGAAAAATAATTTTCTTATTTTTATTTAATTTAATTTGTAATTGCGATGCTGCTCTATAATTTGAATTATAATTGAAGAAGTAAGCTCTGTTTGTCTGTAGCTAAGGATCTCGCTAACCACTGAACCTATATGGTTCTCCTTTACAGTACAGCTTCGTATAGGTCCTTAGATGGTTTTATTTGTGTACTTATTTTAACTTTGAATTGAAGACATAAATTTAAAATTATCAATAGCTATAGTATTAACTTTAACAAACAAAAACATTTAAAGTGCCACTAGAGGCCTCTAGGGGCGTAGCCGCTAGTAAACTTATAAAGAAGTAAGCTCTGTTTGTCTGTAGCTAAGGATCTCGCTAACCACTGAACCTATATGGTTCTCCTTTACAGTACAGCTTCGTATAGGTCCTTAGATGGTTTTATTTGTGTACTTATTTTAACTTTGAATTGAAGACATAAATTTAAAATTATCAATAGCTATAGTATTAACTTTAACAAACAAAAACATTTAAAGTGCCACTAGAGGCCTCTAGGGGCGTAGCCGCTAGGAAACTTATAATGAAGTAAGCTCTGTTTGTCTGTAGCTAAGGATCTCGCTAACCACTGAACCTATATGGTTCTCCTTTACAGTACAGCTTCGTATAGGTCCTTAGATGGTTTTAGGCTATTTTTCTGCCCTTTCATATCCCTTCGAATATAGAGCCTCTAAATGCTAGGGGCGCAGCCGTTTGTATCCAAGGAAGATACTCGAGAGACGTTTGATATAATATAGTTATTTGATATACTTAGGTAGGTAGGTAGGTAGGTTCGAATATAGAGCCTCTAAATGCTAGGGGCGCAGCCGTTTGTATCCAAGGAAGGAAGAGAGACGTTTGATATAGTTATTTGATAAAACTTAGGTAGGTTAGGTAAGCGTTCCACGTATTTAAAATTATCAATAGATAGCTATTTCTTGCATCGTTAACGAATAAAAGCTAACTATCTCGGACGAAAAATCAACATGTTTAAAATGGACGTACGGACATTCTGGTAATGATTATAGAGTTGCTACGCTTTCTAAATCGGACGGACCGACCATAAGAATGAATAAAATAAAAAAAGTGTATTATTTCGAGTTTCTTATCACATTTATTTGTATCACGAATATGAATATGAAATGAAATGAATGAATTTATGAAATACAAAATGAAAATGAAACAATGAAATTGAAAAACGAAAAAAAAACAGACAGACAGACAGACATATTTACATTTAGAAATATAAAGTAGATTTGCTACTAAAAAATGAAACAATGAAATTGAAAAAAAAATTAAATGAAAATATTAAAACTAAAGAAAAGGGGTAGTTTCACGAAATGCATTTGAACTTAATTTAGTGAACCGCATATTTTATCCTGGTTAAATGGGTAAACTACATTTATATGGCATATATTTGAAATGAATTCAATTTTCTACCACGTAGTTTTTAAAATATCAAGACCTTAAAATTGTCTTTTTTGTGATATATGCAATTTAAAAAGACGATTTTCAAGTCTTGACATTTTAAAAACTATGTGGTAGAAAATTGAAATTTTTTCAAATATATGCCATATAAATGTAGTTTAACCATTTAACCAGGATAAAATATGCGGTTCACTAAATTAAGTTTAAATGCATTTCGTGAAACTACCCCTTTAAAAAATCTGCAAATTTAGTAAATAAAGTATTATAAATATATCAAAAATAGTATATACAAAATTTGAAAATATCCCCCCCACCAATAAAAATAACCGCGGGCGCTCGGCCCCCTAGCCATATAACCTAACCTAGCCTAACCTAATCCAGTCATTTAGTCGGGGGGGGGGGGGGGGGGATAATTGGAATTCTAGTAAATAAAGTAAATATATCAAAAATAGTATATACAAAATACAAAATAGATTTATTTTTACAATTTTTATCCCCCCCCCCCCCCACCAATAAAAATAACCGCGGGCGCTCGGCCCCCTAGCCATATAACCTAACCTAGCCTAACCTAATCCAGTCATTTAGTCGGGGGGGGGGGGGGGGGGATAACAACACAAAATAACAATAAATTAACAGTAAATATCAACAATAATCAATAGAATTGAAATGTATTATTGTTGATATTTACTGTGGCGTGCGCACCTATTGTCAAATTGAAAATAGGTTGCACACGTTGAGGTTGACGTTCTTGCTGTGGCGGGGGCTGTTGGGGGGGCTCTTGGGGGGGCTCTTGGGGGGGGTTTGGAATGGCGTCTGGTTGTTGTGGGGGGTCCGGCTGTTGTTGCGGGGGCTGTGGTGCTTGATGGGGAGCCGGGCCCGGAGCAACACCAACATTATTATGGTTCCCCATCTGTTGGATAACCTGTTGACCTTAATAAATTAAATCAAAATTAAAATTAAAATCTCTCAGGAGGGTGGTCGATAGATCGATGTACATCCCCAGTGATTTTCCCTTCTGTAGATTACAATTAGTTCCATAAAAGCCAAAAAAAATACATTTTAATTAAAGATCCAGCTTAGATTTTTTGACGCATTTTTTGGAGCTTCTCTTTTATGGATGTTTTCATCCTTGTTTTATAATAATCATGTAAGCAATTCTGTATGATATTTACTATTAATTTAAAATAAATGGTTATTTTTTCCAAACCATAAAATATCTCAACGCAATTAATTAATTAAATTAATTCCAAAAGGTGAATTTATTATTTTAGAGTAAGGTTACTGGACAAACGTATTATATATAATACCTACCTAATTGTCTTGCAGCATTACGGCGCGGTTGTCGTCGAACTCGACGCTGGTCATCAGGCTGGGGTGCAATAGCAGCCACAACCGGATCATCTCGGAGGGGGGCCTCAACAGGAACAGGAAGAGGAACAGCGACACCTTAATAAATTATAAATGTATAGAGTCGAAGCAAAATTTTAAGTAAATTTGTTGGAAAACTGCTTCATACAGGATAATGTTTATGGTCATACTTACATTTCTAGGACTTAATTATAGAGTTGCTTCGCTTATAATATTATTCTTTGTTGTCCAAGGAATCAATATACCAAAAACCAGATCAAACGGATAATTAGATCACATAAAATTTTGTTGTTATAAAAGTAGAAAAATCAACATGTTTAAAAGGGACGTACGGACATTCTGGTAATGCTTATAGAGTTGCTTCGCTTTCTAAATCGTACGTAACTACATCATGCAAAGTTTGAAATCGATAGGACAATTCTAACATGCCTAAATTAACGAATAAAAGCTAACTATCTCGGACGAAAAATCAACATGTTTAAAATGAACGTACGGACATTCTGGTAATGATTATAGAGTTGCTACGCTTTCTAAATCGGACGGACCGACCATAATTATAGAAAAGCTTCGCTTTTAAAAAGGTAAAAAGGAGAACCCGATCGGTTCATCGGTTAGCGCGATCCTTTAGTATAAGGATTATTTATTCATTATATTACACTTTGTGGAATAAGTTATAACTATAAAAACAAGGATGACAACATCCATAAAAGCGAAGCTCTGAAAAGGTAGGACAAACGGACATTAACACTTGTATAATGTCATGTTTATAATTGTTTATGGTTATGGTTATGCATTTACGGACATTCTGGTAATGATTATAGAGTTGCTTCGCTTTCTAAATCGTACGTAACTACATCCTAATAAATAAATAACTAAAAATAAATAGAATTCAATATATATTATACCTTGACGTCGTTCAAGTATTCGCTGGCTCCTTCGTTTCGTGCTGCTGGGTACTCTAGATTTCATTATTCGTTGATCGTTCGGATATTTATACTGAAATAATAATTTAATAATTAGTATTTTATTTTTCATAATGCAAATGCAGATATAATTAATTTCAATTTCAATTCAATTTCACCAAAACGTTCACAATATACGTATAAAAACACTGCAAAATCAAATATTAAAAAATAATTAAGTTTATAAGTTTATTTTTATGCGTATATAAGAACTAATTACGCATTAAAACAAAGAGAAAGGCGGTCAAAAGGTAGAGAAAGCCATTAAAATAAAGGGGTTGTATGCAAAAATGTAATTTCCTCATTACCTTCCGATAAGCCGCTGAAATTTATTTTGCCTTTTCTCGGCAGTTTTCGGCGGTTGCGCCGCCGTTTCTTCTCCCCTTAGTATCCAAGTAACTTGAAGTTGGCTGGCCCATGTCTCGTTCGTCGCCAACCTACTATTTAACTTTAAATTACAAATTTGTAAAATGTAAATTATCTTTATAAACCAACCTAATGCCGTAAAATCAATCTTCGAATAAACCAACCTAATGCCGTAAAATCAATCTTCGATATTTATTATTTAGAAAATGTTAAGATTTTTAATTTGTTAATACTAATAGTCTAATAGTCTAATATGAAAAAATTTTATCTTTACATACCCTTTAAAATAAGTGGCATCCGAGAGGTCAATATCCAAACATATATGGGTGGGGGAAAAGGGTTTTACATGTAAGTAACAGTTAACACCTTTATAGTCCCCCCCCCCCAAAATAAAGGGAAGGGCAATGGGCTGTTTATTTTACTCTAGTCTCCCCCCCCTCCCCTTTTAAGGAGGGTTGCTATATGAAAAGAAAGGGTTGAACTTGATTTTGAATATAACCCCCCCCCCCAAAAAAAAATACAAAGAATAATCCCTTTATTTATTTAAATTTTCCTTTATAAAAATTTTCCATAATATATATATGACGACACCTTTATTTATTATACATAGAATATATGAAAAGAAAGGGTTGAACTTGATTTTGAATATAACCCCCCCCCCCCCAAAAAAAAATACAAAGAATAATCCCTTTATTTATTTAAATTTTCCTTTATAAAAATTTTCCATAATATATATATGACGACACCTTTATTATAACCCCCCTTTATTTATTTAAATTTTCCTTTATAAAAATTTTCCACTAATGCTGGGTGACGGGAGAGAGTTTTTTTTTAACTTTTAAGAAAGGTTTATATATATGACACCTTTATAAATTATAACCTTATATTATAATGGCCGATAAATTGATGTACACTCCCAATGATGATGCACAAAATTACCCCTTTTGTAAATAACAATTCATAGTTGAAACGTTTTTACACTCAACTTAATGAAGCAACCAAGTCCCAAAATTCCCCAAAATTGTTGAGCAAACCAAAAAGAAAACGTTGGTATAAAACTTTGTTTTTAAAAGATATGAAATGATACAGATATTCATCATATCATTATCATCCATCTATTCTATAATTGGCCAAAAAGCCTTCATAAAGTGACCTCAAAGCTGACAATGTCAATGGTAATCCTTGAATGTTATGTAACTTCCAATATGTAACTATGAAGCAATTTTGTTTGTCTACATTACCGAATACTTTTTTAATTCTATTCATCTCAAATGTAACTTTTCTTAAAAATAGGTTTCTAAAACTTGAAATATAATTTTTAACTTTTCTTACCAATGAATGGTGAAACTTAAGTATAAATTGAAAAACAATTTGAAATATCCAGCCTCTAACGGCTAATTTATTTACTAAAATTTCATCGTATTAAATCCAAATTAAATCTTGTTGGTTCCCCCCCCCCCCCCTCCTCCTAACCATTACGTTATGATGGGTGGAGAAAAAAAGATTACATATAATTATATTCAAATAAGAAGTGTTGAAAAAGGGGGGTGGGGCAGGTTTCAAATAATCTTTAATCTTTTAATCTTTAATCTTTTACGGAGGGTAAATTAAGTGTTAAATTACCCCTTCTGCAGATTAAGCATCAAATCCTCCCCCCTCCTCAAGGGGAAATTAGGAGAATTCTTAGTCTTACATGTCATATAAATATTTTCCAACACATCCCATGATTTCCCTCGTACTTCGTAGTAATTGGATTAGTTATACCCCCCCCCCCCCCCACACTTTCTTTTATGTGTGTTTATTTTATCCCTTACTATTCCAAAAAATAAAATTATGGGCGGAGTTACTGTTAAGTTGTTAACCCTTTTCTTCCCCCAATCATCCAATGTAAGCGGTAACCTGGCCATTCTTTCTCACCACCTTAGGCTTAAAGTCATAAAGTCATAATTAATATTAATCTTTTTTTTTAGTTTTAGTTCAGTTACAACATCGTTAGAGAATGGCTGAGCCTGACTCTAATAAAGTTATAGTAGGTGACGATGATGACAGTGAGGTTGTCCAAGCTATGCCTGACTCTTCAGTTACGCGTACTCGTAGTTTGCGTGAACGTAAGACGATCCCCGATGCAAGCATACCCGATGTTTTGGATGAGGTTGACCTTGATATGTTGGAGGAAAAGGAGGGTTTGGGGTCCCCCCCCAAAAAAATAACCCCCAGTGATAACATTAGGTAATAATAATATTTTCATTTTATATTTAATAATGTTATAAAAAAACTAAAAGGGGTAGTTTCACGAAGTTTATTTATTAAGCTCAAATGCATTTCGTGAAACTACCCCTTATAAAATTAGTGGGTTTCGTCGTATTTTTACTTTTTATTTACTATTAAGCTCAAATGCATACCCCTAATAAAATTATAATAAATGGGATTATGAAAAGTAGTAACTTTTTATCTTAGGGTAGGTAAATGTTATTTATTTATTTAATTTTCAGTTGCACTCCAGGGTCGGTAATGTTGGAGGAGAAGGAGGGGTTGGGGACCCCCACAAAAAAAATAACCCCCAGTGATAACATTAGGTAATAATAATATTTTCATTTTATATTTAATAATGTTATAAAAAAACTAAAAGGGGTAGTTTCACGAAGTGCATCTACCCATGCTAAAAAAAGTATAGAAATGGGATTTTTACAGTAACTTTTTATTTATTAAGCTCAAATGCATTTCGTGAAACTACCCCTTATAAAATTAGTGGGTTTCGTCGTATTTTTACTTTTTATTTACTATTAAGCTCAAATGCATACCCCTAATAAAATTATAATAAATGGGATTATGAAAAGTATTGTATTTTTACAGTAACTTTTTATCTTAGGGTAGGTAAATGTTAAAAAAATATCCTTACTTACTTTTGGTCAGGTTAGGTTGGGTCCTCCATCCATCCTCCGGGGCGCATTCCTTCCATGTTCAGCAACTCTCGGTGCTCTACACACCAAGAGAGGCCATTTTTTTTTAGAATATAATCCCAAATTTGGTAAATTTGGTTGGTTCTAAAAAGAACCAGAGAAATTGAAAATTTATTTATTTATTTAATTTCAGTTGCACTCCAGTCACTTCAAAAATAGCTGATCCACAACGTGAACGGAAGCGAATAATAACAAAGTTGTGTTCACCTCCAAGGGTCAAGAAAAGAAGAACAGAGTCTTCTCCACAATCGAGGTAAAAAAAACAAGTAGCCAAATAATTTTTTTTTATTTTGTCCAGAGGGCAAGGGAAAAATAATATTAATTAATAATTAAAATAATAGGCTATTTTTTTAAGGTCAAAACCTGACAGCCCAGAACCTGAAAATCCAACTTCACCCCCCAAACCTTCTCCCCAATCGAGGTAAAAAAAACAAGTAGCCAAATAATTTTTATATTTTGTCCAGAGGGCAAGGGAAAAATAATATTAATTAATAATTAAAATAATAGGCTATTTTTTTAAGGTCAAAACCTGACAGCCCAGAACCTGAAAATCCAACTTCACCCCCCAAACCTTCTCCCCAATCGAGGTAAAAAAAACAAGTAGCCAAATAATTTTTATATTTTGTCCAGAGGGCAAGGGAAAAATAATATTAATTAATTATTTTAAGGTCAAAACCAGCAAGCCCACAACCAGCTTCACAAACAACACCAGATACATCACCAATGCGCCCACTCAACGTAACGCCGCCGCCGTCTCCATCACCTACAAGTACAACAGCCACACCTAAAGCCGCAGCTGGAGACACACCTTCTTCAGCACAGTCATCCCCAGCTGGAGAAAAGCCAAAAGGGAGAGGTGGCCGTACAAGTACAACAGCCACACCTAAAGCCGCAGCCAAACCTAAAGCCGCAGCCACACCTACAACACCAGCTGGAGACACACCTTCTTCAGCACAGTCATCCCCAGCTGGAGAAAAGCCAAAAGGGAGAGGTGGCCGTAAAGCAGGATCCAAGAATAAACCCAAGATGAACAGTGACAGTACGGAACGTATGTTCATCAGAGGTAAGCTTAAATTAGTATAATTAATATCAATAACATAGGTAGTAACATTAAAAATTTAATTGACAGGATGTCTATTTGTCTGTACTTAAATAAAATACATTATATTATATTTATAATTAATAACCATACAATCTCAACCGTAAATACATAAATTTCTAGAATACTAGTTTGTCTTACTTTACCTATAATATATTAAATTAACTGTTCTATTGATTACCTAGACTGCGTGGGTACAGTACAAGGGGACACACACTCGCTCTATGACCGCCTTGATGGGAAGAGGATAACATATAGTAATGGTGATAAGGTACAAACATAAATACTAAAAATAATAATAAAATGTAGAGGGGGGGGGGGGGGGGCAAAAGTGACACTTTTTGAAAGCAAAACTAAAAGTCAAGAAAGGAACACAACTAAAAAAAGAGTTACAGGTGTGAGATTATTAAATAAAATGTTTAATAAAATTAAAATTACTTCAGGTTTATGTCTACTTGGTTAAAGTGCTTGAAGATCATGCTTACATGATCCCCAACTACCCTGGAAAGGGTCAGAATAAGACCCCGTGGGGGCGGGGGTGCAAATACTGTAACTTCCATACCTGGGATGGCACATACCACGTGAAAGAATGCCCCACAGATCCAGATGGAAGGAAAGATTTTATAAATCAAGAAACTAACCTTCTTAGGTAATAATATTAAGTTGACATAAAATAACACGATGTATTAAGTATTCATAAACATTGATTAAAAATATATACTGACGGACAAGGTGAATTATAGAGTAGCTTTGCTAAAAAAAAATAATATTAATTGCTTACCTGTTTAGGAGGTTTCGCCATCACTGGATCAATGACCACAGAGATGTTTACCGAGAGTATAGGAAGGGAGTGAACCTGGCCAGCTTTCAGAGGAAGTTTCAACAGGCCCAGGCAGATGCTGAAGTTATCCATGAAGTCAAAATATACGTCACTGCCCTAGAAACGCTGCGCCACATAACAGGAAAACTGGTTAATAATGAAAGTTTCCTTCGCTTTAAGGTAAATGTATGTTTAATATTTTTGATCATATTTGCTGTTATCTAATGTCTCATACCTATATTTTTTTAAACAAAATTAATTGAAAATGATTGCTAAAATCGAAATATATCTTCATGTCAGTTAGAATAGTGTATTTTTTAAAAATAGGTTGAAAAACATACTAACTTTAAAAAATTCGCTTTAAGGATATGGATGCCAATGCCTTTGACCATATCGTCGCCAAGCAGGTCGGTTTACTTGAGAAAGGCAAGAAGCAGGATGCACCCACCAGCAAACAGCTTCATAACTGGCTGCAGGGGCAGCACAAGTATTACATGGAATCCTTCAAGAAGATTTTAGAAAATAAAGGTATTAATAACTATTAACTATTAAGTATTATAATTTATAAACTAAAACATTACTAAATAATTTCAAAATCTGAAAGAAATAACAAATAATTAATTTAAATTATCTTCACTTCCGCGGGTGTGTACATTGCCGAAATCGAAGGAAAGGTGCACACCTGCGGAAAAAATGTTAATATTTAATTATTTTAAATAATCAATATTATCTTTGTTTCCGCAGGTGTGCACCTTTCCTTCGACTTCGGCAATGTTCACCACACCGACTTCATTGCAGGTAACCTAAATAAAATAAATAAACTATTATTATTTATTAATGCAATTACAACTGCAGCAGCTACATAACCTGAATTAAATAAAGTAAAGTAAACTATTATGAATGAATAATATAAAAGAATTACTAATTTTTCAGTAACTGCAAACTATACCGATGCAGACGGTCCCAAAGAATTGTTGCTCGCCTGTGAACAGGTATAAGTTTAAAATTAATTCTTAGAAATTTAGAATGACCACAAATACCTAAATGATAATTTGATTAATTACTTATGTTTAGATGCCTAAACCCGATGCTTCCGGCCGCAGCATCTACGAATATTTCGAAGAACTGTTGAAAACGTTTGGGCTTGAGCATTATCAACTTCTCAGCTCCACATCCGACTCGGCTGCCAACTGTGTAAAGGTAATGAAAAATTATAAATTATAATTATAAAATCATAACTATTTAATAGTTTTTTCTCGCATCGTATTTTAAATGGCTTTCCGCGGATGTAAAATGTACAATTGTAAGATAAAACAAGTTTTTTTAGATGAATATTTGAATGAATACGAGAATTAATATTATAAAACAATACCATTAGAAAGTAAATCATTAATTTATTTTTCATTCTTTAGTCCGTCAAGATACTCAATGAAGAGCACGGGAAAACCCCCACAGAGTATACAAGTTTCATGAACCATGAGGGAGTCAGTGATGATGATAGTGATAAGGAAGACACACCTGAGGCTGATAGTGAAGATGAAATCCCGTTGGATTTGTTTATAGAAGAGTTAGATGAGGTTGAGGATGGTGTTGTAGAAGCCGAAGGTGAGGGTCAGGATGGAGATGAAGAAACCCTGGCAGGAACAAGACAAGGCGATGGCGGCGATGGCGGCATATCAAGTGCGATTTTCTACAGGTCCATCGCCATCAAAGATCCACAACAAAGAGAGGGTAAGTAAAGTTAAATTAAATTCATTCCCAAAAAATTCAATGAATTACATTTAATGATTTACAGGGGTAGTTTCACGAAATGCATTTAACTAAATTATATTAATTTATTAAATTATTTCTTTTCAGCAATCACAAATTTCGGGAAACTAATAGAAGAGAACATCCAAAGAACAATGAAATGTGATGAGCAGAAATGTGGACTTATAGTGGGAGGTGTTTGCCTCAACCACCAAGTGGAGTTGGCGTTGAAGCAGGCTGCCAAACTTGTAAGTAAATTAATTAAATGATTAATAGAACCAACTAAATAACTTATACAGTAACTTAAAAAGTTAAATAATAAATTATACAAAAACGTGAAAATTAACAAATATTATATTTTTTTAGAAAGGGAAGGGGTACAACAGAACCATAATTAACCTGGCAAAGCTGGTCAGTAAAATTATGAATAACAAGAAGCTGCGTCGCATTTTGGTAGAGAGTGGACAACGTATGCTTACCAGATACGTGGAGACGAGATGGAGCTCCAGAATGAACATGATAAAGCGGTTCTTAGAGTTGTTTGACAACAAACCACTACTTCAGAAGGTGAAAAAATCCGTGCAGGATCAGAAAGGTAAACCCAAAAAAGTTAATTATAATTTTAACAACAATTTAAAACTAACAAAATTACCAATTTAAATTTCTCTCTGTCCCTTAATTAAACAAAAGAGAAAGGTAACAAATAGAAGTTTATTAAAATTTAAACTAAATAAATTATTTCTTCTCTCGTTCCCTTAATTAAAAATTAGAACTG